>NC_136883.1:26927239-27082236 GCF_949152265.1 Phoxinus phoxinus | reverse complement strand
AATGTCTTTGCTGCTGACATTCGATGATCCAATTCCACCATACTAATAAGCAACTTTAGATAAACATCACATTTGTGTTTCTTTTTTTCTATTGCTTAAGTTAGAGTGTTGAACTTTCTTCTCCAGCGTCCTATCCTTCTGAGGTCCAGATTGACAGCACAGCTGAAAAGTTAGTTTGAGCTGCCCCCATACATCTATCTATAAATACAAATGAGAACACTCAGGCCAGTTTTCTTGTGTAGCAGCTGTACGTCCTGCAAGGTTCTTAAACCTAGACCATGCAACAAATAAGCTTCATGAAATCCAAGCCTTCTTCTCTGACTGAATGATCATGCTTTTGCAAACAACATAACATGGTAATGCCATCATTTATATTTTGGTTTACTAGGAAAGTTATTTGCCCATGTGCGAAGTTGTGCACGTGGGTGCGTTTTGTGTGTTGTGTTGTGCTGACAGGAGCATATTCAGGGTAATAGAAGTGCACAGTTGTTACAGGGTGACTCAGTAAAGCGGAACTGAGCTCTGTCTCCATGTGCATGGCTCGCTGGGTCCCTAGATGACAGAATGCCTCAGTGCCCTTCCCTATCGAATAAAATAGAATAGAATAGAATAAAAAGATTGAAACTCCAGGCTAGTTTGTCCATCTTGCTGAATTGGTGATAAAATATATATATTTCCATTGGAAAAAGTAGCACTTCTCGTTGCATTTTTGCCCTGGTGACTGTGCTTTCGTTTCTTTGTCTGTCAGCTTAATGGTGTTGAGTGGTCTTCTATGTCAGTGTAATCATGTTCTGTAGCTTAAGTAAATTGAAATTCAAAGGGAAAAATCTTTTGTAAGGACTGCCACCACTCTCACTGTTCTAATTACATGGATCAATGGCTATCCCCAAATACAAAAACTTGGAACACAGCGGTCAAACCAGCTCCAAATCGGTGACTGTGTGCAAACTCAACAGCCATGCCCAATCGCACACACCAACACAAACGTTCACAAAAAAACTGCATTGTATTGTATTGTATTGTTAAACTGCAGTATCCGCAGTACTGTTTTGGCAAACTACGTTGCCCATTCCTCCTCTTTTAGCTGTGCAACCTGTTGACACGACTGTCAATTGACAAAAAAGAAAGGCACTTTGGCAGAGATACTAGATTCCCACTTGGGCCCAAAGCAGTGCCAGCTAGACATTACTGCCGATCCCTGAGGAGTCGAAGAAAAGCTGCCTTGAAGACATTACTGTGCATCTCAGAGGAGACACAGTCCAGTGAATTGTGACAATCAAGAGGAACAGTTTGTTGATGTTTTTTAGTTTTTTTTAGTTTTTTTTTAATGAGGACTGACAATCATCATAAGAGATCCCATAGAGCCTGATTATCCAATCAAATCACTCACACTGCTTTCAGGTGACAGCCTTAAATAACCTTCAATGTACTTGAGAATTAGATGGATAAATGCTAATTATTAGGTCTTAAAATGCTCAAAATGCTCATTATTTATGAGTAAAAAGTTTAAAGTAAACACGCAGAGTTTAGGAATGACAACCACATGTCATGACCAAATCAACTTCTGAAAATGTCAAGTTGTCTCAAAACCACATATATTGTTCATAAAATCTGTGAACAAAAACTTGTTAATTCAGTAATGTGACTGTCGTTTGATTACTGCCTACTTGTCTGAAGTGCTAGAAAAAACACATTTCCTTCCACGATCTGAGTTTGTCAGAAATAATAAGAGACTTGAAAATAATGCCAAATATGCGAGTACATTCTTAGCCCAGAGAATATAACATAATTGTTGATATTTTTAAGCAATAGAGAGGACAGGGCAACACAGACAAGTACGCTGTTTGGATGGATGGATGGATGGATGGATGGATGGATGGATGGATGGATGGATGGATGGATGGATGGATGGATGGATGGATGGATGGATGGATGGATGGATGGATGGATGGATGGATGGATGGATGGATGGATGGATGGATGGATGGATGGATGGATGGACGGATGGACGGATGGACGGATGGACGGATGGACGGATGGACGGACGGACAACTGATTAAATTCAACCAATTTCAACCAGTGACCCATTCAGACTATTTTGCGGACTGATTGTGGATATCAAGGTGGGGAATACTTTATTATATTACATATTATATAATATTATTCTATTACACTACTATCTCACATGACTTTTTGCATTTTCCACAAAAGGGGATCAGTGTAATAAAAGCACCCCACACTTCATCCTGCTTGAGTGAAGCCACTGTCTGCTTTCTCTCACTGCAGCACTGACCTCTGCAGCATGTTCTGTCCCTTGTCTGATTTGTATTCACGTGCAGTACAGGACCTCTGGACATCTATGAAGTGCATTTGCATTTTTTCATGTTATGCTTAAGGGGTGGGTGGGTTACAACTCCACCAGGCAACACATTGTTTATAATTTATCTGGAAAACTGATTAATATGTTGTTGCTCTCAAAACACTCATGGTGATGCCTTTTTCATGCAAGGCAGTGTACGAGTATCCTGTGGGGACGTACATGCTTAATGTGTAATTAGACTGTAATTTCATTAATCACTCTGATTCTCGGGGTCTCGGGAGAGTTTTATTGTGTGAACGTGGAGACCTGTGAGGAAACGACTCCGTTATTAGCAGTTCTCACATTCTGCTTTTCTTTTTCTGCCGGTTTAATGTCATTGTTCCAGTCTGACGGGGACAATGTTGGCTGTTCTAAAGTGATTCGATGAAATCTATCTTAACTGCCTCTGAAAACTATGATCCGGACAGAATCTGTCTGAATGGCGGCATGGTCTGCCAGAATATTTATGTGAATCTTTATGCAGAAAGTTCTATGATGCAGCAACTTACAAACAGCAGATGCTGGAAGAGACGGGAATCACAAAGGCTTTGTAAACATCCACAATCAAACGGAATAATTTATGAGCACCAGATCATTTTGATGTTTTTGTTTGGACACTGCAGCTTTTATTTCCTCTTTTTTTTATAGAAATGAAAAAGTATTGTGCATGATAATGAGAATAATGAACAATCAACATTCACCAGAGGCCCTCGAGAACTGTTCTTTCTCCAGCTGGCGCGCACATGTGGCTCAGACGGCCACGGTGTGTGAAAGAGAGGAAGCAAGAGGCAAGAGAAAGCCAAAAATACACAAATTCCCCAATCAAACCTGAACCCTCTTGAAGACTGAAAAATTGACTGTTTAATGTTATTTTTTAGTATTATTTTTCTTTATTAATTTTCTTTATAATTTCATAATGTATTTTGTGAAGTCAGACTATGTTTGTACATGTGTGCTGAGCAGAGAGTTGGTAGAGATATATTTTGCTTAGAGGTATGCAATGTTCACTTAGCGGAGATGTTCCAATGATGATGATACTTCAAATGTGTACAGTTCGTATGTTCTTTGCAAGGAGAATGAATGTTTCAACTGATGCAAATGTACCATTTGTATAACACTAATGTATACACCACTAATGTATACACTGAAGGAATAGTTTCTTAATGTGGATAGTGGATTGACCATGTGCATTAGGTAGACATTCCATCTTTAAACATAAGCAATATGTTTTTCTACCTTACAAGGAAGTTGTAAGTCTCTCTGTGATGTATATAAGCTGAATCTTACTGTACCAACTCAGAGAAGCATTAAGGCATGATGAGGGGGTGAGAGGAAGGAGGAAACATAGAGATTATGGGGTAAGGAAGGAGAAACCCAGAAACCATTTACATCTAGCATGATGGGGAGAGAAGATAGATAATGGGGAATAGAGAAATCTAGAATGAAGACCTCCTCTCATATAGCCTTTTTCTTATTTGCCTGTGTTTCTCTCTGTCTGACACATGACACATGTTCAAATAATAAATCTCTTGGCAAGATATCAGGTGTAGCTTCCGTGATTTAACAATTATGGGGGAAGCATGATTTTTAGAATCTACAGTTGGCGTCACGAACGAACAGGATCGCATCTTCAGGCATTTGTCTCAGTCATTCCAGGTAAGACTTTTTCTTTTCTAAAAAGTTTAAGTCTGCCTGATGATTTGAGACATTGACTGAGACTGCTTAAAAGAACTGTGTTATTTAAAGTACCAGATGTATTGCCAAAGAATATATGTGTCAGACATAAATTAAAACAATTAAAATTAAGAAAAAATTAAGTTAAATGAAGTATTTCAATTTAATTTGACTTATTAAAGTTTCTCTGAAAAGTAAACCTCTAACAATATTTGATATGCTGGGATGGAGATGGATCTTTTTTAGAAAAAAGGCCATTTAGTCATTTGGGAGAATTAGCTATAAGACGGTTAAGCTAGAAAAGTTGCTTGATTACGACTGTTCATGTGGTTGGGCTGTGGCGGGACTGTTTAAAACGATGGCAGATCCCTAAAACATATCCAACACACTTGAAGATTCGATCTCAGAAGGAGACGAGGAAAGTGTGACAAGCGATACTTGATTGACAGAAGCGGTTAAGTGTGGCGATACTGTAAAATGATGGCAGATCTAAAACATTGTAACACGCTGAAGTAATACAAGTATTAAAGGCGCCCTTTGTAACTAGCTAGGATCGCGGGCATTCTTGATTTTGACCGTAAAGCTGTTCAAATATTTGAGGTTACTGATCTGAGTTAAACTTAAAGAAAAAGAAAAATCAAACAAATTAATCTGAGATAAAATTAAAAAAGAAAGAAGAAAAATTATCTGATTTGAGTTAAACTGAAAAGGAAGGAAAAAGATAACTGAGTGAGAAGGGAGTAGCAGCCCCTTCCTTTGGAATCTATACCCTCCTTTGCACACAGACACACAGAGATATAAATAGAAAGCCTGTTGCTTCTCTGGTATACACAGGGAGTGGTAAAATGACCGAAAGTAATTGTATAGCAAAACATTATCTTCGGGGTATTTGAAGAGAAGAACAGAAACAAGCTAAGCTTTTGAACAGAAATTTCTGGTGTTAATGTGGGTTTAAAAGTAAATAATTGTTTAACGTTATGTTTTTGTCTAAAAAGAACAAGAGATAAAAACAAGATCATAAGATTGAAGTTTAGGAATTAATTTGAGGAAAGATCTATGATAATAGTTGTATAGTTAATTGACAAGTAGAAGTTGATGAAAAATTATAGATAATGACTCCAAAAGAATGTGAGTTGGAAAATATATAAGAAAAATTAAAAAATATAATGAAGATGTTTATTTGGAAAAACATGTAATTTCTGACTAAGTCAGAGTAAAAAGTGAATAGAATGAAATTATAAAAGTTATGAAAATGCAGAATTACTCTCAGAGTCTTTCTCTCAGAGTCTTTCTCTCAGAGTCTTTCTCTCATTCAAAGTCAGTTAGATTCTGATATTTGAGCCTGTGGCATAAGTAACAAGCTATTCAAAGTACAGCACAGTGTCTCAGTTGGAAATTATAGACACAGAGATTTTAAAAGAAATGATACATTTAATTGGGAGTTAAATGTTTTAAGAATGATAATCTACCTTGAATGATAGAGGTGAGAGTTTTTATTTGTTTATCCCATGACCAGTAACTTCTTTGTCTCATCTTTGTCTTCACCATGTACAGGACGGATGGTACCGGTTATTGATGTAACAGAACATTACACTTAATGGACGGTTGTAATAACTAGATTCACTGAGTATAAACTCAGCATTGATATGTTGATGTTTGAAGATGTCTAATGGATTTTGGTGATTAAATACTGTCATTAATTTGTCTCCATATGTTTACACTACTAGGCATTCCAAATGGCTCTGATGGCTCTTGAATGAACTTTCCTGAGCTCCAGAACATACCTGTTAAAATTTCCTAATGGGAAAGAGCGGTTACAGTGAGCATGAGGTGATTTCTCAAAGACGGGCAAGATTCTCTAATGGCCAACGGAGGACTTCCTAGGCAGGGTGTCACCGCCACTGGGCACCTACCCTGAAGGGAGGTGTTTATGTGAGATGGGTATGGTTGAGCAGATGTTTGTTAGGCCAACAGCATCAGTGAGGGTTACAGCAGTCTGCCCAAAAATGTGAGCTCTCCAATGCCTGATCACCAGACACCGCATTCCTTGGATGTGACAAGTGTCATAACTTGATATAACTATGCCAGGGGGAACACCCTGAGGAAAGGAGATTATTTACAAAAGAGCTGATGGGAGAGAGTTTTCAAGAACTAGCTGAGACCATGAGGGTGATTGTCTTTAATTCTGTGGAGACTAAAACAAACATTATTAATTTATTTTATAAATATAATGTTAGTTGCCTTATGGACAATATTGTCTAAAGTTTTAGATCCTGAATCATATGTGAATTATTATGTCTACCATAGTTTTCACTTTTGCAGATCATTATACATGGCATTTGGACAATTACAAGACATGGTGTTGTTAAAGATGAAGATTGTTTTTGTTAACTCAAGAGAGGTCTGGATAACAGGGGATCAATTAATTCATTATTTAAATTAAAGATAACTTTAGACATGCTCCTTTGATAACAAATGGATAAAACCGAGAATGGGACATAAGGAGTGAAATAGGAGATTTTACATATGCTACATTACTTACAAAACACAACCTCACAAACAATGAACACTCGCTTACTGATTTACAACCCCAAGGGATAGGATCCTTTAACATCATTGTTTATTTTGGTTGTTGTTTTGGCCGGGAACTTGAGGAGTACTTAACGAGTCAAGGCACCGGCAGAAGATTTATTCGTTTTTTCTTTTCTTAGATGATTGGGGTACATTTTAAATGCTTACACATAGACGTTAAATGACACATAGTATACGGGAACATAACATGGGGTGGGGTTATTTGTTTGTTTTGTTTTTCCTTTGTGTTTTTCGTTTTGTGTTTTCCTTTTGTTTCCATTGTATCTTTATTTTGTTTATTTTGTTTTTCTATCGTATCTTTCTTTGGTCTGCTTTTCCTTTTCCTCACTATCGCTTCATTAGGTGGCCACTGGTGGAGTGAAGGTGTGGAACTGACTGTCGTAGTTCCAGTGGAGGGAATGAAGACTGAAAAATTGACTGTTTAATGTTATTTTTTAGTATTATTTTTCTTTATTAATTTTCTTTATAATTTCATAATGTATTTTGTGAAGTCAGACTATGTTTGTACATGTGTGCTGAGCAGAGAGTTGGTAGAGATATATTTTGCTTAGAGGTATGCAATGTTCACTTAGCGGAGATGTTCCAATGATGATGATACTTCAAATGTGTACAGTTCGTATGTTCTTTGCAAGGAGAATGAATGTTTCAACTGATGCAAATGTACCATTTGTATAACACTAATGTATACACCACTAATGTATACACTGAAGGAATAGTTTCTTAATGTGGATAGTGGATTGACCATGTGCATTAGGTAGACATTCCATCTTTAAACATAAGCAATATGTTTTTCTACCTTACAAGGAAGTTGTAAGTCTCTCTGTGATGTATATAAGCTGAATCTTACTGTACCAACTCAGAGAAGCATTAAGGCATGATGAGGGGGTGAGAGGAAGGAGGAAACATAGAGATTATGGGGTAAGGAAGGAGAAACCCAGAAACCATTTACATCTAGCATGATGGGGAGAGAAGATAGATAATGGGGAATAGAGAAATCTAGAATGAAGACCTCCTCTCATATAGCCTTTTTCTTATTTGCCTGTGTTTCTCTCTGTCTGACACATGACACATGTTCAAATAATAAATCTCTTGGCAAGATATCAGGTGTAGCTTCCGTGATTTAACAATTATGGGGGAAGCATGATTTTTAGAATCTACACCTCTCATTCGCCGCTGATGACATCATTGCCGTACCTTGCAGCAGAGGAACGTCTTTGAGGAACCCTCCACTGTACTCCACCTGGAACTCCTTCTCCTGAAATCCCGGTATACATTCAGCCTTCTCTTCTTTTTCCTGCGCTCCAGTGCACACAACCTGAAACGGAAAGAAAGATTTCCTTTTGATTACTGAATACAGGGGACAGTTTAAAAAAATGTGATGTTATGAATCATCCTGGATCCTGGAGTCTGCGCAGCTGTAACTACTCAAGTATGTTAATGTAAATATGTTTTACACCTAAGCCTAACCTAACAATACTCTAATGAGTTAGTCCACTTTAGACATTCTACAAACTATTAGAAACTTTGCAAGTACATGTCAACTATTGAAATTGAAGTGTAACAAAATATTTGAATACAAATATTAATGTAAATATATGAACATGCTATCAAGCGAGATGCGATGCAAAAAATAACTCGATGTGAACAGAGATGTATGACACACGTGCACAGAAAGTCACTGTAGATAGCGCACCAGTAGAGCATTGAGTTCTCGTTCGTGCTTGAACAGTCATAAGTGTCATAATTCTAGCTTGTACGTGTTTGAGGGAATGTAACTTTAGTACAGTGAGTAAGAAATTGTTTGCATGTGCTTGAGTTTCCGCTCTCCCGCATTTCTATCTGTATGAATAGAAAATAATTCTCCTTTGACCCCTGTTCAAATTGCCACAGTCTCCCCTTTCACAAAAACAATCTGTCACTAGCCACAATACTAATCAAATGTGACTAATTACATACTGTACATACTAATTAAGAAATAACTTTTTCTCACAGTGCCTACATTCAGTGCACTCTTTTACTTTTCTGACTAATTTATTCTCAGACTTAAAATACACAGTCAATGTTTTCTGTATAAAGGAATCGGACAACCTGATTTTGCCTTATTTCATATTTTGAAGAAGAAGAAAAAAAAGCACTTGTTTTTCCAGTACTTAGTTAAAAACAGCTTCAACTGCACTGCTAAAACAAGTGTACCAACCAAACCTGGAGTATTGTAATTCAAATAGATTCAAGTCTATTTTCTGTCAACCCAGCAATGACTAAATGCTGCTTTTACGGCGAGTGAAAGCACAACAATTCTGCTTCTCTGGTCAATTAAACTAATTTTAGGTTGCCTTCCACCCAGGAAAGCAAAGCTTGTCTTTATTAAGAACTAAAGGTAATCATCCAGCTTTTAAAACTCTGATGTTGTGAGGCTTTTAGGTCAATGGCAGATGGAGAGGTTTTTAAGATCACTATTTCCCCTTTTGTAAGAGCCAGTGAGCCATGCTGTTCCAACCTTTATGTCCATCTTCCTCTTTTACTTCCAGCAACATTATTACTCTTTCACACCTATTTTTGCTCTCCATCAATCACCATTTCAGTTGAAGGGAAGCGGGGACTCTTTCTGACAATGACACACCCTGTGTGCCATCCTTGAATATACAGCCCTGTCCCTCCTCTCGGTTCTATATACGCAACAACTCTAGACAGAATTTCAGAGATTCCCTCAACAGTTTCTTCTTTGGGAATACATTCAACACAGATTCAATACATCAGAAACACAGAGCATAAATCATCAGCCCCACATTCATGAATAATGAAGGCTTTGGCTTAGTTTTCTCACTTTGTGATTTAGTAAAACCCCATGCTTTCTTAACAACCTTTACTTATGAATGATATGCACAATCACATATCAGCTTTGTAGCCAAAAAAGCTAAAAAAAGCAAAAAAAAAAAAAAAAACATTAAAGCACACTGGGCCGACTGTTCCTATGGGCAAAATACCTATATCGCTACAAACTGATTAATTGACAATAAATATTTAGTAATATTATCGATTTATCTGCGCTGACTCTATAGAGAGTCTAAGTCCCGCCCATCTGCTTCCGGCTCATGGAACCTTATATCGGAAAAAATATGCATGGTAGTCAATGGCGAGAGACAACTTATCTTTTTATTCCGTCTGAACTGTGCCCTGAATTACACATATGATGTTTGTCAATTTAAAAGATAATTATGAAAGTCAAGAAAGTTGCAGTTTGTCATAAAACAGAAGAGTAACATTTAGTTTTATGTGAAAATCGCTCACTGAACTACATCTCTCGTCTCGCACTATACATCACCGTTGCTCGTATGTGTGCAGTCTGGTACAAAACACTCAGGCATGGCAGCGTAACGTTACGGTTATAATGTAAGACTATAGAAAAAATGACAGACGTTAGCTTTAAAAAAGTTAGCTTCATTCATTGAGTGAAAAGGTATGACGTCACATGTGCGCCTTTTGGGTTTGTAGTCTTTGTAATTACGTATTTTCACAGTCTTATACATCAACAGTTTTACATCAAACTGTGACTTTCTTGACTTTAAAATGTATCTTTTAAATTGACAAACATCATATGTGTAATTCAGGGCACAATTCAAACGAAATCAAAATATTTGTTGTCTCTCGCCATTGACTACCATACAATATTTTTCCGAAATAAGGTAAATTTGAACCGAAATGAGCTGCAAAATGGCGATAACTTCGTAATCTTAACACTGTTATTGAACTGAATTGAATCAACATTGAATTGACTTGAGCTGATGACACTATTATCTATAGTAGAGTTGCTTAGCTGAATTGAACTCATTTCATAATGATCTTTGCGACATTGACACATGTATTGAACTGATATGAAACAACATTGAACTAAATTGAACTGCACGATGACACTTTCTTTTATAGAGCTAAATATGACAATGTTCCCCAACTTGAAGAATTGTTTTTTTGTTTTTGTTTTTGTTTTTCGCAGGACAATGCTACATGTCACACAGCCAGGCCAAAAAAAGGTGTGGATGGAGGACACATGTCATGTCCAGACAACCTCCAGACCTGAACCCCTCTGAAATGTGATCAGGAGGAAGATAGAAGGTCACAAGCCATCAAACAAAGACAAGCTGCTTGAATTGTTGCATTAGGAGTGTCATAAAGTCACCCAACAGCAACATGAAAGGCTGTAGAGAGCATGCCAAGATGCACGAAAGCTGTGGAAATCAGGGTTATTCCACCAAATGTTGATTTCTGAACTCTTAAGTTAAAACACTGGTTTTGTGTTGTTTAAAAATGAATATAAACTCTCTGAAATCATGGCATATTTTTTGTTATTTTGACCAGTTCTCATTTTCTGAAAATAAACGCTCTAAATTACAATATTTTTATTCGAAATTTAGAAGAAATATGGTCAGTAGTTAAAATAATTAGACAAAAATGTCCATTTTACTCAAACAAATACATATAAATAGTAAATCTAGAGAAACTGCTAATGTTGTAATGGTCTAAAAAAAAATCCAGAGCTGTATACACATATAAATGCATGATGTTTATACAAGTGGAACCAATTTTCATTTCCCAGTCACTTTAATCTTCCTTTCCTGTTGTTGTTCCCCAACTTGTACCCATCAATACAAGCCATCATTACTCAAATAAACTAAACCATATAAACCAACTTGCATATATACTTCCAATTTATAAAGTACGTATACAAGGCATTCAATAAAATGTCTTAATAGATACCTATTTTTTCCAACTAAGGTTTCTTTAGTTGTTACTGAAGCTATTATCCAAGTCAATTATATAAGATCAGATGAAAATGTCAAAGTGTTGCTTTGATTTGCTTTGCGGAGAGTTGATTTGGAGAGCGCAGGGCGGGAAGGACCTTGTAAGGATCCAGCTGGGACACGGGATGCACAATAACAGGGCAGCTCTCAAACATCTGGTGCACCTTACTGTGTGTTCAGATGAGCATTCTGAATGTGAGGTTGTATGCTTCTTCACTGTCGCAATCCCTTGAAAGAAGAATTCATGCCAGGGAGCTTCAGCATTAGGGAGCTTCAAGCACGTTATTACTACAGCAAGCCAGAGTTTCAAGGAAAAACTGCAGCTGAAAAAAAGCCATTTGCGTTCGCACACTCAGCAATACGGCACAAAGTTCTCTTTGACGTGTCCCTTAGGATATGACACAGACTGAAAAAATAATGGAGGATCTCAGCACGTTGTATTTTGAGGGGGAAATAAATGCTTATTTTAGCTTATTTCCTAGATTTAATGAGCCAAATCTGACAAAAGTGCTGTGTTTACTGAAAAAAAATACTATTATTCTTGTTCTACAGGTTAATTTGCTGCTAAAATAGCACTGCCCTGAGTGACGCTCGGGTACCACTATGCCGTCTCTTGTAAAACTCACAAAGCACACTCTGCCTTATCTCTGATTTAATGGCAAATACATCAGGGGGTTAAGGTTGCCGCTTCCAAACAAAGTCTCCACTCTTTATGGTTGTTTCTATTCTACCCACCGCTTCGGAAGTCCTTTAGGAGTTTGCTTAATGGAGTTCCTCGAAAGAGAACAGTAATCTAGTTTAGTTACTCGGGAATTCAATGACTTTTTTTTTAAACTGCATATGAAGCAAATATTCTTTGAATGGCCTCAGCAGGGCAGAGATAACATTGCATATAGGACAGCATGACAGAAATTTGAACATCCATCCAGACAAAAAAAAAATGTCAGAGCAGATATTATCACAGGGCATATCTGCACATGTTTGCCCTCTCCCAGAAAAAAAAAAAGAATAATATGATGAAGAAGAAGAGAGAAAAAATGAGACGGAAAAGAAAAGCCAGGACATTAATTATGTTATGTCCTTCAAACTACCCGAGGCAAAGTGTCACAAAAAAATTGTAAAAGGAAGTTAAAGGGCCGTTCACACAAAACATGATCTTGAAATCTTGAATCTTGCCAAATACAATGATCCCTTTCATTCTTTTTCTGCCATTGATGGAATTTTCTCTCATTTATGACACAACGCATCCGTGCCATTGATGGAAATTTTCCGGCAATCCATGCTTTCAATGTTATACGTAGGGGGCGCAATTACACATCTTCTAAAAGAGTACAGCATCTCCAGATCAAACCACAAGCGAAGAAGAAGCATAAACAAGTGATAGAAGCATTGCTTAATCAAAAGCTTTTTATTTTTCCAGATTTTATTCAAAATGTGGCTTTTTTTATGAAACTTGAGCACATTCAAGGTTTGATCAAATAAAAAGAATGCATTAAGATAGAATAAAATGTTTTTTTTGTTGTTGTTTTAAACAGAGTCTCATTTCTTTCTTTTGATAAATTGCATATTCAGATATTCATTCAACAAAAATATTCACAAATATAAAGTTTTGTGAAAATTCAAAAAATGCTGGCACTGGCTGGCAAAATAAAAAGTGAATTAAAAATAATATATAGGCTAGTTAAAATGATAAAAGACTTGTTATGCTTTTTCATGATATATGTTCATATACATTATATACTTTCTTTGTCAGGATAATTGTTACATTGTTATAGTTGTATACATACACCTATAAATGTGCCTTCTGTTCAATTCTTTATTCTGTGTCAAACTACTTAAAGCTAGAAAGTGTCCTGTGTGAGTGGTCAAAATGTGTGTCTATAAGAGTATCTAAGTTGGTGTCAAAGCAGATGACATCCAATGGGAGGACAGAGAAATGAGGTAAGAGGAAAAGAGTGTATGTGCGCCCATGTCCACAGAAATCTGTGGCTCTGTTTGATGTGACAAAAGAAAGCCAAGCACAAGGGTATTGTGCAGGCCTGCCTTCATCTCCTCTGCATGGCTGCTTAGAGAGACGGGCGTCCAGAGCAAGAACACCACCTGCTGCCTGGCCCCGACTTATTCCCTCTCTCTCCCTCCCTCAATAACGCTCGCTTTTCTTCTTCTCTGTCTGAACTGGAAAGCGTAATTGATTGCTTGGCATGTTGGTCACCTTATCGGTTCGTTTCTGTGATATAGCTGTGTGGAGACTTCATTAGTTTCTAATAATTTGACTCAGCATGATTTCCTTATTAAACACAACAAGAGAAGATGACACTGGTGGGCTGTGATCGAGGGGACAGGGGTTAGAAAATGACAATGTCCCCTGCTGGTGCAGAGAAAAAAAACATTTAAATGTGCGTTTAGAAGTCTTTTCTTTTCTTCTTAAGTCGTACTGCTTGTGAACGACAAAGGGGATAAATTAAATGGATAGTTCGTTCAATAATTAAAATTATGTCACCATTTACTCACCCTCGTGTCATTACAAACCTGTGGGACGTTTTTTCTTCTGTGGAACACAAAAGGAGATATTTAAGACTGTTTTCCGTGCAATTAAGGAGGACTGAAGCTTTTAAGCTTTTGAAAAGGCACACAAAGCAAATACTAATGTCACTTTATGCACTATATTCCAAGTACTGTGATATCATGAAGTCACACGGCAGATATAAATATTCTCCAGCATTGGGCTGTCAACTACTGCAACACATCGTACGTTTGTACAATTTAACTGTGACTATAATCCTTCGAATCAGTGAGTTGAACTTTGAGTTGACCTTTGTCAGTTAGTCAGTTCATCTAAACCAGATCAGTCCGATTGGTTTTGTTAACAGAATAAATTAATTGAAAAGATCGTCAACATATTCAACTCTCTTGATCGTGCCAAGGTTTAGAGCATATAGATTTTCAGAGACTTCAATTTCAGTCAGTTTCTCATGCAGACCTTTCATTTGGAAAATGTTGAATATAGAACACAAGGTTGTATATGGGCCACTTCATAATTCTGTTATGGTGCTATTGCATAGTTTTTGAAGCTTGAAAGCTTCAGTGCCTGTTTATTGTATAAAAAAAGTGCTAAATATATCTCTGCAAGTCATAGAGGAATGACATGAGGGTGAGTAAATAATGACAGAATTGACATTTGTAGATGAACCGTGTCTTTAAGTTTAAGGGAAATTATAAAAAAGGCAGCAGCAAGGGATGTGTTTGTTGTATTAAGAGATACGTGTGACAAGAGACAAGACAAATAAAGTGACAGAAAAAACTTCAAAACTGATGAATACTATTTCTTTGCTATGGCTTTATAAGACTCAGCTGTGATATAGAGGTTATGGTTTGCTCAGCTCCTCCTGAGAGAGACGGGCTTTTTGTTTTGCTTCGCTGAGGGGAAACAGAGTTCAAACCCATCCTCCGTCTCCGCTCATAAACTACGCTATAAAGCCCCGAGTGATACTGAAGATATAAACGTGTGCCTTCTGACTACATTAACAGTGAGCCTGGGCAAAAAACTTGATGAGTATCTGACGAAACTCATTAGTTCGTTAGCTTTAGCACTTTTCCAAGGCCCACACCATAATTTATGCATGCAACTCAAGCACGTTAGAAATCCTGCAACTCTTGGTAGCATGAGGTCAATGAGGTCAGTATCTGAGGCACTGAATCTCAATTAATTATTCCCATAGAAAGTCTGGAACCAACATATTTTTCCTGAAACTACAGCACTGCAAAGCAGGTCTAAAGCGTTGTAATCCCTTTCCAATGCATGCAATCTACTCAATAGACCTTCTAACCTCAAAACTACTGGATAATAAAAGTAACAGATGAGAGCATAGCCATAACGCATGGCCGTGTGAGCTAAGATTCATTCTCTTTCAGCAATTTTATTGTCCCATTCTACATTTTACAGCTCGCCTAAATTGTACAACCTAGTTTGCAAAGGTTCATTAGCAAATTCAGTCGTACACCATATGGAGTAAAATGGGAGGCTTGATTTCCATTGAAGGGTTTTAAGGTTAATATAACTGTTGAGGAACAATCCTGCAGATGGCTGAACGTAAAGACTTTTAGTGGTCGAGTTGCATTCTACACAATTGATGGCACTTACAAAAGCACATAAACTCACGGATTCTTTTTTGTGCCTCACAGATTTTTCTCTTAAATAAAGATGTCAGAGGAGCGAATAAAGTTCACCAGCTTTATTGGGTGAGAGAAAAGCAACGACCACATATACGGCGAGTATCAGATCAATATGTCACTACATTCTCTTTTAAAATAGAAAGCTAACAGCTTTAAGTGCGTCCCGTATCTTCTAGAGTCCAAGTTAAACCTTTTACTGTCATTCAACTACTATATCAGAACAAATTGATATCAACATTATTATCACGCAGCCATAATGATGGTAGAATAGGCTATTCGTTTTTTTTATAGATCATCTCCCATAATGCTGCTCAGAGAATCACATCTTTAATTAATTAGCTCATTAAAGTCTTCAGCAACTTCAATAAGTCAGAAAGAAATTAATATAAACTAAGAAAGCCTTGCAAATGTATACTAAAACCGCATCACAGGGAAATATATATATATTAGTGAAGTTAGCTCTGAATTGCTTAGATCAACATTAAATAAATAAAAAATAAAACACACACCATTTTCTCCCATAATGCACATTCCTGGTCCTATTGCAATTCATCGGTTCTCGTTTTAAAATGTCTTCATAATCGAATAACTTGATCTCCCAAAAAGATACTGATGTCATTTCAGTGACTGTTAACCACCATCCAGACAGCTATTTGGGCATTATTTTGACAAAAATCACATTTGATGTAGCTTCATTTAGGTATGGAACGTCCACTAATATAATAACAATTTAATATAATTTGGAAATACATTACATTATAACCGATTAATATTAATTTATTATTAATAATATTAATAGTTAATATTGCTCCAACAGATTGAGTTTAAGAAATTATTCAAGACATGTACACAGTTAATAACACAACAAACAAATATATAAATAAGCAGTGCTTGAAAAAGCCGAATTTGTATTAAATCAAACTGAATCAAACTTTGTGTTCATGTTCAATTGTCTTAACCAACCAAGAGCAATGAGTCTGTTAACATTAGCTGCGTTTCCATTACAGATGTGCGCAAAGCTTTTGCTATTTTTTCTAAATATCAATACAAAACTATTGCGAAAAGACAACGTTTCCATTAACCGATGTTATACGTCTAAAACTTCTTTTTTTTTCCTCTCGCGATAGGTCATTTAAATTAAAAAATCAAAAGCAACGGACGTTGGTAGGTTTATATATCACAGCCACCGCATTAGACATTATTATTATTAACGGAAGGAGACGTAGGCGTGTAATCCAATCATTAATGGCAAGGAAAGACCCTTACTGTGAGCGGCACATATGAGTTTCTCACTCATTTCTGCTCCGAGGTCTTGATTGTGGCATTTCTTTGAGGTTTAGAATCCATCCAGTATTCCTGTAATCCTTTTGTCTTTTAGGAATTTAATAAACAACTCTTGTCTCGTGTTCTGTCCAAACAAACCGCGCCTTCTAAGTCAGGTGACTGTAAATGCGCAAAAACTGTTTCCATTGTAGTTTTGTGAAATATTTATTTTTTCGAATTGCCTGAAAACCACCTCATGTGAGCGTAAAAACTTTTTTGCGCTAAATGGGAGTTTTTGCGAAATTGACGTGTTTCCATTGAGCGCATTTTCAATTCGGTTTCAATTTGCGCAATTTGAAGGGTAATGAAAACGCGGCTATTGACTAAAACTGTAGACAATCTGAATTCAGTACGTTTGAAGGAATACTTAAAGGGCATGTCCATCTTTGACTAGCTAAAATTGTACAGTACTAAAAGATAATTTTATGTAATTCCTGTAATGAAGGCGCCAATACATGTCACCTTGTTTGCAGGTCATAATTCTGCAGTAAGTAAGTAGCTTGGATGCCGCAGACACTGAGTAAACTCTGCCCAGTGGTGTTCAGCGTATGACATTTACACGCAGGGTAAAGAAGTCTATTCTGGGCATGTGACTTTTTAAGAACCTGTGCGGATGGTCAATCTGCAATGGGCCCTGGAGGCTTTAGCAGGGAGGCGTTGTCTTTTTAAAGAGTAGTGATGATGGCCTCCGGGCAGGTGCTGTGACAGGCCTGAAGTGTGATTAAGGTTAAGACTTCATTGATGAAAGCCAGTGCAGCCAGAGCCACTAGGCAGAGTCTGGTGTAAATGTCAGCTCCAGAAAAAAAAATCAATATGGTCATATGAGTTCACAGACAACCTGATTGGGAATGGCTGCAGCACCTTAAGTGTGTGTGAAGAGTTTGTGGCGTTAGGGTGGGTTTCTGATTTGAGCCGCACATATATATATATCTTCCACATTGTCTTAACACTAAGTTTCATGCCTAGCCATTTTTGTCACTTAATTAAAGCCATTCAGAGATTCACTTCAGCTCTATATTAAGATTTTACTATTTTCTGGTGCAGTTTAATCTGCAATTTAAATTATGTTGTAGCATTTTGTTCTGCAGACAAGTTTGAGGGACACACACACACTTGCAGACCATGTTATGTTTATGTTTTGTGGTTAGAGTTTTGCTTCATCCAAATTTAATAACCACCAAACTGTTCACATAAATAAATCTGAAAATAAAACAAAATGCAGTTGTTTAAGGAATTACCCAAATTTAAAATGGCAATCTTGATCCTGTTAAACTGTTCATCCTCCAATACAAAATATAACTACTGGGGTCACAAAATGAATACTAAATATTTAATATTTTAAATAAACTATGTGAATTTATGCTATATATCATTAAAACATTTGAAAAACAAGCAGCTTTGTCCTTCCGTCCTTTGGATGAGACGTTAAACCGAGGTCTCTCTGTGGTCATTAAAAATCCCATGGCATTTTTCGTAAAGAGTAGGGGTGTAACCCCGGTGTCCTGGCCACATTCCACCCATTGACCCTTACCAATCATGGCCTCCTAATAATTCCCATCCACTGAATTGGCTCTATCACTCTCTCTCCTCTCTCCACCAATACCTGGTGTGTGGTGAGCGCACTGGCGCCTTTGTACTGTGGCTGCCGTCGCATCATCCAAGTGGATGCTGCACACTGGTGGTGGTTAAGGAGAGACCCCCTGATATGATTGTAAAGCGCTTTGGGTGTACAGTAGTGCATATGAAAGCGCTATATAAATGCCTCATTCTATTCTATTCTATTCTATTCTAGATACAGCAGAAATACCAGAAATATTAGTGTATATGAGGGGCCTTTGAATATTGTGTTGAACAATGGGGAGCCCTCAAGTCAAAAAGGTTGATTATCACAGAGCTAAACTCTTAAGCATGATCGATTGATGCCACCAACCTCACAATAATCAGCAAACCAAACACTTAATGGCCACTTACACAGAATGTGTTTTTGCATTCTGCTATACTGCTTTTCCGTTTGTTTTTTTGTGTGTAAACATGCACTAGATGTATGTGTTTGACTGTTGCCCTCACATTTCACATCTTTTGCAGCATCTTGTGCATGACACGGCATTCTAAATGTTGCGCTCAAGTTTAAAAACTTGTCTCTATACCGTGGTTATTTTTTCATGCCAAACTTAGAAAGTGTTGACCCTGGGCATGTGTTAAAATCCCCGTATGGTTCATCTGGCCTTGTTAAAAGATGTAACATATCAACATACATTTCAAGGTCTATAATATTCCAATACTGCATCAAAGGAAGGCCTCAGGCTAATGCACAGATGCCCACTAAACCCATAATATCCATTGACCCCTGGAAAATACCCACACAGACTGCATCTAATGTGCATTCATTATTGGAATCGCTCGGTACGGTACAGATTCCCTTCCAAACCTTCTCCCTATTGATGTCTTCGTTTCAAATCTGTCCAATGAAAAGTCCAGGATGTCTTGTGAACCGCTCTCAGCTGGGCAAGAAAACGTTCCTGCACCTTTCCCTTCTCTAGTCCGGACTGATTCCTTTGCTCGGTGGTAAATGTCAGTGCACAAGGAGGGCGTAGCAGAAGTGACCCAGGGCTGGTCACAGCGAGAGGCTGCAGCGAAATCAATCAGTCTGCCTTCCAAACAGCTGCATCTGGCTTGCCAGTGGGAGAAGCAGCCTGCACAACCATCTGGAATCTGGACACATCACACCTGCTGGGCCAATGAATAAGGGTTGGTGCATGAGCCGAGAAAAAAAAAAAAAAAGAAGAAGCCAAGCACTGGGCACAGCAAACAGACACTCAATCTTGGACGGTATCTGCATTGTTGCTGTAATTTAGGAGGCAGATCTGACAGGGTTTGCAAGTGTGGTTCCAACTCCAGATGTGTAAACACAATGCACCACCAAGGGGATCCTGGCCTATGATTCAAACTGGGTTTAGCAATAATAAATTACTCGTATGCAGCAACAGATGATAGCATATCTGTCTAACCTAACTAATAGCTTTGCAACAGGGAGACAAGTAAAGCACTGGAAAAAAAAGTGGGTCTCCTGAGCTTAAAAAGTACTGGGAAAATATAGCCCAAGCATAAAGGGCCCAACATAAAGCAAAACCACTGCAGCGTGAATGAAGGGCACATCAGGACAGAGCAGAAGAAAACAACACTGTTTACCTTAAGACATTACCATTCAGCAGGGCCAAACAGCTGGCGCTTATCCACTCTCTTTAAAGGGCAGAGAGCGGGCCTTGGATGACTAAGCAGATCACTGGGGTCATAATCAGTCTGCATGCTGAAAAAAGGGGCTCCAAGCGCCCGCCTAGCCTCCTTCTGGTCTCAGCCTTAGACTGTTTGATGCATATAATGGCTTAAATCCAATAAAGAAAGGTAAGTGGTATGAAATACCATATTTGTGTAGTATAATCTGCAGTATTATCTGATAAGTCACATGACCAGAGCTGTTCTCATTTGCCCCTCTGAAAGATGGCAGTGTCAAAGCTCCATTAAAAGATGTAAAACATGCACACTTTCAGTATCATAATATTAAAAAGGGTCTATTAATATCTTAGTAATATTGTTTGGCTCATATAATCTTGTATCCAGTAGTAAATCAAAGAGACCCATTTTTAAGTAACCAATTAAGTACCATATAAAACTGCATATTTCAAAGTATTAATACACTACCATTTAAATGCTTGAGGTCAGTAAGATTGTATAATGTTTTAAAAGAAGCCTCTTATACTCACAAAGGTTGCATGTATTTGACCAGAAATACATTAAAACATAATTAATACAATTTAAAATAATTTTCTAATTTAATATATCATTTATTCCTGTTATGGCAAAGATTATTTTTCAGCAGCCATTACTTAAATCTTCAGTGTCACAAGGTCTATCAAATCATTTTAGTAAATATCAATAGTCTCATTTAAATATATTTCATAACAATGTAAAGCAAGTCTTTGCTCTCCCTTTTGATCATTTTAAAAACTTCAAAAAAGAAAAAAAGTCTGGTTTTACTGACACCAAACTGAAAAGCAAAGCAAAATTAAAAATAGAAGAGTACTTATTCTCTGTTTATTAATTATTTGTTCAAACAGTTCCCAGCTAGTAAAATATATAATGTTACTTTACTGTTTACAACTTTCTGTTGGGTATTATAGTGCAACTGGGCAATGAATAAGGTATGCAGCTTGTTTCATTAAGCTACCCACAAGGTAAAATACATGTGCTTAGCTGGGAATAGTTTGAAATGAAATGGGCTAATTGGCTTGCTTACCTGAGAAAGAATGTTACAACTGCAATAATGTGTTCACAGAACATGCTGACTAAAGAGCTGAAAACATAATCTAAGTATATCAAAATTATTCTGATATTTTACTGTGACATTTACGAAAGTTCAGGAACAGTGGCTCAATATTGTTGCTGCACTTTCTTTGATTCCAGCTGAATCTGGCCTTGGGTCTGTGTAACTGAACTGAGAAGTAGACAATTCACTCACAACAATTGTACCATCAACTCATGTGACATTGCAACACAACACACCAGGGTGTGTTTTAAGGGTCAAATGGCCCTCCAATATGGGGATAAGCAACTACAAAAGAGTCCCAAAGTCAAGTTTCTGTTTTCATCTCCTTCACAAGGGCCGTGGCGGAGAGGAATGGACAAGATTAGCCAGCAAAGCTAGCAATAACTCACATACTCCCAAACAACCTTCCCCTAGAACTGAGCCCTTCCACAGAGGCGTCTGAATGCAAGATACGGCCGACGTGAGCGATTGTGTCCCTTTTCCGAGTATCTGTTCAAGTCTAGCCGTCAAATCCAGCCACGGTCACAACATCCATCAGTTTAAAGGGCAAAGTTGCCAATAAGCCCTTCAACTCATGAAGCAGCCCTTCTCCATCCTTTCACCGAGATTCAATAGTGGACTGAGAGCGGAAAAGAAAGATTCCATTTTGAGAGCGCAGAGTAAACTACTGGGCGATATTCATGGGGGAGCTGCAAAGATATCGAACCGGATGTCTACTTTTTCTACTTCTTTCTACAGGCCCAATACATTGCTGCTGACATGGTATTTGCTTTATCCCCTTCCTGGGAGGCTCTAGCGGTCTATGCTTTCTGGAAAATGTTGTAGCGTTCTGCCCCTGGCTAGCACATCGAGTGATTCAAAGGAATTTACCGAGGAGTTAAACGTTTTGACTTCCCATCTTAGCTTGTGAACAGCACTTACTTGTCTCCCGATATTTGGACTTTAAATCTCTTTCCCTCTCTGGTAACAATCCGTGGTTTCATCTTCTGAATCTCTTTCCTTTTGTGCTCTAAACCTTCCAATTAATGACGTGTTCTAAGGGAGCCTAAAATTCCTCCCTGTCAACAATGCCAATGAGATGCTTAAGCCAAGCTCAAAGGAACACAACCAGCGGTACAAAAGAGATATGCAAATGAAGTGTCTTTTCAGATCATTTGATACATCTGCACGTTTGATCTGGGCCCTTTCATTTTCCCACGTCTATTCGTCTGCTGTCCTCCAACTGTTAAATCTCCTACCGCTGTCGTGATTAATGACAACAGAGGCCGTCCGCTTGTGTTTTTTTTCTCCCTCAGAATCAAACTCTTTAATAGCATTTCATAGGCACGTTAAAAGGCCACTGAACGGGCTGTGAAAGATTCCTTCGGTTTTCTTTTTTATCATCTCCAGAGGGGGAAGCAGAAAAATCCATTTTGTCTGAATCAATATTTACTCCTGATGCGGTCTTCTCCCAAAATAATCGACAGCTGGTCTTTTGTTCAACCCCCAAAGAAAGTAAAAAGGAACTTAAAGGTTACCACACTAGAGTAGTTTTGAAAGCATGAGGAAAAGAGAAAACTAAGGGTAATGCTTATAATTTACCTCTCGCAACATCCCCTGAGCTTTGCTCTTCTGTAGATGGCAAGGATTTATGTTAAAAGCCTGTTTTCACAATTCATGAAGAAAAATAAAAGTTAAATAAAAAGCTGATTTTTTTTTATAATAATGAACAAGCACATTACAAAATTACTAACAATAAAACAAAATTTAAAATGAAAACATCTATCTTTCTAACTCTTTGTGTGTGTATATGCTTTTTTGTCTTATTGTGCAATGTTTCTTTTCTTATTAAAATTGTATCAACTAACAGAAAATACACCTCTAATAATCAATAACACCCTTCTTTACGGTTTTAAACCTTGAAACAATCTGTCTGAACATCATGCACTACGTTTAAACTTACTAACCCTGATGTTAATAATGTATAAAACTTTGATTGTCTTAAAGTACCTTCTGCTAATGCATCTGTTTGTTAATGCATTAGAAACCTCCCTGTTCCATTCATGTTTAATGGTGATAACTGTGAAGTCAAAACATTGCAGAATAGCTTATACTGTAGAACAGAACAACCGCAATACTGTTTCATTATTACCAACCATTCAAAAGCTTTTCTGCTCCACTGCCCTCTGAATTTATTACTATGTATCTCATAATATGAAATGAATACATTACATACTCGCTCAATGCAGAAAGAAATCCATCATCAATCAATGGGAAACGCCTGCATATAAAATAAACAAAATGCCTTAAAACAATTGACCCTTCGCAGGGAGCTTGATTGACAGGTGATCTGACCAATCATACTTCACCATCCGCCATTTTGTCCGACAAAGCAGTCAGGAGAGTTAGTAGATTAACATTGGATGATTTGAACTTGAAAAACGGAGTGTACTGACGCCTTTCCGCGGTTAAAACAACATTCCTTATGTTCATTAATGTTTATTTGATGCTATAAATTAACTATAAGGAAGAGATGATCGGTTCACCAGCAGCTTTAACTGATGCTCTACAGCGATCTGTCAGGCACATTAAAGAGCCACAAAACGGTATTTATTGTTTAAATTAAAAAAATGACCAAATTTGAAAGGTGAGACTTCGTTTAATAACATATTAAACAGACAGGACAGACCAGGTCACTTTTCGTTTACTTTTGTAATTATGACCAAATTTGAAAGGTGAGACTTTGTTTAATATGTTATTAAATGAAGTCTCACCTTTCAAATTTGGTCATAATTACAAAAGTAAATGAAAAGTAACCTGGTCTGTCCTGTCTGTCAGCGTGTTGTCAGTCTCCTCTCTGCTCCGTGATGTATTTTTCACTGCGTGAGAACATGGTGTGGCGTGAGAGCGGCGTAGCTTGTCGGACATAGCGACAGTAACTAAGGGGGACGGGTCTTTGCGAACGGTCAATTCTCAAATATTGATAGCAAAATTCATAATTTGTCAATGTTAAAAATAAACAAAGTGATATTATTCTGCCTATTGCCCTCATTGAAATTAAATGCAGCCAGTAAAAGTCATCTATATCACTGCCTGTTTGTTATTACATATGTTGTATAAAATTGTATTAAATCATATGATGTATATATTTTTTATGAGAAAACTGAGAAACTTTATCTCCAACCATCAGTTCATGCCGCAGGCATGTCACTTCCTCTTCATTCAAATCCCAGATAATTATTACTAACATGAGTGTCTCTCTTTTAGCTGAAATTTTTTAAAATAGAGTCTGAAATGTAAAATAGGAAGATTCTGCCAAGTAAGTGAAGTCACAAAAAAAACTTGAAAGATAATTTTACAATATTGCCACTTTCACTTGTCAGAGTACAAGAGAACCGACAAGGAAGATTGACAATTACTGCATGTCCCATGCAGAGAAGAGTGACAGATAGACGGGTAGAAGTTCTGAGATAATGCAAGAAAAACAGCGTTAAGACAAGCAGATGTGGGGAGGGAGTCAGTCTCGTCTAGGGTTATATTTAAACATAACAAAAGAAAAAGGTGATATTACTGCAGAGGAAATGGAGAAAATTTCAATACAGCGTCAGCCAGGAATAGGTTATTGAGATCAGCCTGGCAGCTTAAAATTTCTAGGCCGTTTCAAAAGGTGTCAGGACTCCTATCTCGGCCATTGTGCGGTCTCTCTCGTATCACGTAAGGCTTGATTACCTGTCTATCATGAGCGTGTTACAATTCAGTCTCACAATTCTGACAAATAACTCAATTTCTTGCACGCTCAGAACGGTAAAAACCATTTTAAGCTATTTGGTTGAGAGTATTACACTATGAGAACACAAAGCAATGCCAGAATCAACTTTCCTTCAGTGTGGCAGCCGTGCTATTGCGGCAGTCGACACTTTATTAAATGAAGTTATGCTTAAACTTTCTGAGCCATTTTAACATTGAGTTTTTCTAAACAAGACCTTTAAAACCAAAATCTAAGAAAATCCACTGCATACGATAAAACAGCCATATAACACAAAGTAGAACGAAGCAGGAAGTACATTGTGAATTATTTTGAGAACAATAAAGAAAAGACAAGTGAAGTTTCAACGTGACTCCGCAACAATGTTGTATATAGCTAAAGCTGGATTTATGATTACAGTTATAGAAGCAGTCAATAGCTAATTATTGCAATTAATAGCCTGTTTTTTCTCTCACATTTCAAGATCACACTGATGCCACTCCATCGGGAGCATAACATGTTCACAGCCCATAATGCAAGAATGCATCAGTAAATACTAGCAGTCAGAATGAAATAAATATGGAATTTGTGGAAAAAAATAATTAAAAGATACATTGTTAGGGCCATATTGAAATACAGTTTTGAAACCTTTGAAAAACATTGAGTAGCAAGATCGCTATGGTTTAACCGGAGGTCTCCCTTCCACTCAGCGGCCACGACCATCGCTGATGCTTAACTTAAAAACATTAGGCCTACAATCACACGGCGTAGCAGGAGTTCCATAGATATACTGACACGGGGAGAGGTTTAATGAGGTTATTTATCATTTTGTCCAATTTCATTCTTAATGTCTTAACAAGAGGGAATCTGCACTAATATTCAGGGAATTTCGCATATAGATTAGTGGTTCTCATGTGTGTAAGCCTATATAAAATGGAGAGTGATGTCACCAGTCGAAATAGCTGTACCCCCCGAAGCTCACGGTATAATTCGAACACTGTGTATAAGGTCCTGTGGAATCGTGAAGATGGATTGGATGGAATGTAATCTCATCCCTGGTCTAGTAGAAACACTGAGAAAACAACATGTTCCTTCTCAACAGATAAGACAGAAGACATCATTTGACACTGCACAGAAAAATACCACATCCCGACTACAACACCAGCCTGTCCAAAAGCAGTAAAACATGGGATTTGTTTCTTGATGGTACATTAAGTTGACCAGATCTGTCTTTGCTAGGTTAGATTGTTATTGCATCTCGACAGGAATGCCTGCGAGCCTCAGAGGAACCCTTGAACTCTCTTGCCTGTGCATAGGTTTGTGAAAGCACCAGATTTAATGATCCATGAGCATCAGACGCAGGTTTCTGGGTGTGGGGCATTGAAATGATGGATTGATCTGGATATTTACTCATTCAAGCTGCTGAAACGTGCAGGCTCATGCAGCGCTGAAAGAGAGAAATGCATTTGTCCCTGTGCACCCTTCACCATGTCTTCACCTACTTCTAAACCATCTCTCCACCTCAAGACAATAGTCTCAAGCCGTGCAATGCAGCCAAACCACAAATACACCGGCTCATAACACAGCAGAAACCACTTATACATCATACTGTACAACTCCATAGAGATATGCTGAACTCATCTATGAAAGTTTTACTTCGTAATGCCTCTAATCTTCCTCCATTTACTGGACACCACACACCATAGGTACCCGAGCTTGGTGCATTAAGCAGGACAATTTTCTTTTTAATGGAACATGATGAACCATGGGAAATAAGTACAAAGTCTACTCTTTACAGTGAAAAAGACAAAAACGAACTGAATGCGAGCCACATAGAAGGAAATAATGGATTTAGTTCATAGAGACATTTAGATAAATGCTGCAGATGAGCTATGCAAGACAAAGAGGTACAAATGTTCAGTGAACTGTACAATGAATAGCAAAAGTGAGGGCTAATACGTACTTGCACACAGCACACGTGCTTAGCATGTAGGGAGGAAATGGAGCTATTTTTACTTTGAATATTTTTCATAGTGAATGCCCATTCACACCAAGGATGATAACTATAGCTATAACGGCAAAGTATAGTTTTAAAAATCCACATCACAACAAAAACAAGAGAAATAATATCATTGCATAGAATTACTTTCACAATGATTTTGTTTACAGCTGATAAACGATAAAAACATTGACAGAATCCAACCTTCTTAAAAGAGTTTGAGCATTTAAAGCGGCAGACAACTGCAGTGAGTGCTTATAATAAACATAGCAATACCATATAGTTATTGTTATAGTTATCATTCTTTGTGTGAACAGGCCTCAAAGGTTACCGTTGTTCCGAGAATGTCCGTGGGTGAAGTGCAGCTAATTTCAATAGGATTCCACCCAGAATTTCACGTAAAGACAAATGATTTCGCATTTGGGTTCATTTGGTCACTTGACTTCTGTGTGAACTACATTACTGACAATAGACAATGGACCTTTTTACCTACAAAATTTCACTTCACTCCTCAAGGATTTAAAAATGTTGTCATCATGTCCTCACCTTCATAGTATTCCAAAACTTCTGTGAAACACAGAAGATATTTTGAGAATGTTTGTTTTTCCAATTGAAGTCAAAAGTAAGCAGTACTGATTGGCTCCCAACATTCTTCAAAGTATCTTCTTTTCTTTTGTGTCAAAGATAAAGAGATCCTTTTAAAGTCAGTTTCTCAAAAGAGACAAACCTTAAATGATTTGGGGAAACAAGCCATTAAAAATAGCTTATTAAAACAGTTGTTTTGACCAACAGAAGTTCTAAAGAATAATTGTGTGGAATGAGAACAAAACTTGCCCTGATCAGACATTTATCAAAAATACTGTTGTTCTAAGAGCACAGTTCAACATTTCAGTGAAAATATGGTGATTGTATAGTAAGGCTCTTGCCTGAATATGATAATATTCTTTTGGAGCATAAAATGACTCTAGTTTGAGGTCGCTTTGTACATGCAAATGACTGGTAGAAATAACAAAATGTGTAAATTGACTTTTTACTCAAAACATTACAGTTAAGCCCTTATAAAAAGTTGACCATGTGAAAACAATCCCTGGCCTGCCTACAATATAATGCTATTGTTTTTTATAAAGTCAATTACCATTGACTGACCATAACTCAAGGCCTATTCCTACACCTAAAATAAATATTTTTGTATGTTTACAATAAAAAGACTTGAGGACATCCCGAACATCCCAAAAGAAAGGCTTTGTCAGATTAATGAAGTAACCTACACAGTACACACACATAAACAAGTGGAGCTCAAGGGCTCAAGGCCAAAGACCAACGATTACTGTTAAGATAAACTAGCTTTATTTAGACTCTGAATCAATATCAATCAAATACAAACTGTTCACTTCTCGTAGTCATAAATCGCTGTCATATCTTCTTTCACATTCACTTTCGATTAACTGGCCTGGCCTGCAGCAGAACAAGCTACAAGATCCGTAAGTTTGTTTTAGTCCCATGAGAAATGCAATTGCAGGCGCAGAGTGAGGGATACAAATAACTCTTTTGAAATCTCATTTTTCCATCCCCCAAAACACCATGTGGACGGAGCCTGACAGACATCACAAGAGGAGACTCCTCACGGTACCACTCTGGGACAGCCTTTCCTACCCACACATGCTGCCAGAATGTTAAACAGGCAGAAAGAAAGAGTCAGCCTGCTTTTCATGGTCTCTAATGCTGTGCCTCAAACCACTAAGTCTACAGTCTGTGCAAAGACAAATAGTAACTTTCTAAATAATATATAAAGCTTAACAGACCATTAGTTCATGCATATTCAAATAGAAAAAAAAATGTCATGAAACTTTGATTCTTTTATTTTCAAGTACGTCTGGAGTTTTTAATGTTTTTTTTAAAGAAGTCAAGGCTGAATTAATTTAATCAAACACAGTAAAAATGGACTGTAATATTGTGAAATATTGTTACAATTTAAAACCGTTTTCTATTGAAATATACTTTAAAATGTTATTTATTCCTTTGAGATTTCAGCATCATTACTCTAGTCTTCAGTGTCACATGAACATTCAGAAATTATTCTAATGTGCGGATTTGCTGCTCAAGAAACATAATTATCAATGTTGAAAACGGCTGAACTGCTTAATATTTTTGTGGCAAAAAAAATTTCAGGTTTCTCTGATGAAAAGAAAGTCCCAAATAACATTAAGAAATGTATTTGAAATATAATTTCTTGTAACAATGTAGAAGTCTTTACTGTCACTCACTTGCTGAATAAACATACATTTCTTTTTGGGGAAAAAATGTCTCTACTTTTGAAAGGTGGTGTACATATAGTGTGATTTGGAGGAATATTTTTTTTTTTTAATCTGTGTGATGATGAACCAGGTCAAGGACATCATCACTAGTGTGTCAGCCTAGTGTTATTTTGAATTTATGTGGTGTGTTGATTGCAGGAATAGTTTGTGTATTGTACGTTAACAATGTATGTGAATGGACATTATACCAACATCAAGTGTTCAATGTGTTAATGTTTTGACGGATAATAGAGAGTCATTGTTTCTTTTAAATTATTTCTGTATTGTGTAGGTTTACATTTTATAGCACATGTTAGATCTTGCCTGTCTGAGCCAGGGTTTGGAGGTGGGTTCTGGTAGTGCGCATATCCAGAACGTACCATTTTACCAAATGGAGGTAGACATGAGTGCTATGGGGTGTTAATGTTTGAGTGTTTGGTTGTATGTTATGCATGTTTGTATTATGATTATTGCATGTCAGAAATGAGTTCTTGAATGGTAGTTAGATTTATATTATTTATGTACTAATGTTTTGCTGTGGAAGTCAGTGATGAGTGTTACGGGGAAAGGTTCCACCCGGTGATAATGGCTCGTCCTACTAGAGTTTGGCGGGAAACTTGTATATTTAAACCATTGTCTGCGCATGTTTGAGAGGGAAGGTTGCATCCAGTGTATACTGTGCAAATGCTTGAACAGGTCTGAGGTGAGACCTGCTGATGTTTTTGTGGATGTTTTTCTGGCACATTGTTTAGTGCCAGTTTTGCTGCTCTCAGCCTTTTTCTTTTGTTTTAGCCCTAGTATCTGTTGCATTAAGTGTTTTTTTTTTTTTTTTTTTTTTTTTTTTTTGTTAGCTTTTTGTTCTTTGTGGTCTGCACCTGGCAAAATGGATCTTCTAAAATAAACCACAACTGGCATTTTGAAAATTTAAACTTGTACTGAGCATTCCTAACTTCTCCCAGGCCTCTCGACAATTCTCTACCTGACAATCTGAAATAGATTACCACAATTATAGACCAGCATACAAAAACAAAAACAATCATATAATGGTGGAGAGGTCTTCACAAACAAACAAAACAAAAAACAAAAAAAATTTGGTCCAAAATTAATTAGGCTATTTCAAAAACATAAATCAGTAGAATATACAGTTTTACTCAAGGGTGTCAAATTAATGCCTAAAACAAAACTAAAGTATTTTTCAAAGATTTGATAATTTGACATACTGAAGTTATTCCGCAAAAGCCATTACCGTTTAACAAGACTGTTTCCAAATGGACTAAAGCACTTTCTTCCAAAAGTTTCACAAAGCCAGCCAAACAAGTTGCCATATCAAAGCGGTGCTTTCCATTTTTGTGTGCAATGTGCATCAGATGGTCAGTGTGGGTGATCTACTGTATAGGCATGCTGTATAAGCATGAGACTGTAAAAGAAATAATTTAGGCATCCAATGAAAAAAAGTAAATAAAAATGATGCATCTGTTATGATTTCCTCATCTTTATGAGAGAAAAAAACATGCTATGACAGATCAAGGAAGCTCATTAGCATGTGCTATTAAGACTCAATCAACCACAATATGTTTAAACTCACATGAGCTAAATATTTAAAGAAATGCATGTTGATGTCCTCTGCCTGATTTAATCATGTTGAGTACATGTTCGATACAGAAATCTATCAGAATGAATGATTGCACATGTTCTCCCCACACAAGCAACCCACTACAACAAATCAGGTCGATATCACATTCTCACAAACACACTCCTAAAATCACAAACTGCACAATAATCAGAAGTTGTCAAGGTGTTTATATTTTTTTTCTCGAAAAATTACGGTGTGTGTGTGTATGTTTAGAGGAAACAGCTCGGCAGGGGGGTCACCATTATTCTAAAGCAACGTTTAGCTGACTGTCCCTAATTAGGGCCCAAGCCCTGAAAGGGCGCAGAGCCCTATTGTTCTTCTAAGGGTTTTTTGTTATTCTTCTTTATAATAATTTTTTTTCAAGGTTTTTGCCACTTTTGGGGGCCTTAACGTGCTCAAAAACTCTTGAAACTTTGCACACTGGTCAGAACCCGCGGCCATTAGAGCCGGACTGAAGCTGGTACCCGGGCGTGGCAGGGGGGCTCGACAGCGCCCCCTGGAACGGGGTCCGAAAACTTGGTCCATAAATCAAACACGCTTGCATGAAATAATATGAAACTCGGTACACTTATAGATCTCATCGGTTCATATATCCTTCATGCTCTGACTTTTTACCCCAGCCCAACAGGAAGTCGGCTATTTGGCGTAGTTTAAAAAACACATGCAATGGAATTTAAAATACTCCTCCTAGACGATTCAAACAATCACCACGAAACTCGGTGTGCATGAACTCAAGACATTGAGGATGAAAAGTTGCGAGGGGATTTTTGATATCTCGAACGGTTTGGCCGTGGCGAGGATACAAATTTATGGCGAATATTGGAAACAGGAAGTGTGTTATAACATCCTCATACATTAATTGATCTTGATGAAACTTCAGCAGTGTGTTCGCTGTAAGAGGCCGATCACATGGATGTGACTATTGTGAGTCAAAGTTATAGCGCCACCAACTGGCAGCAGGAAGTGTGTCACTTTCGAAATGCTTTGAAATCACCCTCTTATTTTTACCCGATTTGCTTCAAACTTCATCTGTATAATGTAAACACATGACAGATGTAGACCTGTGAAAGGATTATTGATATCTTTAATACTGTCGCCATGGCAACGCTTTAAACTTTTATATTCTTTTTGGATGCATTTGAGGCTCTTAACATGCTTCAAATTGCATGAAACTCAACATGCATTTGACATTTATTGTGTAATAGACATGTGCGAAGTTTCAGAAACGGGCATGGTAAGGGGCTCAGTAGCGCCACCTTTAGTCAAAAATGGGGTATTAGTTTTACCTACAGTAACCAAACTCAGTACGTATATTCTTCTCTTCGATCCGGACAACTTTCTAATTTACAGTCATTAGCTCCGACCAACAGGAAGTCAGATATTTTGGTTTGAATGTGTACTGTTTGGAGCATTTTCCCTCTGCCCCTCTGTGTGTGTGTGTGTGTGTGTGTGTGTGTGAGGAGGGGGGCTAGTTTAGTTTAACCATTTCTCTGTTGTGTGCAAAATCTCTGGCACTTTTGAGGGCCTTAACATGCTCGAAAACTCTTGAAATTTTGCACACAGGTCAGAACCCGCGGCCATTAGGGCCGGGCTGAAGCTGGTACCCGGGCGTGGCAGGGGGGCTCGACAGCGCCCCCTGGAATGGGATTCGAACACTTGTCCGTATATCAAACACGCTTGAATGAATTAATATGAAACTCGGTACACATATAGATTTAATCGGGCCGAACAACTTTCCCTGGGTCAAGTTTTACGCCAGCCCAACAGGAAGTCGGCTTTTACGGGTTGATTGGAGAACGCTTGCTCTCGCATTTGAAACACTTCTCCTAGAGAATTCATCCGATGACCACGAAACTCGGTCAGCATGAAGTCAAGACATGGAAGATGATAAATTGCCAGGGGATTTTTGATATCTCGAACGGTTTGGCTGTGGCGAGGAAACAAATGTATGATTAAAAAAGGATGCATAAAGTGTGTTATAACTTAGTTATAGTTTTACCTACAGTAACCAAACTCGGTACGTATATTCTTCTCTTCGATCCGGACAACTTTCTAATTTACAGTCATTAGCTCCGACCAACAGGAAGTCAGATATTGTGGTTTGAATGTGTATTTTCTCTCTCTCTGTCTCTCTGCCATTCTGTCTGTGTGGGGAGGGGAGGGGGGGGGGATATGTGTGTGTGTGTGTGTGTGTGTGTGTGTGTGTGTGTGTGTGTGTGTGTGTGTGTGTGTGTGTGTGTGTGTGTGTGTGTGTGTGTGTGTGTGTGTGTGTGTGTGTGTGTGTGTGTGTGATTTTGGTTGGGTGACAGTTAAAGGTTACAGTTTGACAAGAGTTTATAGTTTAACAAAAGCACAATGTTGTGTTTCATTGCGAGTGTACACAAATATAAGGAAACACTTTGCATTTTGAATGATGGTCTGTATGAACAAAATGACGGAGTATGTTTTTATGTCTCCATTGTTCGATCGAGCCTCACACACACACACACACACACACACACACACACACACACACACACACACACACACACACACACACACACACACACACACACACACACACACACAGCATTCCAGCATTGCAATCTTGACATCGCAGAATGTTCATTATAGCCTTAATAAAATATAATAATAAAATAGTCAACCTTACATATAAAAATTACACTGCTCTGTTTAAATAGTCATTTGTACAGTTTGTGCCGTTCATAATAATTTTTTTAAATTTTTCTATATTGGAACGTGAGTGTACAAAGTACAAAGCCTATAAAAAGAATAGTGTAGCATCCAAAAATGTTAATAATATATATATTATTATTATATATATAATAATATATATGTTAAAAATAGGGGGAAAAAAAGAATTTACATAATATATATATATATTTATTTTTTTTTTTATTTTTTTATATATATATATAGTTCCACTAAAGGCACCAGGGTGGCGGTGCCACCGGCTTGGGCCCGCAATCGCTGCTTGCAGCTTTAATTTATTATTATTGTTCTTCAAGGGTTTGGGGGCTTTTGGGGCCCTTAACATACTCAAAAACTCTTGAAACTTTGCACACGCGTCAGAACCCGCGGCCATTAGAGCCGGACTGAAGCTGGTACCCGGGCGTGGCAGGGGGGCTCGACAGCGCCCCCTGGAACGGGGTCCGAAAACTTGGTCCATAAATCAAACACGCTTGCATGAAATAATATGAAACTCGGTACACTTATAGATCTCACCGGTTCATATATCCTTCATGCTCTGACTTTTTACCCCAGCCCAACAGGAAGTCGGCTATTTGGGGTAGTTAGAAAAACGCATTCAATGGAATTTAAAATACTCCTCCTAGACGATTCAACCAATCACCACGAAACTCGGTGTGCATGAAGTCAAGACATTGAGGATGAAAACTTGCGAGGGGATTTTTGATATCTCGAACGGTTTGGCCGTGGCGAGGAAACGAATTTATGGCGAATATTGGAAACAGGAAGTGTGTTATAACATCCTCATACATTAACTGATCTTGATGAAACTTCAGCAGTGTGTTCGCTGTAAGAGGCCGATCACATGGATGTGACTATTGTGAGTCAAAGTTATAGCGCCACCAACTGGCAGCAGGAAGTGTGTCACTTTCAAAATGCTTTGAATTCACCCTCTTATTTTTACCCGATTTGCTTCAAACTTCATCTGTGTAATGTAAACACACGGCAGATGTAGACCTGTGAAAGGATTATTGATATCTTAAATACTGTTGCCATGGCAACGCATCAAACTTTAATATTCTTTTTTGATGCTTTTGAGACTCTTAGCTTGCTTGAAATTGCATGAAACTCGACAGACACTTTACATTCATTGCCTAGTACATTTGCGCAACGTTTCAGAAACGGGCGTGGTAAGAGGCTCAGTAGCGCCACCTTTAGTCAAAAATGGGGTATTAGTTTTACCTACAGTAACAAAAATCAGTATGGATATTCTTCTCCTCGAGCCGGACAACTTTCTAATTTACACTCATTAGCTCGGACCAACAGGAAGTCAGATATTTTTGTTTGAATGTAGACTTGTGGAGGATTTTCTCCCCCCCTCCCTCTGTTAGTGTGTGTGTGAGGGATTTGTTAAAATGATAGAGCCAATAAGTGGTATTATACTGCCCCCTGCTGTCTCTTCATCATACTACTCCCTAATATTGTTATATAATTCATATTTAGACTTCAGTATTTTAAAATCAGTATTTTAACATTTACAATGACATTTGATCAAAATTCATCTATTGTAGTATTACTATTGACAATTGTGTCACACTGAGAAATGGGAAGCCTGAAAGCGAAAGTATAACGGTGGCCACGCCCCCCCACTCGAAATTCACTCATAACTCGAAAACGGAAAGTCGTTGCGCGCTCAAATTTTGATGGTAAGGTCCTCTCCAGGCTCTTGATCGAAATATATTGTCGCGGAGGTCGGGAACGCCCCCCCCCGGCGATCGCAAAATCAGAGACCTCCGACCTTTGATCGGCTGTAACTCCCGAACCAGACCACCCCGATCATTGTGGAATAGCTTGTTGGAAAGGGCCCGTCCTTACCTAGCTTCGATTCGATTTTGGTGCGATTTGGCCTGGGCATTCCCGAGATATAAGCCAAAAAATGTTTGCATTTGAACGGGAATAACTCCCGGCCCCAATCGCCCACCAACACTGGGATGGTCTCATTACAAAGGGCACCTCGAGCACTATCTAAGCTCCGAGTTTCAGATTTTTTCGCTCTCTCGTTCCCAAAATATATGTGAGAAACCAAATTTCCATTCATTCATTCACTTCAACTGTAAGATGGAGGCTGTAATAACACTGTCGTCCACTAGAGAGAGCAGCAGGATTATATTTGTAATCTTTTTATCAGCTTTCAGCATTGGCTAACAAACAAATGCTTAAAGCTATATATTTGTTATTATGATGGACGTGTAATGTGTGTAAGCATGCATAATGGAGTTAACATGCAAAAACTGGTTTGCTTTGGTGCAAAATACTGGTAAACATCAAGACTTGTAAAATGAAAGTGAGCCAATAAGTGGTCTTTTACTGCCCTCTGCTGGACATTCTACTTATTAATAGTCTTTTCACATGTGCTTTTGCATTCATTTATTTAGACACTAAAAAAATCCCTTATATAACAATTACTATTATAACACAATCATATTTTGTCAGAGTTTATCACTTAATTTGTTCTGATGCTTCACATAATTACTAGCAACGTGGTAAATCATGGTTATTAAAGCTAGAAACATGGAAAATTATAGTAAATAAGGTAAATCATGCTAGAATCCTGGTAAATCATTCTAGAATGTGGTATATCATGGTAAATCATCCTATAACATGGTAAATCAAGGTAAATCATGCTAGAATAGGATGCTAAATTGCGGACGGATTTTTGATATCTCGAACGGTTTGGCCGTGGCGAGGAAACGAATTTATGAAATTATGAATTTACACCGGTACTTAAGAAAAGCTGGTACCGTTACCATTTAATTTTTTTAGTACCGAAATGGTACCGAAGTACCGGGTCTTTTGACAACACTAATATATATATATATATATATAATTTTTTCTTATATGTGCCCTCGATGCGCACTTTTGCAAAACCCACACTGATGCAAGCTCTAAAGCAGACTTCTTCTCGACAGTCAAAGCAGAGTTACGCTATTGCCCGTTGTGCACAGGAAATCTAAAGGCACCGGGGTGGCGGTTTTTTATATATATATATATATATATATATATATATATTTATATATATATATATAAATAAATATAGCCGCAAGCAGCGATGGAGGGCCCAAGCCGGTGGCACCGCCACCCTGGTGCCTTTAGTGCAACTAAAGGCACCGGGGTGGCGGTGCCACAGGCTTGGGCCCGTAATCGCTGCTTGCGGCTATATTTAGGGCCCAAGCCTTGAAAAGGCGAAGGCCCTATTGTTTTTCTAAGGATTATTCTTCTTCTTCTTCTTCTTTATTAGGTGTTCAAGCACGAAGTGCTGAAAACCTATTGTAATTGTACTGATTTTTATTATTATTATTATTATTATTATTCTTCCGCCGTAAAACGCATCGTGCAGCCCAAACCGTAAGAGCTGGAGCTTTGAAACTTTGCCATATGGTAGTACAAAAATCGAGGAGAGGTTATCAAATTATGACCCCGATTGGCCCATAGGTGGCGCTATAGCGATCAATTGCGCGAAACTGGTCATAACTCCTAGACCGTATGTCGTAGACTCAAGTGTCTTATATCATTGGAAAGCTAACCACCTGACGTAAAAAACGTATATCTCCGATTTAATTTCCGCCATGATAGATTTTCCGCCATTTTGAATTTTGTCAAAAACCTACTTTTGCAAACTAGTCCCTGGTTTTTCGCCCGATCGGAACCAAACCAATGCAGAAATGTTCTCTGGAGTCTGATAATCAATAATTATCGAAAAAAAGTAAAATTATCGATTAACGGTCGCTAGGGGGCGTAAAATTAACGTTGTAGGCGGAGCCTATATTACTAAAACGCCTATAACTCAAGTAGTAAATGAGATAACTTCACCAAACTTGGTACACATGTGTAGGAGGTCAATTTGAGGTCACGATAAAAAAACCGCGTCGATTGGCCACATGGTGGCGCTATAACACAGAAAAAACGTATAAACACCTGACCGTTTGTCCGATTGACGTAAAATTTGGTATGCAATGTCTTGGCCCAAGGGGCCATCTATGTCTAGAAGGATATTGGCGTATCTAAAAAAAAAATGGCCGCCATTGGCCAATGAAGTTTAAGCACCTATTAGACAAGGTTAACGGAGGCCAATCGTAACGAAACTCGATGGCCATGTTCAACTCATGGCCCTAAAGGTCTGTAAGAGTTTTGAAAGAAATCGGCCACTAGTTGGCGCTAACGAGTTTTACGGCTCTGTAATCACGTGGTGTTGCACAAATCCCCACAATATGCATATCATTTGATAGATCTCCTCATGCTGAACAACTTTGCCTCTAGAACTAATGCTGTCAATCGATTTGTTCATAAAATATTCGCAATTACGTTAAAAACCTACTTTTGCGAACTAGTCCCTGGTTTTTCGCCCGATCGGAACCAGACCATTCTAGGACAATTCTCTGGACTCTCTAGATCAATAATTATCGAAAAAAAGTTGAACTTTTGCATTTTGCGCATGGTAAAATAGGCTAATTTAGAAAAGGGGCGTGTCAAAATACACTCAAAAGCCTATAAATCCTAAATAAAAACTCAAAACGTCTCAAAAATTGGTGAGCATATGTGCAATAACATTATTAACCTGTTAACCTTCACCAGAGCGAGGACGCTCTGAAGCGTTTTTTTTTTTAAATAGTTCAAAGTTACTATCAGATTTAATGTTATTACCTTGACAAACTATACATCATTAAAAATATATAAGTCTCACGTTTCAGTATTTGACCACTATTGTATTCTGAGAAACTTATAGTGACAGTTATGTCTTAATTTGTGTCAGGATTTATGTAATGAAAAAATGAGTCGATACCTTTAATATGAATTATGAGCGTCAGCTGCTCCATTCAGAAAAAAACTCCGGTGCTGTTGTCTTGAGAACGCGTGACAAAACAACGTTCCTCAGGGCTTTTGGCTCAAAAATGTGCAGATTTGGAGAAATATTGATATATTATCATAGGTTTACATCATATTTCTATAGACAGGAATAATATTTATTGAATTTATATCCAAATGCGTCGATGTATACATAAAGAGCGCTGGATACTCTGATGTACTGTGTTTTCAATCCATACAGCAGAATGAGGGCGCTCTATGCACAGTTTTTTCCAAATATGAAAGCTCACGAAGAAGAAATAACCTGTGACCTTCCAGGACGTCACTGACATAAACACAGCTAACGTTAGCTTTCAGAGATCGCTATAACATGCAGATAAAGATGTTTTGAAGACAATAAACATGATTGCAATGATATTTGATTTACCTGTGTTCTTCGAGCCATGTCAGGTATTTTTATAATAATAGATTATATGTATAATGTAATGCTAATCGGTATAGACTTTACAATAGTGCAGAATAATATCAAATCATATATTTTCTGTCTGATTTTCTTTTCTGAAGCCAAATAAGCTCATAGAAGATTATTTAAAACACTCGACTTGCACTATACAGTAAGTTTGGAGCACAAAAAGGGTTTTAATCTCATAAATTGTCGTGTATTGATGGTGTGCTAAGCTAACATGCTAGCTAGCTCTCTAGTTGCACCTGCCATCTAGCTGTTATTTTTTATGATTTTTTTTCTAAATCGGAATGCTTACTGAAATATTTCTTTATTTAAGAAAGGCATTTGATACAGTTTCAAATGTGAAGTGAAGATTATGAAAGAAATTAGGGGGTGAAACACCGTGATTAGCCAGTCGTTAGCGATTATAATGGAGACAAAGGAAAATAATATTTATGGCCATAAGCCGGCTGGAAAGGTGTAAATGTGAGCAGGAGAGAGTGACACTGAATGGGGCTCGTTTGCACCACAAAACAATAGAGACAATAGACTGAATAGATGCTAATAGATGACAATAAACACAAGTTTGCATTTTAGAGTCAATTCAAAATAAAGTCATTTGAGATGATCTTGAAAAACATTTAACAAAATACAGAGTTTTAGACTTATCACCTTCAAATTTTAAATATAACATGGTCAGACATGTGTCTTTAGCTGGAGTGCATTTCTAGAGTGCTGACGGGCCAACTTCAATTTAATTTTCATGAAGATGTTTCATAAAAATAAATTTCTAATAACTTACACAACTTTGAAGCTATTCATAATTTTTTTTTCATTATGACAATAATTCATTCTACATTTCCAATAAAGTGGCAGGTGTCAGCTTTCAAATGAGACCATACTTGAGCTTTTAGGACAAAGGGTCAATTAATTGAATCTTTTTTAGGTTGGGTATGCTATTTCTGGGGATTTTTCAAAAGTGGTGCTGAAGGCTAACAGGTTAACAAACATGCAAAATTTTATGTAGATCGGACCATAGGTGGCGCTATAACTGTTAAAAAGCTTTTAAACCATATATTTCCTATGGTAAATTGCCTGTATTGGCTGTAAATGGTGTTTTTCCATCTATGATGTCAGTGGTTAAATGCTTGCTAAATAAATCTTAATGTCTTTTAACGTTAATGTGCTTAACGGCCTTAAAGGCCTTAAAAGCTTGAACACCGACAAATGCTGCTTGCAGCTTTAATTAGGGCCCAAGCCTTGAAAAGGCGAAGGCCCTATTGTTTTCCTTCGGATTATTATTATTATTATTATTATTTTTCTTACGACTATTCGGGCACTTTTGGGTCTCTTAACGTGCTCAAAAACTCTTGAAACTTTGCACAAATGTCAGAACCCGCGGCCATTAGAGCCGGACTGAAGCTGGTACCCGGGCGTGGCAGGGGGGCTCGACAGCGCCCCCTGGAACGGGGTCCGAAAACTTGGTCCATAAATCAAACACGCTTGCGTGGAATAATATGAAACTCGGTACACTTATAGATCTCATCGGTTCATATATCCTTCGTGCTCTGACTTTTTACCCCAGCCCAACAGGAAGTCGGCTATTTGGCGTAGTTTAAAAAACACATGCAATGGAATTTAAAATACTCCTCCTAGACGATTCAACCAATCACCACGAAACTCGGTGTGCATGAAGTCAAGACATGGAGGATGAAAAATTGCCAGGGGATTTTTGATATCTCGAACGGTTTGGCCGTGGCGAGGAAACGAATTTATGGCGAATATTGGAAACAGGAAGTGTGTTATAACATCCTCATACATTAATTGATCTTGATGAAACTTCAGCAGTGTGTTCGTTGTAAGAGGCCGATCACATGGATGTGACTATTGTGAGTCAAAGTTATAGCGCCACCAACTGGCAGCAGGAAGTGTGTTACTTTCAAAATGCTTTGAATTCACCCTCTTATTTTTACCCGATTTGCTTCAAACTTTATGTGTATAATGTAAACACAAGGCAGATGTAGACCTGTGAAAGAATTATTGATATCTTAAATACTGTTGCCATGGCAACGCTTTAAACTTTTATATTCTTTTTGGGTGCATTTGAGGCATTGAACATGCTTCAAATTGCATGAAACTCAACATGCATATCAGATTTATTAGGTACTAGGCATGTGTGAAGTTTCAGAAACGGGCGCGGTGGAGGGGCTCAGTAGCGCCACCTTTAGTCAAAAATGGGGTATTAGTTTTACCTACAGTTACAAAAATCGGTATTTATATTTATCTCCCCGAGCCGGACAACTTTCTAATTTACAGTCATTAGCTCCGACCAACAGGAAGTCAGATATTTTGGTTTGAATGTGATTTGATGGGAATTTTGCCAGTCTCTCTCAGTGTCTGTATGTGTGTGAGAGGAGGGGGGCTTTATTTTAACCCTTTCTCTGCTGTGTGGGACTTCTCGGGCACTTTTGGGGACCTTAACATGCTCGAAAACTCTTGAAACTTTGCACACAGGTCAGAACCTGCGGCCATCAGGGCTGGGCTGAAGCTGGTACCCGGGCGTGGCAGGGGAGCTCAACAGCGCCCCCTTGAACGTGGTCCGAAAAACTTGGTCTATATATCAAACACGTTTGCATGTAATAATATGAAACTCGGTACACATTTAGATATCATCGGGCCGAACAACTTTCGTGCTCTAAGTTTTACGCCAGTCCAACAGGAAGTCGGCTATTATGGGCTGTATGAAAATGCATGCCCCTGGAATTTGATATACTCGTCCAAGAAAAATTATCCTATCGCCACCAAACTCGGTCAGCCTGAAGTCAAGACATTGAGGACGCTAAATTGCGGACGGATTTTTGATATCTCGAACGGTTTGGCCGTGGCGAGAAAATGAAGTTATGGCGAGAAAAGAAAAACACAATGTGTTATAACGTCTTCATACATTTATTGATCTTGATGAAACTTCAGCAGTGTGTTTGTTGTAAGGGGGCGATCACATGGATGTGACTATTGTGAGTCAAAGTTATAGCGCCACCAACTGGCAGCAGGAAGTGTGTTACTTTCAAGATACTTTTGACTAAAGTGGGGGGGGGGGGGGGGTTTACCTACAGTCACAAAACTCGGTCTGTATATTGTGCTTATCGATCCGGACAACTTTCTCATTTACAGTCATTAGCTCCGACCAACAGGAAGTCAGATATTTTGGTTTGAATGTGGTTTTGTCTCTCTCTGACAGAGTTCCCCCTGCCATTCTCTCTGTGTGTGTGTGTGTGTGTGTGTGGGGAGGGAGGGAGGGAGGGAGGGCACACACACAGACAGCCCCCCCCTTTTCTGTGTGTGTTTGGAGGGGAGCAGAAAGACTCACACTGATGCAAGCTCTAAAGCAGACTTCTTCTCGACAGTCAAAGCGGGGTTACGTTATTGCCCGTCGTGCACAGGAACCCGAAAGGCAACGGGGTGGCGGCTTTTTATATATATATATATATATATATATATATATATATATATATATATATATATATATATATATATATATATAAATAAATATAGCTGCAAGCAGCGATGGAGGGCCCAAGCCGGTGGCAGCGCCAGCCCGGTGCCTTTAGTGTAACTAAAGGCACCAGGGTGGCGGTGCCACCGGCTTGGGCCCGTAATCGCTGCTTGCAGCTATATTTATTATTATTATTATTATTTTACTACCTTTTGGGCACTTTTGGGGGCCTTAACGTGCTCAAAAACTCTTGAAACTTTGCACAAATGTCAGAACCCGCGGCCATTAGGGCCGCACTGAAGCTGGGACCCGGGCGTGGCAGGGGGGCTCGGCAGCGCCCCCTGGAATGGGATTCAAAAACATGTCCATATATCAAACACGCTTGCATGTAATAATATGAAACTCGGTACACATATAGATCTCATCGGGCCGAACAACTTTCGTGCTCTAAGTTTTACGCCAGTCCAACAGGAAGTCAGCTATTATGGGCTGTATGGAAACGCATGTTCTGGCATTTGAAACACTTCTCCCAGAGAATTCATCCGATGACCACGAAACTCGGTGTGCATGAAGTCAAGACATGGAGGATGCTAAATTGCGAGGGGATTTTTGATATCTCGAACGGTTTGGCCGTGGCGAGGAAACAAATTTATGGCGAATATTGGAAACAGGAAGTGTGTTATAACATCCTCATACATTAATTGATCTTGATGAAACTTCAGCAGTGTGTTTGTTGTAAGAGGCCGATCACATGGATGTAACTATTGTGAGTCAAAGTTATAGCGCCACCAACTGGCAGCAGGAAGTGTGTCACTTTCAAAATGCTTTGAAATCACCCTCTTATTTTTACCGATTTGCTTCAAACTTCATCTGTATAATGTAAACACACGGCAGATGTAGACCTGTGAAAGGATTATTGATATCTTTAATACTGTCGCCATGGCAACGCATCAAACTTTAATATTCTTTTTTAAAGTTTTTGAGACTCTTAGCATACTTCAAATTGCATGAAACTCGACAGACACTTTACATTTATTGCCTAGTACACTTGTGCACAGTTTCAGAAACGGGCGTGGTAAGGGGCTCAGTAGCGCCACCTTTAGTCAAAAATGGGGTATTAGTTTTACCTACAGTAACAAAAATCGGTATCTATATTTATCTCCCCGATCCGGACAACTTTCTAATTGACAGTCATTAGCTCCGACCAACAGGAAGTCAGATATTTTGGTTTGAATGTGATTTGATGGGAATTTTGCCAGTCTCTCTCAGTGTCTGTGTGTGTGAGAGAGAAGGGGGGCTTTATTTTAACCCTTTCTCTGCTGTGTGGGACTTCTCGGGCACTTTTGGGGCCCTTAACGTGCTCAAAAACTCTTGAAACTTTGCACAAATGTCAGAACCCACGGCCATCAGGGCCCGACTGAAGCTGGTACCCGGGCGTGGCAGGGGGGCTCGGCAGCGCCCCCTGGAATGGGATTCAAAAACATGTCCATATATCAAACACGCTTGCATGTAATAATATGAAACTCGGTACACATATAGATCTCATCGGGCCGAACAACTTTTGTGCTCTAAGTTTTACGCCAGTCCAACAGGAAGTCGGCTATTATGGGCTGTATGGAAACGCATGTTCTGGCATTTGAAATACTTCTCCCAGAGAATTCATCCGATGACCACGAAACTCGGTGTGCATGAAGTCAAGACATGGAGGATGCTAAATTGCGGACGGATTTTTGATATCTCGAACGGTTTGGCCGTGGCGAGGAAACGAATTTATGATTAAAAAAGGATGCATAAAGTGTGTTATAACTTAGTTATAGTTTTACCTACAGTTACAAAACTCAGAGTGTATATTGATCTTATCAAGCCGAACAACTTTCTAATTTACAGTCATTAGCTCCGACCAACAGAAAGTCAGATATTGTGGTTTGAATGTGAATTGTGTCTCTCTCTGTCTCTCTGCCATTCTGTGTGTGTGTGTCTGTCTGTGTGGGGTGGGGAGGGGAGGGGGGGATCTGTGTATGTGTGTGTGTGTGTGTGTGTGAGGAGGGGGGCTAGTTTAGTTTAAACCTTTCTCTGCTGTGTGCAAAATCTCGGGCACTTTTGGGGCCCTTAACGTGCTCGAAAACTCTTGAAATTTTGCACACAGGTCAGAACCCGCGGCCATCAGGGCCAGGCTGAAGCTGGTACCCGGGTGTGGCAGGGGGGCTCGACAGCGCCCCCTGGAATGGGATTCAAACACTTGTCCGTATATCAAACACGCTTGCATGTAATAATATGAAACTTGGTACACATTTAGAACTCATCGAGCCGAACAACTTTCGTGCTCTAAGTTTTACGCCAGCCCAACAGGAAGTCGGCTATTGTGGGTGGTATGAAAACGCATGCCCCTGGAATTTGAAACACTCTTTCTAGAAAATTCATCCAATCGCAACCAAACTCGGTCAGCCTGACGACAAGACATTGAGGATACTAAATTGCTGACGGATTTTTGATATCTCGAACAGTTTGGCCGTGGCGAGGAAACGAAATTATGGCGAGAAAAGAGAAACACGATCTGTTATAACGTCTTCATACATTTATTGATCTTGATGAAACTTCAGTAGCGTGTTTGTTGTAAGAGAGCGATCACATGGATGTAACTAATGTGAGCCCCCCCCCCCCCTTTTCTGTGTGTGTTTGGAGGGGAGCAGAAAGACTCACACTGATACAAGCTCTAAAGCAGACTTCTTCTCGACAGTCAAAGCGGGGTTACGTTATTGCCCGTCGTGCACAGGAACCCGAAAGGCAACGGGGTGGCGGCTTTTTATATATATATATATATATATATATAAATAAATATAGCTGCAAGCAGCGATGGAGGGCCCAAGCCGGTGGCAGCGCCAGCCCGGTGCCTTTAGTGTAACTAAAGGCACCAGGGTGGCGGTGCCACCGGCTTGGGCCCGTAATCGCTGCTTGCAGCTATATTTAGGGCCCAAGCCTTGAAAAGGCGAAGGCCCTATTGTTTTTCTTCGGATTATTATTTATTATTCTTTATTAGGGCCCAAGCCTTGAAAAGGCGAAGGCCCTATTGTTTTCCTTCGGATTATTCTTCATTATTATTATATTACTACCTTTTGGGCACTTTTGGGGGCCTTAACGTGCTCAAAAACTCTTGAAACTTTGCACAAATGTCAGAACCCGCGGCCATTAGAGCCGGACTGAAGCTGGTACCCGGGCGTGGCAGGGGGGCTCGACAGCGCCCCCTGGAACGCGGTCCGAAAACTTGGTCCATAAATCAAACACGCTTGTGTGTAATAATATGAAACTCGGTACACTTATAGATCTCATCGGTTCATATATCCTTCGTGCTCTGACTTTTTACCCCAGCCCAACAGGAAGTCGGCTATTTGGCGTAGTTTAAAAAACACATGCAATGGAATTTAAAATACTCCTCCTAGACGATTCAACCAATCACCACGAAACTCGGTGTGCATGAAGTCAAGACATGGAGGATGATAAATTGCGAGGGGATTTTTGATATCTCGAACGGTTTGGCCGTGGCGAGGAAACGAATTTATGGCGAATATTGGAAACAGGAAGTGTGTTATAACATCCTCATACATTAATTGATCTTGATGAAACTTCAGCAGTGTGTTCGTTGTAAGAGGCCGATCGCATGGATGTGACTATTGTGAGTCAAAGTTATAGCGCCACCAACTGGCAGCAGGAAGTGTGTCACTTTAAAAATGCTTTGAATTCACCCTCTTATTTTTACCCGATTTGCTTCAAACTTTATGTCTATAATGTAAACACACGGCAGATGTAGACCTGTGAAAGAATTATTGATATCTTAAATACTGTTGCCATGGCAACGCTTTAAACTTTTATATTCTTTTTGGGTGCATTTGAGGCTCTTAACATGCTTCAAATTGCATGAAACTCAACATGCATATCAGATTTATTAGGTACTAGGCATGTGTGAAGTTTCAGAAACGGGCGTGGTAAGGGGCTCAGTAGCGCCACCTTTAGTCAAAAATGGGGTATTAGTTTTACCTACAGTAACAAAAATCGGTATTTATATTTATCTCCCCGAGCCGGACAACTTTCTAATTTACAGTCATTAGCTCCGACCAACAGGAAGTCAGATATTTTGGTTTGAATGTGATTTGATGGGAATTTTGCCAGTCTCTCTCAGTGTCTGTGTGTGTGAGAGAGGAGGGGGGCTTTATTTTAACCCTTTCTCTGCTGTGTGGGACTTCTCGGGCACTTTTGGGGCCCTTAACGTGCTCGAAAACTCTTGAAACTTTGCACACAGGTCAGAACCTGCGACCATCAGGGCTGGGCTGAAGCTGGTACCCGGGCGTGGCAGGGGAGCTCAACAGCGCCCCCTTGAACGTGGTCCGAAAAACTTGGTCCATATATCAAACATGTTTGCATGTAATAATATGAAACTCGGTACACATATAGATTTAATCGGGCCGAACAACTTTCGTGCTCTAAGTTTTACGCCAGTCCAACAGGAAGTCGGCTATCATGGGCTGTATGAAAATGCATGCCCCTGGAATTTGATATACTCCTCCAAGAAAAATTATCCTATCGCCACCAAACTCGGTCAGCATGAAGTCAAGACATTGAGGACGCTAAATTGCGGACGGATTTTTGATATCTCGAACGGTTTGGCTGTGGCGAGGAAACGAAGTTATGGCGAGAAAAGAAAAACACAATGTGTTATAACGTCTTCATACATTTATTGATCTTGATGAAACTTCAGCAGTGTGTTTGTTGTAAGAGGGCGATCACATGGATGTGACTATTGTGAGTCAAAGTTATAGCGCCACCAACTGGCAGCAGGAAGTGTGTTAGTTTCAAGATACTTTTGACTAAAGTGGGTGGGTTATTTTTACCTACAGTCACAAAACTCGGTCTCTATATTGTGCTTATCGATCCGGACAACTTTCTCATTTACAGTCATAAGCTCCGACCAACAGGAAGTCAGATATTTTGGTTTGAATGTGGTTTTGTCTCTCTCTGACAGAGTTCCCCCTGCCATTCTCTGTGTGTGTGTGTGTGTGTGTGTGTGTGTGTGTGTGTGTGTGTGCGTGTGTGTGGGGGGAGGGGGGGAGGGAGGGCACACACACAGACAGCCCCCCCCCTTTTCTGTGTGTGTTTGGAGGGGAGCAGAAAGACTCACACTGATGCAAGCTCTAAAGCAGACTTCTTCTCGACAGTCAAAGCGGGGTTACGTTATTGCCCGTCGTGCACAGGAACCCGAAAGGCAACGGGGGTGGCGGCTTTTTATATATATATATATATATATATAAATATAAATAAATATAGCTGCAAGCAGCGATGGAGGGCCCAAGCCGGTGGCAGCGCCAGCCCGGTGCCTTTAGTGTAACTAAAGGCACCAGGGTGGCGGTGCCACCGGCTTGGGCCCGTAATCGCTGCTTGCAGCTATATTTATTATTATATTACTACCTTTTGGGCACTTTTGGGGGCCTTAACGTGCTCAAAAACTCTTGAAACTTTGCACAAATGTCAGAACCCGCGGCCATTAGGGCCCGACTGAAGCTGGGACCCGGGCGTGGCAGGGGGGCTCGCCAGCGCCCCCTGGAATGGGATTCAAAAACATGTCCATATCTCAAACACGCTTGCATGTAATAATATGAAACTCGGTACACGTATAGATCTCATCGGGCCGAACAACTTTCGTGCTCTAAGTTTTACGCCAGTCCAACAGGAAGTCGGTTATTATGGGCTGTATGGAAACGCATGTTCTGGCATTTGAAACACTTGTCCTAGAGAATTCAACCAATCACCACGAAACTCGGTGTGCATGAAGTCAAGACATGGAGGATGATAAATTGCGAGGGGATTTTTGATATCTCGAATGGTTTGGCCGTGGCGAGGAAACAAATTTATGGCGAATATTGGAAACAGGAAGTGTGTTATAACATCCTCATACATTAATTGATCTTGATGAAACTTCAGCAGTGTGTTCGTTGTAAGAGGCCGATCGCATGGATGTGACTATTGTGAGTCAAAGTTATAGCGCCACCAACTGGCAGCAGGAAGTGTGTCACTTTCAAAATGCTTTGAATTCACCCTCTTATTTTTACCCAATTTGCTTCAAACTTTATGTGTATAATGTAAACACACGGCAGATGTAGACCTGTGAAAGAATTATTGATATCTTAAATACTGTTGCCATGGCAACGCTTTAAACTTTTATATTCTTTTTGGGTGCATTTGAGGCTCTTAACATGCTTCAAATTGCATGAAACTCAACATGCATATCAGATTTATTAGGTACTAGGCATGTGTGAAGTTTCAGAAACGGACGTGGTAAGGGGCTCAGTAGCGCCACCTTTAGTCAAAAATGGGGTATTAGTTTTACCTACAGTAACAAAAATCGGTATTTATATTTATCTCCCCGAGCCGGACAACTTTCTAATTTACAGTCATTAGCTCCGACCAACAGGAAGTCAGATATTTTGGTTTGAATGTGATTTGATGGGAATTTTGCCAGTCTCTCTCATTGTCTGTGTGTGTGAGAGAGGAGGGGGGGCTTTATTTTAACCCTTTCTCTGCTGTGTGGGACTTCTCGGGCACTTTTGGGGCCCTTAACGTGCTCGAAAACTCTTGAAACTTTGCACACAGGTCAGAACCTGCGGCCATCAGGGCCGGCCTGAAGCTGGTACCCGGGCGTGGCAGGGGAGCTCAACAGCGCCCCCTTGAACGTGGTCCGAAAAACTTGGTCCATATATCAAACACGTTTGCATGTAATAATATGAAACTCGGTACACATATAGATTTAATCGGGCCGAACAACTTTCGTGCTCTAAGTTTTACGCCAGTCCAACAGGAAGTCGGCTATTATGGGCTGTATGAAAATGCATGCCCCTGGAATTTGATATACTCCTCCAAGAAAAATTATCCTATCGCCACCAAACTCGGTCAGCATGAAGTCAAGACATTGAGGACGCTAAATTGCGGACGGATTTTTGATATCTCAAACGGTTTGGCCGTGGCAAGGAAACGAAGTTATGGCGAGAAAAGAAAAACACAATGTGTTATAACGTCTTCATACATTTATTGATCTTGATGAAACTTCAGCAGTGTGTTTGTTGTAAGAGGGCGATCACATGGATGTGACTATTGTGAGTCAAAGTTATAGCGCCACCAACTGGCAGCAGGAAGTGTGTTACTTTCAAGATACTTTTGACTAAAGTGGGTGGGTTATTTTTACCTACAGTCACAAAACTCGGTCTCTATATTGTGCTTATCGATCCGGACAACTTTCTCATTTACAGTCATAAGCTCCGACCAACAGGAAGTCAGATATTTTGGTTTGAATGTGGTTTTGTCTCTCTCTGACAGAGTTCCCCCTGCCATTCTCTGTGTGTGTGTGTGTGTGGGGGGAGGGAGGGAGGGAGGGCACACACACAGACAGCCCCCCCCCTTTTCTGTGTGTGTTTGGAGGGGAGCAGAAAGACTCACACTGATGCAAGCTCTAAAGCAGACTTCTTCTCGACAGTCAAAGCGGGGTTACGTTATTGCCCGTCGTGCACAGGAACCCGAAAGGCAACGGGGTGGCGGCTTTTTATATATATATATATATATATATATATATATAAATATAAATAAATATAGCTGCAAGCAGCGATGGAGGGCCCAAGCCGGTGGCAGCGCCAGCCCGGTGCCTTTAGTGTAACTAAAGGCACCAGGGTGGCGGTGCCACCGGCTTGGGCCCGTAATCGCTGCTTGCAGCTATATTTATTTATATTTATATATATATATATATATATATATATATATTTATTATTATTTTACTACCTTTTGGGGACTTTTGGGGGCCTTAACGTGCTCAAAAACTCTTGAAACTTTGCACAAATGTCAGAACCCGCGGCCATTAGGGCCCGACTGAAGCTGGGACCCGGGCGTGGCAGGGGGGCTCGCCAGCGCCCCCTGGAATGGGATTCAAAAACATGTCCATATCTCAAACACGCTTGCATGTAATAATATGAAACTCGGTACACGTATAGATCTCATTGGGCCGAACAACTTTCGTGCTCTAAGTTTTACGCCAGTCCAACAGGAAGTCAGCTATTATGGGCTGTATGGAAACGCATGTTCTGGCATTTGAAACACTTGTCCTAGAGAATTCATCGGATGACCACGAAACTCGGTGTGCATGAAGTCAAGACATGGAGGATGATAAATTGCGAGGGGATTTTTGATATCTCAAACGGTTTGGCCGTGGCGAGGAAACGAATTTATGGCGAATATTGGAAACAGGAAGTGTGTTATAACATCCTCATACATTAACTGATCTTGATGAAACTTCAGCAGTGTGTTCGCTGTAAGAGGCCGATCACATGGATGTGACTATTGTGAGTCAAAGTTATAGCGCCACCAACTGGCAGCAGGAAGTGTGTCACTTTCGAAATGCTTTGAAATCACCCTCTTATTTTTACCCGATTTGCTTCAAACTTCATCTGTATAATGTAAACACACGACAGATGTAGACCTGTGAAAGGATTATTGATATCTTTAATACTGTCGCCATGGCAACGCTTTAAACTTTTATATTCTGTTTGGATGCATTTGAGGCTCTTAACATGCTTCAAATTGCATGAAACTCAACATGCATTTGACATTTATTGTGTAATAGACATGTGCGAAGTTTCAGAAACGGGCGTGGTAAGGGGCTCAGTAGCGCCACCTTTAGTCAAAAATGGGGTATTAGTTTTACCTACAGTAACCAAACTCGGTACGTATATTCTTCTCTTCGATCCGGACAACTTTCAAATTTACAGTCATTAGCTCCGACCAACAAGAAGTCAGATATTTTGGTTTGAATGTGAGTTTTGGTATATTTTAGACTCCGAGTTTTTAGCGGTGGTTTATTTTATTCACACCAAACTTTTTCAACATGATGAAAATACATTAAAGATGCTAAATTGTGAACGGATATTAAATATCTCAAACGGTTTTGCTATGGCGAGGGATTAAAGTAATGTCCAAAAAAGGAAACACTAAAAGCCTCATATCTTCTAAAAAATTTATTATACACCATTTATTTCTATATAAAAGTATACAAATATCAGAACTAAACCCATTTTGTTCTTTTATTTCAATTTAAGAATTATGTATAAGTTAAAAAACAGCCAGAATGCACTTTTTAAGTCAAAAAATAAGTCATACATAGGGCAATACTGCCCTCTTGTGGTCAAAATCGGGTAGGCCCATTGTATATTGTATCTATATAAATAGTGACTGTTAGAATATTTTCCTACCGGTTAATCGATGTGCAATTAAAGCGGGGGCTTTTAAATCGCTAACTTAAAAGCCAAAGTAAGTACTGGACGTCCAGTAGGAATGAACTAAAACACATTCACTCTGTTCTGCTCGTTCCTCGCCTTGAACGCGTTATTGCCCGTGCAGCCATTTAGTTTAATTTTAAACATAGCGCCATTTCGGGGGTGGGATTGCTTGAATTGCGTGTTCAATAGCCTATTATTCTTAATCTTTTCAGTCAGCTTTTCACCCATGATTAATGAAATTGGACTCCTTGTGCTGATGTTTGCTGCGACTCATTCAGCTCACGATTAGGTATATTGTGCCATCTAGTGTTTTATACTATGTATAAATGTGTTTTTTCTTTTAAACAAGTGTTTTAAAGTACACTAATTTCAATTAATTCAATGCTGCATTTTTATGTATATTTAAACATTATCAAAGACTACTTTCTGTCAAAGTTAGGATGTTATTTTTTTAGTTTCAAAAGATCTCTGTCTCTGTCGGCCATTCCCCTCCCCTATTCCTGTTTTTCATTGCACGCTTTTAAATGTAAAAAAATCTTTCTGTTTTGATATATTTAAACTTTTTAAAAAATCTAGCAAAAAATGCGCCTTTTTGCACAACCCATTTTTTATTTTTTTATTTTTTCACTGTTCTAATCAGGTCAGGCAAGTCAAATGATCTGTCTTGTCCCTTAAAAAAATTAATATATATATATACCACACTTCATATGAATTTTTGGTCTTGTGTACTTACAATGGCTGCTGATTTCATGTGTCCGTTAAGTCCATGAAACTGTAGGGTGTCTAATTTTCATTTTAGTTTTCAGAACGGTGCTCACGCCCTCGATGCGCACTTTTGCAGAACCCACACTGATGCAAGCTCTAAAGCGGAGATACGTTATTGCCCGTTGTGCACAAGAACCCTAAAGGCACCGGGGTGGCGGTTTTTTTTATATATATATATATATAAATAAATATAGCTGCAAGCAGCGATGGAGGGCCCAAGCCGGTGGCACCTCCACCCTGGTGCCTTTAGTGCAACTAAAGGCACCGGGGTGGCGGTGCCACCGGCTTGGGCCCGTAATCGCTGCTTGCAGCTATATTTAGGGCCCAAGCCTTGAAAAGGCGAAGGCCCTATTGTTTTCCTTCGGATTATTATTTATTATTATTATTATTATTATTATTCTTCTTCTTTATTATTATTATTTTACTACCTTTTGGGCACTTTTGGGGGCCTTAACGTGCTCAAAAACTCTTGAAACTTTGCACAAATGTCAGAACCTGCGGCCATTAGGGCCGCGCTGAAGCTGGGACCCGGGCGTGGCAGGGGGGCTCGGCAGCGCCCCCTGGAATGGGATTCAAAAACATGTCCATATATCAAACACGCTTGCATGTAATAATATGAAACTCGGTACACATGTAGATCTCATCGGGCCGAACAACTTTCGTGCTCTAAGTTTTACGCCAGTCCAACAGGAAGTCGGCTATTATGGGCTGTATGGAAACGCATGTTCTGGCATTTGAAACACTTCTCCCAGAGAATTCATCCGATGACCACGAAACTCGGTGTGCATGAAGTCAAGACATGGAGGATGCTAAATTGCGGACGGATTTTTGATATCTCGAACGGTTTGGCCGTGGCGAGGAAACGAATTTATGATTAAAAAAGGATGCATAAAGTGTGTTATAACTTAGTTATAGTTTTACCTACAGTTACAAAACTCAGCGTGTATATTGATATTATCAAGCCGAACAACTTTCTAATTTACAGTCATTAGCTCCGACCAACAGAAAGTCAGATATTGTGGTTTGAATGTGAATTGTGTCTCTCTCTGTCTCTGCTATTCTGTGTGTGTGTGTCTGTCTGTGTGGGGTGGGGAGGGGAGGGGGGGATCTGTGTATGTGTGTGTGTGTGTGTGTGTGAGGAGGGGGGCTAGTTTAGTTTAACCCTTTCTCTGCTGTGTGCAAAATCTCGGGCACTTTTGGGGCCCTTAACGTGCTCGAAAACTCTTGAAACTTTGCACAAATGTCAGAACCCGCGGCCATCAGGGCCCGACTGAAGCTGGTACCCGGGCGTGGCAGGGGGGCTCGGCAGCGCCCCCTGGAATGGGATTCAAAAACATGTCCATATATCAAACACGCTTGCATGTAATAATATGAAACTCGGTACACATATAGATCTCATCGGGCCGAACAACTTTCGTGCTCTAAGTTTTACGCCAGTCCAACAGGAAGTCGGCTATTATGGGCTGTATGGAAACGCATGTTCTGGCATTTGAAACACTTCTCCCAGAGAATTCATCCGATGACCACGAAACTCGGTGTGCATGAAGTCAAGACATGGAGGATGCTAAATTGCGGACGGATTTTTGATATCTCGAACGGTTTGGCCGTGGCGAGGAAACGAATTTATGATTAAAAAAGGATGAATAAAGTGTGTTATAACTTAGTTATAGTTTTACCTACAGTTACAAAACTCAGCGTGTATATTGATCTTATCAAGCCGAACAACTTTCTAATTTACAGTCATTAGCTCCGACCAACAGAAAGTCAGATATTGTGGTTTGAATGTGAATTGTGTCTCTCTCTGTCTCTCTGCCATTCGTGTCTGTCTGTGTGGGGTGGGGAGGGGAGGGGGGGATCTGTGTATGTGTGTGTGTGTGTGTGTGTGAGGAGGGGGGCTAGTTTAGTTTAACCCTTTCTCTGCTGTGTGCAAAATCTCGGGCACTTTTGGGGCCCTTAACGTGCTCAAACTCTTGAAATTTTGCACACAGGTCAGAACCCGCGGCCATCAGGGCCAGGCTGAAGCTGGTACCCGGGTGTGGCAGGGGGGCTCGACAGCACCCCCTGGAATGGGATTCAAACACTTGTCCGTATATCAAACACGCTTGCATGTAATAATATGAAACTCGGTACACATTTAGATCTCATCGGGCCGAACAACTTTCGTGCTCTAAGTTTTACGCCAGCCCAACAGGAAGTCGGCTATTGTGGGTGGTATGAAAACGCATGCCCCTGGAATTTGAAACACTCTTTCTAGAAAATTCATCCAATCGCAACCAAACTCGGTCAGCCTGACGACAAGACATTGAGGATACTAAATTGCTGACGGATTTTTGATATCTCGAACAGTTTGGCCGTGGCGAGGAAACGAAATTATGGCGAGAAAAGAGAAACACGATCTGTTATAACGTCTTCATACATTTATTGATCTTGATGAAACTTCAGTAGCGTGTTTGTTGTAAGAGAGCGATCACATGGATGTAACTAATGTGAGCCCCCCCCCTTTTCTGTGTGTGTTTGGAGGGGAGCAGAAAGACTCACACTGATACAAGCTCTAAAGCAGACTTCTTCTCGACAGTCAAAGCGGGGTTACGTTATTGCCCGTCGTGCACAGGAACCCGAAAGGCAACGGGGTGGCGGCTTTTTATATATATATATATATATATATATATATATATATATATATATATATATATATATATATAAATAAATATAGCTGCAAGCAGCGATGGAGGGCCCAAGCCGGTGGCAGCGCCAGCCCGGTGCCTTTAGTGTAACTAAAGGCACCAGGGTGGCGGTGCCACCGGCTTGGGCCCGTAATCGCTGCTTGCAGCTATATTTGTTTTTCTTCTTCTTCTTTATAATAATTTTTTTTTCAAGGTTTTTGCCACTTTTGGGGGCCTTAACGTGCTCAAAAACTCTTGAAACTTTGCACACTGGTCAGAACCCGCGGCCATTAGAGCCGGACTGAAGCTGGTACCCGGGCGTGGCAGGGGGGCTCGACAGCGCCCCCTGGAACGGGGTCCGAAAACTTGGTCCATAAATCAAACACGCTTGCATGAAATAATATGAAACTCGGTACACTTATAGATCTCATCGGTTCATATATCCTTCATGCTCTGACTTTTTACCCCAGCCCAACAGGAAGTCGGCTATTTGGCGTAGTTTAAAAAACACATGCAATGGAATTTAAAATACTCCTCCTAGACGATTCAAACAATCACCACGAAACTCGGTCAGCATGAAGTCAAGACATGGAGGATGATAAATTGCGAGGGGATTTTTGATATCTCGAACGGTTTGGCCGTGGCGAGGAAACGAATTTATGGCGAATATTGGAAACAGGAAGTGTGTTATAACATCCTCATACATTAATTGATCTTGATGAAACTTCAGCAGTGTGTTCGCTGTAAGAGGCCGATCACATGGATGTGACTATTGTGAGTCAAAGTTATAGCGCCACCAACTGGCAGCAGGAAGTGTGTCACTTTCGAAATGCTTTGAAATCACCCTCTTATTTTTACCCGATTTGCTTCAAACTTCATCTGTATAATGTAAACACACGACAGATGTAGACCTGTGAAAGGATTATTGATATCTTTAATACTGTCGCCATGGCAACGCTTTAAACTTTTATATTCTTTTTGGATGCATTTGAAGCTCTTAACATGCTTCAAATTGCATGAAACTCAACATGCATTTGACATTTATTGTGTAATAGACATGTGCGAAGTTTCAGAAACGGGCGTGGTAAGGGGCTCAGTAGCGCCACCTTTAGTCAAAAATGGGGTATTAGTTTTACCTACAGTAACCAAACTCGGTACGTATATTCTTCTCTTCGATACGGACAACTTTCTAATTTACAGTCATTAGCTCCGACCAACAGGAAGTCAGATATTTTGGTTTGAATGTGTACTGTTTGGAGCATTTTCCCTCTATGTGTGTGTGTGTGTGTGTGTGAGGAGGGGGGCTAGTTTAGTTTAACCATTTCTCTGCTGTGTGCAAAATCTCTGGCACTTTTGAGGGCCTTAACATGCTCGAAAACTCTTGAAATTTTGCATACAGTTCAGAACCCGCGGCCAACAGGGCCAGGCTGAAGCTGGTACCCGGGTTTGGCATGGGGGCTCGACAGCGCCCCCTGGAATGGGATTCGAACACTTGTCCGTATATCAAACACGCTTGCATGAATTAATATGAAACTCGGTACACATATAGATTTAATCGGGCCGAACAACTTTCCCTGGGTCAAGTTTTACGCCAGCCCAACAGGAAGTCGGCTATTATTGGTTGATTGGAGAACGCTTGCTGTGTGTGTGTGTGTGTGTGTGTGTGTGTTTAATTACACTGCTCTGTTTAAATAGTCATTTGTACAGTTTGTGCCGTTCATAGTAAGCACCGCTCCACTGTGATGTTTCCAAGCACATTTTTGCGCATTTGAAGAGGATAATTTTTCTATATTTGAACGTGAGTGTACAAAGTGTACAAAGTACAAAGCCTATAAAAAGAATAGTTTAGCATCCAAAAATGTTAATAATATATATATTATTATTATATATATAATAATATATATGTTAAAAATAGGGGGGAAAAAGAATTTACATAATATATATATATATATATATATATATATATATTTTTTTTTTTTTTTTTAATATATATATATATATATATATATATATATATATATATATATATATATATATATATATATATATATATTTTTTTTTTCATTTCTGTCCTGGTGTCATTCCAAGACGGAATGTAACCAATTCCCAAGAGCAAATTGAAGAGCCATCAATTGTGCAAAGGGCTGCATTGTCACCTCTGGCGCACGGCGAGAGGAGGGGGAGCAGGCCGCGGGAGAAGAGATGGCAGAGCAGCAGGTCAGACACTATTCTATACCCTCACAATAAATCTGATTTAATATCCATTGTCCCACCAACCTCAGCGGCGAGATGGAGACAGGCGGAAACTGGCATAAATAAGAAGTGAAGGAAGCAGAATGGATATTGGTGGCATTGTTGTATTAAATCAGAATAATAAAACCATGCATGCACAAACAGGATTTAATAGAGACGTCCGGCTCGCTCGGCGCACGCCGGCGTACTCCAGAGACGAGCCCGGCAGAGACGCGGGGACACAGCTGCGGAAGCCATTCTTAATCAAACCCAAATGAACGGCAGCTCCGGTGTTTAACGATAGGGCTTGTAACAACAGACCCTGGACCGGGGTGTTGAGTCAAGTGTTAAGCACCGTCTGTGTCGAACACGTTGGAATCTGAACTGGAGTCTGTGAAATGTCAGAATCTTTTAGTCATGTCGCAAAAGTGAATTTTGTTTGGAGGGTGGATGCAAACTACTATTGGCTGGTATTTAAATGTCTGGTAAAGGGGGTAATTTGAGCTCTGCTTTTTTTGACCTTATTGAAAATCAAATAGCGTTTCAAAGGGGACTATAACTGCTTTGCACAATAAAATCAGCTGATCCAAGTGATCATAAGTCAGAAAGAAAATCGTTATAATGGCATCGGGCCGAAGTGCAAGCTCTGGCTGCTACTACATATAATATATATAAAATAAAATAAAGTATAATAAAAAATACTTTAAAGTTAAAAATAAGAAACACACACACAAAAAGATATTTTAAACAAAGTATTTTTAAATATTAGTTAAACCCAAGTGTCCAATTTTTTTTTTTTTTTTTTTTGGTGTCTCTGTACATTTACGGGTTCAATCAAACCTTGTTGATACACAATCTATATCTATCTATGTCTTTTCACGTAAATGTTACATTTTGTATCAAAAGAATGATTCACCGGGCACCCTGTGAGGTTCATGTAATTACTGTGCTTCCAAAGATGCTTCTTCAATCAAACTGTGAGCCGCAGATATGCACAGCATGTTTAATTGACAAAGCAGCTGAACAGTAGCGCTTCTCTATTATCACAGGTGTGTATGGAGATTGTCTTGTTAGATAATGCCCTCAATTTCTACCCATGCTATTTGTCTTCTTAGGAGGAGAAAGTAAGAGCATTCAACTTTGCGGTCTTGCTAAGAACAGTGTTGATCAGTATGATGCTGTTTTGGAATATTGAGTGAACCGTGTGGCATCCATAGCATTTGAGCAGCTATAGCCATATGCTAAGTGTGTGCATGCACATGCAAACTAATGTGCGAGTAATGTACAGGTAAAGTACACAGGAATAAAACAGATTGAACTATTGTATATTCTGCAGTCCTGCCTCATTTCATAATTCACCCAATAAACATGACTGTATAATACACATGCCTTTATCTATAAAAATAAATACAAGAGATAATTCTGATAAATTTGTGCTTAAAACTTCTATTTCATTTTGCTAAATGAACAAAAAAGTTTCAATGTCAAGGCCACATCTGTCTTCTTTCTGCTGAAAATCCAAATACCAAGTCATTAGCGTATTGTGTTTTGGATGCTGGTGTTCCGGCTTCATATTTTGTAAAAAATAACTTGTGAAACTAAGTGTCCAAAACTACATACAATACTGTTCAAAATGGTTTTTTTTTAAGAAATTATCATTTTTATTCAGCAAGGATTCATTCAATTGATTGAAAGTAAAAGAAAACTTTTAGTAAAGACTCTTTCACTTTTACAAAAATAAATTATGTTTTTTTCCATTTTTTTTTCATCAAAGAATCCTGAAAAATGCAGGATTTCACAAAAACCTAAAGCAGCACAATTGTTTTCAACATCGATAATAATCAGGAATGTTTCTTGAGCACCAATTCAGTAAGTTAAAATGATTTCTGAAGGATCATGTGACACTAAGACAGGCAGTAATGGCTGCTGAAAATTCAGTTTTGGCCTCATAGAATTTTTTTTTTTTTTTACATATTAAAATGTAAACAAGTCATTTTAAATGTTAATATTTCACAATATTTACTTACTGTATTTGATATGAAAAATAAATGCAGCCTTGGTGACAAGTTTCTTTCAAAAGAAATGTAAAACGTAACACCCACTAGCCGAGACAATCCACTGAACTCGAGACCAACACAAACTCATGCTGGTCTAAGCTAGTCTTTTCAATAGTGCAGCATTTTCATAAAAGCATAAATAGGCAAAATTAGCACAGAAATGATAGAGTTTCAGCTTGCTGAGAGGACAGGGCCCTTGGGAGATTAATGAACCGGGCAGCAATCTCCGGCAGAGGTCATCCGGCCTTGGCATGCTGTGCATAAGGGCTCTGCACGTCAGAACTCAAGTGCAGACGCAGGCACAGAGAGATAACAGAAGAGATCGGGAGTAAGTATAGTAAAATGATGGTCCACGGAAGCTTTTTTCAGTCAGAGATAAGAGAGGCTTTATTGGAAACTCAGATATGACTAAGGCCAAAAACTCTAAGTAACAATGTGCGGTCTAGCATTACTGTGACAATAATAAACTATGCAAGGGGAATACAGTTATGTTCAAATGTCTGATTCATTAGTACAAGCAGCAAACTAGGAACTAGTTTAAAAGTTTAAAGTGCTTTTGAGCCATTTTGCTAACTTCAACAGTAAGTTTTCTCTTAAAAAAACACTTTACAATAAGGTTAACAGTAGTTTTCATAAGACCTGTTTACAGAACCTAAAGCTGATATTTTATACTAGATTAGTCAAAAACACAGACAAAGAGAGCAACTTTAACAAACTTTAACTAACGTGCTAAACAAAATTCTTTTTAAACGGTTTCTCAACTGGCAGAAGACGGCCTGAAAGAGAAAAGTGACTGTAGAAACAGTTAATGATAATTTACCTTGTAGCAACGCTAAAAATGCAAAGGCATTTGGAACGCAAAGATGCCTGTAATTGAGCTTGCGTAGCTAGAAGCATTTGTGTTCACATTCACGCAGAGACCATGTTTCGGGCCTTAGGGTGAGTTATGTGTTGAGTGAGTACAAAATCTATTCCTTCTGAAGATATTTTCTGGCACATGAAATGCTTGGATAGCACTATCAAAAAGTTTATTTAGATATAAACAAGCTAGTTTGAGCCAAAAGGCACATGCTGAACTTGCAATGCTGGGAGAAGCATGTTTCCGGGCACCCTCAAGAGTGTCCTTCCTCAACAGTTAACTTGACTGAAGGGGGGGGCAAAAAAAGAAATCACAGAAGCCCCAGGGTTTTCACTAGCAAGGGGAGGGGATTTCTTAATTACAGGGCTCCCCAGTATGGGCTAAAAGGGAAATGTAATTAGAGGAGTGCAGCCTTCTGAATGAAGACAGTAATTAGAACGAGCACACGTTACAAGAGAAAGGGCTGATTGCGGGAGCAACACGATTTCCGCCCGGTCTGCTGACGGTGACCTTCATACTTCCCTAAGTCAGTTCATTGCAAGAGCACTGAAAACACGAGCATGTCAATACTTAGCCCTTCCACTCTGTGTCTCCCTCCACTTCTCTTAATTACAGCCATTCAGGCAATCAAGGCCTTGATTATGGTCCGAGCTCCATAAAGCGCGCTCACCGATGCCGAATATGTGCACGACAAAACCTGAAGCAGGGGTCCAGGAATACAGGTATTTCAGGGTGCTTTCACACCTGCCTCATTTAGTTCGGTTGAATCGCACTAGAGTTCGTTGTCCCCCTTTGTGCGGTTCGTTTGGGCAGGTGTGAATGCAGCAATCGCACTCGGTGTGCACCAAAAGCGGACCAAACAAGCGTACTCGGTATACTTTCAAACTAACTCTGGAGCGGTTCGTTTGTGGTGAGAATGTGATCGGACCTCGAACAGACCTAACTGCCAAAGAACTCCACATTTTTGGACTAAACCAGCTGCCGTAGTCAGATGCGCTGTGCATTATGTCAGTTTTGCAACATTAATGCACGCCTCCTCCTGAAGTGACTTGCGTGCAGTGCATTAAAACATTATTTTCAAGCCGCATCCTCGCTTCATTCTCAAATGTTATTGTTTGTCTAAAGTGGAGTAGAACTATATAATAAACTATGACCAGGGATACATTACAATCAGCCCACGCAGTCAGCAAGAGCTTACAAAAGCTACAGTAAAACACTACATCAATACTGTAATGTTAGCTAGCAGGCTAGCGGAGAAAAAGCTTTGCCCTTCATTTATATCATAGCTATCATAGCAACTACATACAACTTGTAAGCATTTCTTATTCTTTGTTGTTGTGTTTTCTATTAACAGTTCTGATTATAAGTTGTGACCCATAAACCACAGATTGTCCCGACAAAATGGGAATGGCTACGTCTTTCAGGAGAAGCTATTGAGAGTAGCCTGCATTGCTCTCCGAAAAATCTGCAGCGCACAGACAAACGTTGAGGTTATAACATTCAGGAACAGTGTTAAAAAAAATTAAAGCACTCTAAGTTCGTCAGCCTTAGGACAAACTTTTTTCCGGGGTGGAAAAAACTGGAAAAAACACTCTTTATCTTCTCTAGAGCACCTTAACCAGGCCTCGCCAACTTTTTGCGTACTCCGTATCTAAATAAGGAACGTTATGACTTCATAAGATCTGGAAAAAGTGCGTTGAAGTCCAAATGAGCCGTTCATTATAGTTCTTGAAAAGTGGATTCTGTTAAATAAAATATCTCCCTTTAAAGTTTACTTTGAGCTTTGTAACCTTGGGTGGGGATTATTTAAATAAGGAACATTTTTATGGAACAGTTTATTGAACCTCGATCTAGACAAGGTCTAGAGATCTAGATCGATAATCCAAATGATAGTGGCATAAACTGTATTTTTATATCTATGTAATGTGCATCTGTCTGTTATTTGGGGTTTGTTTTTTAACTACTGCCTGTATAGTTATTTGATTTGCTGGTGAGCCAAATACAATTTTCCACCTTAATGGACAATAAAGAAATACAATACAATACAATAAAAATGTCTGAATATGGTGCAAAGTTAATCATTCTACTTTTGCTTTATGTAACAAAAACAATTAGTTGTGATACCATATATAAATAAGTGATCGAGATTAATATGTTTCACAATTTTTAAATTAGATGTAGCCTAGTCAATTGGGTTTATTGTTCACCATATATTTGTTCTTTGTTTAGGCTATTTTTGTGTTATACTGTTCTACTTGAATGCGTGACAAAGCAATAATGAATGCCTGACTTGGAGGTACAAATTTCCTATGTGCATTTGAAGGCAGCATATGCTTAAGGTCACCTCTCCACACCAGGATCCCTCAGTGATGCAGTCGCCCCCTGCTGGCATGGAGGACATGGGGTTAATGTCCTCCTGGCCTGTTGCCTGGAACATAGGTGCAATATGGAGTAATAAATCTGGAAAAAATCACTGACGCTGTATTGATGCCGAACACAATGTGTGAATGAAAGGACTATAGAAAACCTATCAGAGCCCACCATCACCACCATGCAGCAGTTGCTAGTTTTCTCTCAATCTCTTCAGATTATAACACAAGTAAGGAATGAGTCAATTCACCAATCAATGCTGTTTTACACATTCACTATTTCCTCACAGCGCCGGCACAAATTCAGCCCGCAGGGAATAGAAGAATCTATTTCTTCTACCCTTCTTGCTGTTCCGAAAACCTCTGTCACCACCCCAGGGGGTTTGCGAAGGAGGCGCTGGCGGGAAAGAGCGTAGAATGTACAAAATATTGATCCCTCTTGAAAATGTGGCCTGTCCTCTTCATCTAACCTTGAGAAGCCCCTCTGCTCAATATGTTGTGATGCCAAACACTACAACTTTAACATCACACCAAGCACTTCACACTACAAAACACTACTACACTGTCATTGATTCAGAGAATCCAATCTCATCTCACGTGTTCATGTCTTTCAAATTTGTTTGATGAAACCCAAATAACCCAGAGGGAGAAAAAAATCTGCATTATTTACTGCCATTTATTTATCTGCTGTTGTGTTGTGAGACTGAAATATCAGGCGCTGTAGGTGCTATCATACATACTAACTACGAGGTCACTATGCCATGAAATAATTCATCACATACGCATACACAGATGCACAGTGGAAGTGGGCCGAGCAGTCGGCTATGTGTGTGCGCGTGCCTGAGAAGACATTTCCACTCGAGTTGAATACAAATGTCACCATGTAAATGCTTTCAGTTGTGATGAACTGTCCGCAGACTTGTTCAGTCGGTGAATGCGTTCCCATACAGCCGCCGAAAACCGAGCACCTGCGCATAGACAAAACTTTTAAAAGAGGGACACTTTGAGTAATGACTTTTTGGCCCGCTCTCTCTCCTCTAATAGCCTTATCGTCTAAATCCCTGCTGGTGCAAAAGGAAACAGTGTGAGATTTTATTTCCTCTTCTTACTGCTCTCTGGAGAAGAGAGCTGTACTGTAAAGGTAATTGTGATGAACAGAGAATCTCTGGGTGCACTTCTAGTTGCACAGCAAGGGTTGCATATGAGACCTTATCTCTGGAAGCCAATTTCTGAGAATAAAACATGATGGATGACATAAGCTATCTTTGAACACCTTGCTACACATCTATTTAACGTTGAGCTTTACATGGTCTGACCCTGAACGAGCATTCTATATGACTATGAGAGCTATGATCAAAATGAAAAAAGTAGAAGTAGAAGGAAGCAGAAACATGTTAGTCATCTCCCCCATCTAAAATTATTAAAACAGACTGGCCTGACCAGATTTGACACCATCTAACATTTATAAACTAACAGTTTGGGAAGGATCCTTTTCTATTTCAGCATGACCCGTGTACACAAAGGGAGGACAATAATGAAACGATTTACAGAGTCTAGTATGGAACAACCTGGCTGGCCTGCACAAAGCACAGAATAGAACCCTATTGCACAATTTAGGGATGAATTGGAACAGCAGCTGCAAGCCACCTCATCCTATATCAGTATCTGACCTTGCTGATGCCCAGGTTTCAATGGGATCAAAATCCTGCAACCATGTTCCAACATCTAGAACAAAGCCTTCCCAAAAGAGTGAAAGAGTGGACCATCTCCCTATGAATGCCAATGGTTTTGCAACAAACACATACAAATGTGCCATTTGGGTGTCCAATAGTTTTGGTCTTTACCGTGCTTGACAACATAAATACATTTTCATTTTCTGTGTGCGGAAATAGAGTTAAATGTTTTGTTCATGATAATATTCAGGAAAAAAAGTTGATGAAAACCATAAAAAGAGCAAAAGAAGTAATGAATATCCACTGACAGGAACCTGATAGCTTGTACATTGATGATTTATCGGCTATTTGGCTGTAGGAGGTGAGAGCAACAAAGCAAAACAGAATCTGTTTAAAGCATCACAGCATAGAAAGTATCAGTATAAAAGAGGAATAGCTTGTCAACAATACATCATCTTGACATCTTTTGTAGGCAGAACTGGAGGTTAGCAGACACATTTGATCTGTCTCGATTATCTGGGTTTTTAAATAAAGCTTTGCTCATATAAAAAGTTACACTGTTGCACCTGCAGCAATTAATACAATTAAAATCTAAATTTATTTTAATAGACTTCCCTGACAATGTATCTTTTATTAATTCATATTATACTTCCTACTTTAATTTTATGACAAATGATAAAATGAATAAGTATTAAATAAATAAATAAATACTTGTATACGACTATTATCTAACACCACGTCGTCACAATATTGTATGCTTCTATTGTACTTAAAATTATCTTCAGCAACAAACACTTTGAACACGGCGAGTCAAATTTATTAAAAGAAATAATGAGCCAGCTAAAATTAATTTTCAGTTCATGCTACATTAAAGTTTTCTGCCTAATTAAAGTGGCTACAAAAAAAAACTGAAGGATGCTCCATGAGATAAATCACATTTAATGATGCAAGAAGATTATTGCATTAAATTCTTCAGTTTTAGATGCAAAAAATAAAATAAAAATCACTTTCCTTGGTGTGAGAGCATGTGTGTTTAGGGCAGATTTTCCCAAGTGTCACCAAATCCACACTAAATGAATAAAATGTCTTAATGAACATATTAAAATGGTTTAATAAAAATGTAAAACAGTTTCTCTCTTAGGCTTAAGGGTGCGGAGCAAAAAAAAAAAAAGTATAAACCCAATAGAAGTCAATCTAAACTCCTCTACATATAAAATAAAACCACTTCTTTACAAGCTGTTGCTTTGCTTTCAGGATATGACTAAGTCAAGCATGCATGCAATAAATCAATTAATTACGAATGTATAAATGGCATTTCCCAAGATAGACTTCGGTACTAAACCTTCTCTCTCACTCTCTCGCTCTCATCTTTGTGTTTAGATGTTGGCAGTCAGATCTATGCATCCCCTTGCATGCTTTATCAACTTCCATCGTACAGCAGCAAGCTGTACTGTCGTGGGCAGGTGTGTGTGAGCTATGACCAGCAGAGGTGTGCGTACAGCACCCTTTGATAGTGCATTAGTGCCAGAGGAGAGATGCAGTGTCTGAACTCCCTTGGCTGTGCCTTTGTTTTCCATTAGACAGAGTTATAGTGGTGGAGACGGTTCATGAGAGCACTTAAGATGGTGATAAATACGCACACGCACCAAAGCAAGGCCGAGGACTGTCAGCTCAGGGACGTACCGCCCCCGGGCGTTTAATCAGACGCACTCAAACTCATGAGCATCCCTTTGTTATGAAAAAGAAATAGGTGCGATTGGTCTGTACTATTTGCATATTTTCAAGAGAAAACTGAGAAGTGAGCAATAATAAAGTCCAAAAATTATTCAAACAACAACTTCAATAGCACATTGAGCATTATTTTTGACAAATGCCAATTTACACAAAGATTTGAGAAAGCGATCACTGTCGCTGGCCAATCAAGTGCTCAAACAAACTTTGCTAGCTTCATTCTTATATCTGCTATTATCTCTGTGATTTTCTAGAATGTCTCCACCCAAGTATGACTTTGATGTAGGGAGAGCAAACATACCGGATGCATATGAGAAGTGGAGTTGCATTTGTTTTGCAATTTCTCTAGGGCAGCGAGCAATGGAAAAGCGGTAGATTGGATTGCATGTCTGGAGTGCACGGTTTCACATCAGTAAAAGAGTAAAAATGACACATTGTCTCGTCATAAGATCTGTGACTAAATCTGAGAAAAACTGACAGCTGGAAGAGCTGAATACATTGGAACAAACACCTGAAGTGTTGCATTAGACCCTTAAGAACAGCTGTTGTGCGGCAAAACCTGTGGTTTGTTTACATCCTGTCAGTCCGTAAATTAATGCAAGGCCAAAAAAAAACATATGCATAGGCCACAAATAACTCTGCAACCCTAGTAAGTATGACACTGGTAATAACTCTAAGAAGCAGCATATTTTAAAAGAGAAATGCAAAGCTATCCACAAAACGTGCTCTGTCTGTATTTCAGAAATGGCTTACTACTTCAATTTGTCACAAGTACCATGATTGACTACAATGCATTTCTGTTCCAAGCCTACAATCTTTTGTTATCTTGCTTTCCATCAACTTCCACTTGAAAAACACAACCCTGTCGGATCAAAAAGGAAAGGCGTATCTAATCATCTTCTAACCTAATAGTCTTTCAAAAACGTTTCTATTTCCTCATCCAAGTATCAGAAGACATCCGAAGACGCATCTCAAAATAATGGACATAATGTTACAAGGGGGCAGATTCATTCTGACAGGATAAAGTCATATTTCAGATGACACAGCCTTGTACCTCATGCGCATCTACTCCTAGTCACAAAAGAAGCGTGAAGCAAACATTCACATTTCAATAGATGTCGAAATATAAGATGTGTGTTGCCTTCCACTTTCATTTGAAGTAATTCTGCCTCATGCATATTGCAGAACATGGAGTTCATGTAAACGAGAAAGACAGCATTGTGACAACGTAAATCATCTCCCAAAAAGATATTTTACACCACCAGACATTATGTTCTAGATGAAAAAAGTGTTTGGTGTGAAGACAAGGACCGAAGCTGAGAAAGAAAAAGACAGAAAAAGCCTGTTGTCAAAATTATAAATAAATCAAATATATGTCATAAATCAAAACGATGAAACTGTGCAAAGGCTCTTCATTTGAAAAATTGTGACACTCTACCATCACTGAGTGTTGACTCAAAACTCTGTCATTTTATTCCTGTCAAAACCATTATTGTTCACGTCGCTATTATTGAAATTGTGCAGAGCACAAAGAACTACATAATAAACGGAGAATATATTCTGTTCCTAATATGCAATCACACTACAGATAAGAGTCATTCATGCAAACAGATCAAAATCCATCAAAATCCTGTCTAGATAAAAGAAGAAAATATATTTTTGTTATAATGTAGATGACAAATGGCTGAGAAAACAAGTTGAAAAGGTGATAAAAGTGAAGTAAAACAGTTGTTAGGTTTTGTGAGTATATGCTGTCATTCATATGTGTGAGCTGCGTTTGTCAAACCAAGTAACGCATGGCAAGTGTTAGATAAACACCTTGAACTGAACAGATAATCCAGTCCAAAAGAAACCACCACATTTGTGCTATATCACTGACAACATTTACATCCAGCCAAGTAATCTGTTATTAATCTGACCAATAACTCAATCAGAAAAAAAAAAAAATTATACAATTGCTTGATCCTTATTCAATTTCTATCCGATTGTTTTAATGCTAATACTGAATAATATTAAACAAAAGAACACGTAAACTACTTTTATAGTCTGATTCAGTTTGCGCAACAGCAATAAACATGAAGGCCGGTTTAAAGATCAAGTTAAAAGAATATAATTATTGTTTAGGAAGGGCAAAAGTTGTAGCAGTCAAAATTTTGCTCTGAATACTTTTCAGAGGAATATTTATATATTCAGCATTTAGAATTTGCAGTCGGGTTGAATTTATTTGGAAAGACAAAAACCTGTGCATGAAAACAGTTCCATAATGATAAAATAGCATAGAGAGATCACAACCACAAATATGAAACAAATCAATGCCATTCAAGAAAATGACAAGAGCATGAGGCAGAAGGTAGAAACAAAGAAGAACAGCATGAATGCAGACCTGATCAATAAAACATCTGCCTCCTTTTCTCCTCAGGGGAAGAGGAATATACACCAGTGTGTTAAAGGTAACACCCCAATCCTCCAAACACACACAAACATAGATTCAGAATCCACCAATGCTACAAGACAGCTACTGTGAGATAAACATTGCAGGTGGCTTCAGTCAGCCTCTGTCATTCTGCTTCTTCTTTTTTTTCATTATTTCCCATCTCTCCCATCTTTCCCATCACTCCTCTAGCTCTAAAATGGGCCCATTTATTGGAAAGGCACTTACTTGGAAGATTTCACTCTCTCGTTTTTGGTGGTGCTTTTTGTCAAATGATAGTGCTCCATTGTCAGGCATGCTATAGAACCCTGCAATTCGTTCCATGTCTTGCAACAATCGGACAGGAAATTCTTAAAGTAACAATAGGGGGGGAAATTTCTAGCTTTTTTTCTACACTGTACAGTTTGTGATCCTTCCACAGCCATGACCTGGACAGGGAATTTCACCTGCCACTTCACAACTTGCTGAAAATCTTAATATTCTCTTTAAACCGTTCTTCAGAGAAAGAAAGAAAAAAATAAGCATGAGAGCTTTCAAATGTTCTAATGGTTATGTAACACATTTTATTTTTCAATTAAAATGTTCTCTCAAATTATTAAGCTTATAATATAATTAGCAAAAAAATTTTTTGTCTAAATCTAACCTAACCTTTTAAAACCATTTCACACACCAACACTAAAACACACCCTCAGACTAATTCATTCCACCTTAAAATCAGTTTCTGAAGGCAACAACATCAAGAAATCTCCTCTGTACTAAATAAACACTATTCACCACCATAACATTCAGGCTTTCACAACTGTCTGCTTTGCTAATTTCACAAGCATCTTTAATTTTGTGACAGATATGACATACAATATCTAGCAAAGTAACATCCATTTTAAGCAGTGACCTAAATAAATGTTAAAATAGATACTCTTTTTAAAATAAATGACTACTAATTGGATATGTGCCATGTTTACAGTTAAATATAGTACGTGATCATTTTTGAATGGGTCATTGCCTTAATGGAGTCTCTTCAGGATATTTGAACATTTCCATTTATATGGCTAGGGTAAGTGTACAAAATAAATCTTATTTTGATTTATTTACATTCTAAATGCTAAATCTGTTAAATATGTAAAATATGTATAAAGAAGACCCATTTATTCTGTGTAAGAAAAACATAAATATTTAATATATATTTAATATATATATATTAGGGCTGTCAAAAGATTAATCGCGATTAATCGCATCCAAAATAAAAGTTTGTGTTTACATAATATATGTGTGTATACTGTGTATAATTATTTATTATATAAAAACACACACAATCATCTATATATTTAAGAAAAATTGGTTATATTTATATATAAAATATTTATATATAATATAAATTATATAAATGTATATACAGTATATAAATGCAATTATTCCTTAAATATATAAATGAATGTGTGTGTATTTATACATAATAATTATACACAGTATAAACACATATATTATGTAAACACAAACTTTTATTTTGGATGCGATTAATCACGATTAATCTTGACAGCCCTAATATATATATATATCAAATATTTGTGTATATATATATATATATATATATATATATATATATATATATATATATATATATAAAACAAAACATATAATAATCACAATTTATCTAAAGAGTTCAAATCAGTATTTAGGGAGCATAAAGTTCAATAAATTATAACTTTGTCTTTTTCTGTGACCGCCTATCAACCCCTGTGGCCCCCCATTTTGGCCGCATTTACATTACATGGTTCAAGTGACCCAATTCCAATTGTTTCCTCCCATGGATGCTAATATACATTTCTATGCTGATGACACGATTATTTATTGTTTTGGATCATCCCCAGCTAAAGCGGTTGAGTCTTTGCAGAAAGCTTTTGATGTGGTTCAACGCACGCTTATGCAGCTTAAGCTGGTTCTCAATGCTGATAAGACCAAACTGATGCTGTTTAGTAATACTAAGAAGGTTTCTCAAGCTCCTCCTCCTGTGTTCACTTTGACTGGAAGTGTTATAGAGGTGGTTCATTCTTATAAGTACCTTGGTATCTGGCTTGATGATGCTCTCACTTTTAAGTCTCATATAGACAACCTTGTGAAGAAACTCAAACTTAAACTGTCCTTTTTCTTTCGAAATAAATTTTGTTTTTCTTTTAAAGCAAAAAAGCAGCTAGTCACTGCAACATTTTTATCTGTCTTAGATTATGGAGACCTGGGGGCTGTTCCATAAACCAAGATTAGAGTATAAGCCAGACTTATTTTGGTTAGTCAGACTTATTGTCGGTTGATTCTGTTTCATAAAGCAAACTTAAAATAGTTCAAACTCAGTTACCCTGGCAACTTATGCTGGGAAACTAGCCTGGTCCAGGGCAGGATAACTGTCAGGCTAAGCCTCAGTTGTTACACAGATCCTCTAACACTGACCAATAGGAACACAATTACTGACAATCTCTCATACCATTATTTGACTTTATTAACCACTATAAGTCCAAAAATAAATATACAGTAAAGAAAATCAACTTAAATAAGGCTACAATGATAAATTAGACAATATAGACCTAAAAACATAGGCTATATATGTCGGGGTTTATATACATATATATATCTTACAGGTTTTATTTTCTTACTGGCTGAATGTTTTGTGATTTAATTAGATAGTTTTAAAAATATGAAACACAACATTTAAAAGAAATAATTACAAAAGCACAGTATACATTTAAACTGGTAAGATGAATCTGAGCTTAGTAATTGCTATATTAACCTACACTTGATTTACCATTACAATAGTCCCTTTACAGTTATTATCCTAAAATACACTAAATTGTAGATGTAAAATTCTAAATAAGGCACATCTAATGTCCAACAACCAATATTTTAGCATATATATATTTTATGTACTTTATTATGTCTTTCAATTCAAATACAGTAGACACAATTATACAAATGGACAGTTCCTTTAAAGACATAATATTTTCCCCCAATAAATCTTATTTTTCCTTCTACTTTTTTCTTTTGTGATAATACCCACCAACACATAATTAGAACAACAACCATTAAGTACATAGTTAGACACTTTTACATATGAAAAAAAAGGACATTCACATATTTATATCAAACTCTTATGACACATAATTCATAATAAGTTATTAAAGTAATATTATTTAAATATCAAATATTAAATAAGTAAATAAATAAAATAACAAATAACTAGAATTAAGGTTGCACATATCTTTTCAAAATGTATACTTTTGCTCTTAATTTCATGTTATCCTCTCCATAATGCACTGTATAAACTAAATCTAACCAAACATTCTTGCTTTCTCCAAAAAAAAAAAAAGATTGCTTTAAAAGCTGTAATTCTCAGCATTCTAATTAAATAAGTATTAATTACTTATTACTTATTTCTTACTTTTTTAAAGTAGCTTAGGTCCTAAACCCAAAACTATATTTTGTATCTTTATTATATTATATTTGGTTTCTTAAAAAAAAATTCTTCCCTGAATTAGGCCTATACTTCTGCAATTGTTTTATTATAAGTATAAAATATATGAGTTTAATGAGATATAAGTTCACTGCAACTGATCCAACATCCTAAAGATAAATTATTATAATTAGAAGATATTTCTGGTGTTATAAAATATCGCATAGCCTATTAATTTTCCAAGCAAAATGTATAGTCAGAATTATTGCGCTCCTATTTGGCGCGCATGCGCGCAGCAGCGCTCGTTCAATGTGAAGTTTACAGCAAAATTGAAGTATTTGCACGACTTTCTAAGATTTTCAGATGGAGAATATTCCTGTGAAATGTACGTTTTGCAAACACCATGTCTCAAACGCATAAAACAGCAGAAAATATATGCAGTTTGATGGTGGATCGATTTGATCTATGATCGACCTCCAGGGCTGCTTAAGAAACGCGTACACACGCAGTTATCTAGACTAGATAAACCTGGATCAAATTAGTGGGATTGCGTGAACTTGAATTACCTTTTATGAAACCGCTTTAGCCCCAACTTATTTGTTAGGTTTATTCGAGTCGGGTTTTGGACTTTAATCCCCGCTTTTCTAAGCGGCTTTTATGGAACAGCCCCCTGGTGTATAGGACCGCTTCAGCACAATGTCTGCATAAGATTGACACTGTTTATCATGCGTCTCTGAGATTTATTACGAATTGTAAAAACTTGACCCATCATTGTGAATTGTATACCAGAGTGGGATGGCCATCGTTGTCCAACAGGAGATCAGGGCACTGGCATATTTTTATCTATAAGGCCATGCTTGGTCTGTTGCCATCCTACATCTGTAGTTTAATCACATGGAGAAGTGTTGGTTCTTATTCACTGCGATCAAATGATCACTTGCTGCTCTTTGTTCCATTTGCCCGTACAGAACTGGGAAAAAGGGCTTTTGTCTACTCCGCTCCTTCTGCATGGAACTTTTTGCAAAAAGACTTGAAATTATCTGAACTTATTTCCTTAAATACTTTTAAGTCCAGATTGAGAGAATCTGAAATGACCTGTTTAAATTGTAAATGTTTTTAATTATTTGTATTGTACAACTTTTATAAATGTAATTGACTGTGTTTATGCTGCCTCTTGGCCAGGACTCCCTTGAAAAAGAGGTTTTTAACCTCAATGGGACTTTCCTGGTTAAATAAAGGTTAAATAAAAAATGTGGCAAAGATCAGATATGACCCATTAACGTGTAAGAAGAAAGCATATGGATTCAGATATTCTCAGATCGGTTTCAGGCCTCATTCATATGTGGAAATAAATCTGATATGAATCGGATACATGCATTTGTGTCTGCCATGCAAGCGGACAGATCAGTTATTCCCCTGTCAAAGCAATTTGAACCTAATTGAAAAAGCTACGGTGGCAATTGACGTCAACTCAGGTGAACACCATCCGCGATCACGACTCTTTAAAATTCCCAGGCCTCAGCAAGGACTCTTCTCTTTTTTTTCTCCACTTTAAGAGACCAATGTTTTGCCGATCTTTAAAGATCATGGTACGGAGAGCAAAAGCTTGTATTATCATTTCATCTGCAACCATTGCAAATTTGACAGCATTTTTACTCCTTTTTTGGTCAAAGCTTTTCCAGGTCAGTACATCTACCTTGGGTCGTTTCACCAAGTGTATAGTATAAATGCAGATATTCAATATGGGTCCCTTTTAAAAGAAGCTGTAAGCTGGTTGTCAAAAAAATTGGATATAGCATATACCGATATAACAAATCGTTACTGGGCATCAAGACCTGCAGTGTAAACAAATCAATCAAAATCTAAATTACTCATGCAGAAGCCTGAGCATTCAAATGTAGGGCGAACCAATACTGAACACAGTCAAATATAGTTTTGGCTTATGTCGCTGAAGCAAACACTTGAACTGCTCAAATATGCTGACAACATTTCATAATTTAAAAAGAGCCTCAACAAGCTCCCAGCAAACTTAAACGGACAGAAATTTGTCTCATTGTAAAGCACAAGCTTTCCAGTTAAAAAATCTCCAGTCTAATGAACCATGCCTGACAGCAACTGCTTAAACAAATCACCAAAAAAAGACACAAATTTCACTGGAGTGCAACAAACATCCGTCCTTTTCAGACCTCAATCATAGCTCTAAACCATAATGATGTAATGTATAGTGGAAACAGTGCAATAATTACAAATCATTTCATCCCAACATGTCTTACCAATGCAGCACAATGTAGTTGGGGCAGGCATCCCACCTCTGAAGGACAGATGGGCCCATGGGAAGCAGCTAGGTAATGTCCAACACTTGCTCGCAGTCGGATCTCTCATGTAGTGGCTATGCTGGGTGAGTTAGACATGCCAAGCTCAAACGTGCATGGTCCAGGCACTAACGCCAACACCATCAGCCGTGGCAGATGGGACTCCCTGCCTCACCGCCAAGGCCTTAATGAAGCTGCAGCTGCTTGAAGACAAGGTGAATCTTCCTCCATATGCACCACCATGCGACTGGCTTTTAATACAGTTCAGGGAGTCGGCCTTTGTCCATCCCCATTTCAAGCTTGACACGTTTGTAAATCCTTCCTAAACATGGCTGATGTCAGAAATAATAGACATTGTGGTGGTGCAAGACAACCTTTTGAGTCAAACGAAACAGAACAAAGCCATGCACTTTTGTGTGAGTGGATATCCATTAGTCAGACAAATGGTGGGACCCAAAAGTTATGCTGATTCTTACCAGACTGGAAGAATAGAGACATATATTTTTTTTTTGTAAATGCACCATTTATGAGCTGGTATAGAAGGGTCTACGACTGCAACATCATCCACGGGTCAATTCATGTTTGTTTAACAAAATGCTTCATCTGGAATTATGCTGCACTAAAAAAAAAGAGCATCTCACCTGCTCAGCGATTCAGAGTCAAGCATATTGCTTGTTAACTTAATGAGCGTGCTGTACAAGGCTTTACCGCAGGAACGGCGAACAACAACAAAACGCACTGCAATGATCTTAAAATGCTCCCCAAAATGTCAGATCTAATGACAATGTTTTGACCCTTTTTTACACTACACAACCGTGACCTATCCAAGCAAAGAGCTGAAACATTATCTATGTTAATGCTGTACTCAATGCTCTTATTTCAAATATTACATGCATTTTGGCTTCTGTTACTTGTTTCAACACTTTAGAAAGAGTAAAATAATGGTTTAAACAGAATTAATGTCTAAATACTGTAAATCATAAACGTGCCAGGTTACTATAAGTGTGATTCCAAGGTGAATGTTTTTCACACCTGGTGGTTTTTGTTATAATGAAATAATTCAGAGCCGTAATTTACTCTATAAATCAAATGTAATGTCGCACATAAAACTTGCTGCATATTGTAGTTTACTCAGCAACAAAGCGAAAACTCAATTATTGCTGAGACTTGCGTTCTGCGAGCAACATAGAAGAACATAGGAGCCTATTTGTTGACTTTTTGGTCAGAGTTGTGCTCTCCAGAAATAATATCCATTTATTTTATGCTGTAAAAAAAAGCTAAATATAGTTATTTTTAGTTATTTCCAGGATGAAAAGCAATTTGAAAAACTTTAAGACAAGAGCCTGAGCATGTGCAGTTTTTGCAAAACTCACAATGTCATGGGATTTGCAAATCTTTGCAACAAATACAAATACAGCAACTTCCCTCAGTATTTCCCCGCTCAGAATCACTAATTTCAACAGCCTGCAAACTTGACCAAAAAACAACAACAACTGGTACTGGTAAACAATGCACAACGGGACAAACTAGTGGTTAAAAACCATTAGGTTTTTAAAGTAAACTGTTGGGCAAGTCTAAGGTTCAGACTGAGGCTATTGGAAACCTTTTAGTCCTAGCCTCAGTACAGATTTACTTCATGAGAGATTAAATCTCTTAACATTTATTATAAACTTAAAAATATTGCATTACAACGCTCAATGAAAGGACATCTCCATATGGATTCACACAGGTCTTGGCTAAGCCCTGAATCTACTAGCCATAGAAAAACAGCCACCACATCACCCCACACAAAGCATACAGTTGGAGAAGACATCATGAGGAATTTTGAAGAGAACATCCCTTTTTAATAAGGCCGTTGTTGGCTAGTTCCCTAGGGACCAGCTTGGCCACTGAGATAAGATCCAGGGACGGGTGAGCGAACCGAAACGGCTGTGGAAAAAGCAGAGGAGTTGTAGTGTAGGAGGAGTTCTAACAGTATTTTACACCAGGCTGGCAGGCCGAAGGGAGACTAGAGCGTTTCGGAGCCCCAGACGGACTGAGCTTTTCAATTAACCTTAATTTAATCACTCTCCACTGCTGAATGCTTTGTTTACCAAACAGCAGCCAGGAAACCAGAGATGAATCCCACCTGCAGCAGAACAAGCACAGGAGGGAGGGAAAAAACGAAATACAAGGTGTGTGGGGAGACACGGTGGGAGATCAGGGTGGGCAAACTCATTAAAAATGCTAGAAGATGGGGGAAACGGAAAGCAGACGCTGTGACAAGGACTTCGAAACTTCTGCGAAGGACCCTGCAGTGGTGTGGTTATCTGCTCTGGCAGACGTACAATTAATCACACGCAGTTGAAGTACTCATGGCTGCCTACTTTAAATTTGTCTTTTCATTTAGCGAAGATGTTTAAACATCCATACTTCATTAAGAGCATCTATCACAGGAGTCCCAAATGGTTGCTGAAAACCTAAACAGAGAATCTCAGCTGGCAGATGGATCTAAGCAGCAATACTGTCCAGTTTCTCGCTTCCCTCTGCGGTGCTGCTGAAGACTTTTTTGATATTCAATCCATTCCAAGTCTCAACAAGCTTCTATCAGTTTATTTCTGTACATCTAAAACCTGTCTGTAAGTGTTTACAGCATTTTCAAGGCGAGATTTCAAAGCTAATGTGTTGCTTTAAACTTTTATAAACTCATGTAAACATGCTGTCGAAACTTTTAAGAGGGTGATTCAGAGTTTACAGAAAAAAATGCATTTTTCCTCTGAAGATAAACAGGAGGGGCTGATATTTAAGATTTAGCAATTCTGTCATCATTTACTCAGCCTCGTGAGCCATTGAAGTTGTTCATAAGATTTGTCCACTGTATTCCTGAAATCATACAGTGCCTTTGTGAGAGGAAAAAAAAAGAGATACAGAATGCCCTGATAATATTCCCCTCCATTGAGCTGTAAACTGCTGCTTGAGTCAGTGAGAACTCAAGAACAAGATCAATCCAATTTATCAACAGATTGTTTTGTAAATTAGACTTTCAAGTGACTAACTGAAAAGATCAATTTGACAATGCAATGGACATTGCTAAAGAAAATAATTTCAAACAGTGTTATTTATTATATGGTTTTCACACAAAGCTGCATGGTTTTAGAAGACCTGTATTACAGTTATAAAGACTTTTATCATTTGTATTTGAGCTAGACAATACCAGTTCTCATTTACTTTCATTGGACTGAAACCAGAGACCAGGATATTATAAATTTATTGTAAGAATTAAGGTTTGGAAAAAAACATTAGGGTAAGCAAATAATGATTGAAATGTCCATGTTTATAGTGACATTTTATTTTTAACTGAGAAAAAATACGATAGTACTAGCCTCATAAAACTGACCTTGAAAGAAAATAGACCAAAGAGTGGCATTGTAACTAGCCTTTAGCAAAAAATCTTGAATGGAAATCCATTGAAGTCTTTGACAAAGTCTGAGCATGTGAAGGTGCCTTGAAATCTGTCAGAGATAGAACCAAAAAAAAAAAGGAGAGCATAGACAAGGGAGGATATGAGAGGATAATGCAGATAATTTGACAAGAGGGACTCAACACAGATGGGGGGCAGAAGCCAAAAAGGACAGATGGCACGGATAACTTCTTCACAGCTGACTCTATACCAGACCACAGCGACTTGCGCCCATCACACCCATACATCACAGCGTGGCACTGCTTAGATGGTGCCATGTCAGGCACTGTAGGCAACAGACTGGAATAAAAGACCCATCAGAGCGGCGGAGTCCGATCTGCCCCACCGTATACACAGTCACACGCGCACATCCAGCAGAGCAAATACCAAACAAAAAGCCATGGATCTGGAAACCAGGGGGGTATTCCAGAAAGCAAGGTTATCTTACCGTCAAACATACCCTGAACTCTCGGTTGATTAACCCAAACCTTGCTTACTCGAGGTACGCTGATTCAAAAAACATGTCTGGGAGTAAGTTCAGCCAACCCACAGTATTTTCACTGTTAACACACAAGACATTCTCAACAGAGCGATGAATTGACATGTCACCATGGAAACAGACAGTCAGAAAAAGTGTGCCTTACTACCGTACTTTCTTCTTCCTTTGTTTAATGGCCATTTAGTTACTTAGTGCATAACGCCACTTATTTGGTGGTAAATAACAGTGTGCTTTCAAAGATAACATGGCTGTAATAATTTTTTGTTAAAGGTCCCATGACATGGGGTTATTTTATTATTTTATCATATTTCCTGGGTTGTCCTTATAATGTTAGTATGTTTTTTTAGATCAAAAATAGTCATAATTTAGAAATAAAAGGCATTTTTCCTAGCCTGATTTTAGCCTCTGATTTGAACGCTCTGTTTGAAGGGGCGTGTCTGCTGTAAGATTCAGTGTAACCGGCCACTGCTGTGATTGGCTGACATGCTTGCATATGAAATAGCTACGTATTACATGTGAAACTCTCTCGAATACTTTTACTACAGCTATTATACGTTTTTACTATTACAGCTATCGAGATTAACGAATCGTCAGAAGTTTTTAAAGTATTTAGATCTATTCCCATCACATAAAATGTTGCCGTGATGAGCATTGAGCAGATGACAGTCTGTTGTTGATCGCAAGAATGAAGATCTTATCATGGCAACGCAGTTTCGGCACTCTCTCAAATGCTTTCCCCAATGCAAACACGGTGATGTAAATACAGTAAGAGCTTCGTTGGGCAGTGCAACGTGAGAGTAGGCTAAATTTTTATGGATTCTTGTACCCTAAAAGTTACCTCCGTTTTTGGAACTGAAAGTTGAGGTTATAATTAGACACTATTTATTCATATCAGATACACATTGTGTAAGTAACTTTAAAGTTTACTCTATTCTTCTCCCAGTTCACAAGCCACTTACTTTCATGTATTTCGGGAGAAGTGGATGAATTCACGTGTTGTAATCCAACAGATCCGATTCTCTGAACTGTGGCACAAACTAACATGGCGGCGCCCATCGCGCATACAGCTCAACTAACGCGATTGTTATAAAGGTGTAAACAAAACACACCCACTTGCATATATTTGACAATTGGAATATCAGATATTTCATGATATAGCTAACAAATTTGTGAATATCTAGAATAAAAAAGGAAAAATGTCACAAAAGCAGATCATCATTCATTCAGCGCTGTTGTGGCTGCGGTGTGTCACGTGACAAGCAATGACGCGTCACCATGAAAACCATAAAGTGGCACGTTCTAAAACGCTCGCCTTGCCCCCGCTGGGGGGGGGTCAGCCAGAATATTTTAAACTTACGTGTGAAACGGTTAAAAGTCAACTATGTCCACTGGTTTGCTTTCATGATTTTCAAAACACAGTCCAGCTCTTCTCTGAAGTCAGAACACTTGCTTTTGCTGAAGTTTAGCTTTTTGAAGGGATTTGCAGAACTCTTCTGAAAGGACATGGATGAAAGTCTCCCTGGGTGTTTAGTGCCCTTGATTCAAGGTCTCTCACCTGGGTCTGGCAAAGCAAACAAAGCGGTTTAAATGGAAGGCTGGGTCAGAAAGGAGAGTGCAAAATGAATTGTAAATTATAAATAGGCCTCAATCCGTTTTGGAGTGCAAGCAATAACCTCTTCAAAACATGGCCCCTTACCAAAATGGAGGATGTCCTGGGTTTTTAAATGCTTGCAGGGCAAGTTGTTTGAAATGTATAGGCGTGTAGGCCAAACCGCACAGGTAAACAAATACACATGCATACACACGCACACCTGTCAGGCACTGTCACCCAATATGTCATGTTGTCTCCACCCACTATGTGAACCCATAAACCTTTCCTTTGTTTCTTCAGCTAATTAAAAGCAGGTTTTCACATAGCAGTCAAGAAACACAGATGGGAGAATGCTGAAATTAAAAACTTGAAAAAATAGAGACCAACAGACAGACAGAGAGATGTCATATTCATTATTAGAGTCTCCATTGGTAACTGCCAGCAAGTAAGGTAAATTTCTTCCCTTGAAGGGTAGCTGTCTGGCATGAAGTCAGGAGCTAAGAAAAATCACTATTTGTTTCCAATATGCCAAATAAACAGAATTAAACCCATGTTAATTGAGTTCTCCAAGAAAATTCAAAACAATACATCTTGACAAGAAATTGTCATTTTGGAAAAATAGCAGGGGTGGCTGGTGTCACTTGAGTTTGTCAGGTAATTTACAAGAGAACATTAGGTGCTTAATACACTGCTCCAAGAATAAAATTAATAGGTTTTCCACAGATGAACAAATTTCATGGCTGATGATGATGACTGCTAGGCCTATCAATTAATATCAGTGCAAAAAACAACAACAACCAAGGCATCACATACCAAATGACACACGCTAAACAACTATCAAGTCTATACAAAAACAACAAACTCGTGCTGTTGAGATTCAATGTTACCTCTAACCTATAGTCACTAGCAGCAAGCTAACACATTTTAATTGTTTATTTATTAAATCATGTTAAATTTAACATCTAGCTAAAGATGGAATTACAGTCTGAGGGTAAGAAATCAGAGTCAGTACCCATCATATGCAATATTTTGTGAAATCAGTCAACTCTGACTGGTCTCGACAAGACGAGCATAGACTGCAAACCTGGGTTAAAATCAGTGTTAAAGTCGTGAGGAAACTAATTTTAGATTAGATTTTAGAACCAAGAGCTTTTCAGATTTAATTAAATGAAAAATAAGATACAGAAGTTACATAAAACACAGAGCAACAACTCACATCTAAATTTGCTGAGTTCAAGTCGCACCTTCTGCAGATCTGTTGCTTTAACTGAAAACTCTTTTCTCTCATCTACCCACCCTCATGTTGCTCTAAAACACAGATAACTTTTTTTATATATAAAACAAATAGCTATCAAATATCGAAGCTATTATTTTTTGTATAACAAAACTCTCAAGTTCAGTTGCTCTTACTTAAAAGATGGACATTTGTGTGGAACTGGAACCCCATGCAAGCCAAACAAAAAGTGCATCATGAGATTAATATGCGGTGGCAACATAATTTATTCTGGTTGAGTATCATATACGTCTAATACTATATTGAGTCTTGTATACGTCTCACCTCGCCTGGAGCTCCAAGTGAGCCAGGACAGCCAGAACCTTTTTGATTTATTTCTAACCTAACACTGAGTGGCTTCTTTTGAAGCTCAGAAAAAGTGCAAGTTTAACCTGACATGTGGTGGATGCAAACGAGCGAGAAAGATGTTGACTGTCTCCAATATAATTTCAAACGCCACACTTTCTGTGGAAAGCTAGAGCGCCTAACAGAAAAAAAGCCCCACTCCCCCACAGAGTTACCTGCCACGGCTTTGAATGAAAGTTGAAGACTCATTAATTTCTTTCAGATCTGAGAGCTCCCAATTGTGCTGGGCTGTCTGAAAATATCACCCACTGCTTTTAGTCTGATAACAAACGTGTTGTTGAGCGGTCATCTTTATTATGTCAAGAGAATGATTTCAGGGGTGTTTTCTTTGAGGTAGAAGGAGAGAGAGAATATTGAATGAGAAAAATAATGTGGTACTGAATGCAAACTAAAATATATGATAAAATAACTCTAAATTAAAACTCTCATTAACAACTCACCCACTCAGATGTCATCACTTACAGTCACCTCGGAATCAAAAAGAACTTGAAACGCAAGTCTGATCTTTTTATATAAATATACATACTGCTTCTGTTGTCCAACAGACAGACAGACAGACGGACAGACAGACAAAGATAGAGACAGACAGACAAAGAAAGATATAGAGATAGACAGACAGACAGACAGACAAAGATACAGACAGACAGACAGACAGACAACGATAGAGACAGAGAGACAAAGATAGATAGATAAAGACAGACAGACAGACAAACAGAGAAAGATAGAGACAGACAGACAGTCAAATATAGATAGATAAAGACAGACAGACAGAGAAAGATAGAGACAGACAGACAAAGATAGAGGCAGACAAACACACAAAGATACAGACAGACATACAAAGATAGATAGAGAGAGACAGACAGACAGACAGACAGACAGACAAAGATAGAGACAGACAGACAGACACAAAGATAGATAGAGACAGACAGACTGGCAAAGATAGAGACAAACAGACAGACAAAGATAGATAGATCGATCGATAGAGACAGAGAGACAGACAGACAGACAAAGATAGGGACAGACAGACAGACAGACAGACAGACAGACAGACAAAGATAGATAGATAAAGACAGACAGAGAAAGATAAAGACAGATAGACAGACACACACACAGACACACAACGATACAGACAGACAGACAAAGATAGAGACAGACAGACAGACAAAGATAGAGACAGACAGACAGACAAAGAGATACAGACAGACAGACATAGAGATAGAGATAGAGATAGAGATAGAGATAGAGATAGATAGATAGATAGATAGATAGATAGATAGATAGATAGATAGATAGATAGATAGATAGATAGATAGATAGATAGATAGATAGATAGATAGATAGATAGATAGATAGATAGATAGATATTTTCCTTGGCCTCATTCATCATCACAGACCAAGATTCTACAGTATGTGCAGATATTGGTATAAATAGATTTGTTTCAATTATTGGCAGCGTTCTCAATTGAATTTAATGCATGGGTGTCCTTGAATTCGCTTGCTCTCTCACACAGAAGCTTAATTTAATATAACTGCACAAATTTGTAATATTTGTCCATTTTAACTGTCTCCACCCCTATGGGGAGAGAAAGTGACTCTTCTGAAAATTACGCATACAAGCGGTGAAATTGTGCATTGCTTAACAAAACACTGATTAAGAGGCAATGCGATATCTAATTGAGGCAATCAGCTGGTTGATTGAATAATTCATGTAGGCTGTTTCAAGACAACCACACTAATGTGGACAACCAGACGTGCTGAAAGCTTGAAAAATGGTATATACGCTGTACTAATTCTGTCAGGAAAACATGTTTGTCCTTTCCTCGTATACATCTCATTCAGTATAATCTAAATGCATTTCTACATCTTCTGTGTTTCATTATGTGATGATGTTTTGATGATGTTCTATGCAGGCATGCTGGGATTAATCTGAGCCTATAAGCACTACAATGAAAGAGACCGAGAAAGAGTGAAGGAAAATATATGAGAAAAGGCATTGAAAGACAGCAGGAGGATGCTGGGAAACAACATAGACTTCATTACAATAATCCATCAGATGACTTCCACAAACACAGCCTTTCCCAGACCAAACAGATCTAACAGCTCCATGATATATAGAGACCACATGCAGGTTTTTGAGCTTCCAATCTAGGACACCTCCACTATATATAGACAAACATGCTGTTTATCAGGTTTAGCATGTGGGCACAGTCTCAATGGGGCAACTCTCCACCACACTAAAGACATGTCGATGCATGAAGTCTCCCGAGTGTCTCTCTGGACCCAGAGGATACGTTTTTGCCTCTGAGGTTGCAGTTGCTTAGCTCAAGAGACTTACATGTAATTGAGATCACAGTTATGGTATGCATCAACTTGTCTCAGGTGTGCCTAAGATTCCTTTGGAGAAAAGATACAAATGAGACAACTGTTGACATACAGAATACATAGCAATGAAATGTATATTAATAACACCACTGAGATAAAGAATTTGTTCTGTGCACATGGTGATATATCTTCTAAATCTCTGTAGAATCTTTTCAGGAGAGAAATCAAAGAAACGTCTCCCGTTTAAGTGATAGCAAACCCAAAAATGAACATTGTGTCATTATTTACTCACTTTCATGCCGGCTTAGAAGAAAAGTAATTTAGGTTTAGAACAACATGAGGGTGAATAAATTAAAATCTTTGGGTTAATAAACCCTTAGCTTTAAAACTTGAAAAGTTTCCATTTGTTTTCCATCTAGTTGCTTTGCTGTTTCTAGTAGAAACAATTGAGATATAAAAGGGATCTCATTTGTTATTCCTCTTTCCTACAGGGAGAGGTGGGTGTTCTTGTGAGGGAACTGTAATAAATCCAAAACAAAGTAGCACACAAGTTCACCGCTCTGTGTTCTCTGTCTGGATGAAGCTTCAGGATAGACTCAGGATGGAGCAGATCACAATAAGGGCTCATTAACAGAGCTTCCTGTTTCACATTCATACAGACATTTCGCAGTGATGGAGGTCTACAGTATATAGCATTGCAACAACATCTACATCGCAGCCAGCGTTTCAGCAATATGAACAGCCTCATCAATAATTAAAAAACATGCTCAATCAATCCTAATAAGACATGGTGGAAAAATTCCTTGGAACACTAGTTGAAAATGCAATGCATGTTGAGTGGAAAACTGATGATCAAGGAATTAAAACTGCACAGTCATGCAGGAAGTCAAAAAAAGACCCAGACCGCTCACTTCAGTTTTGAGTTTCAATAACTACAGTAGAGAACGGCTAGTTTTCAACCTTTTCTCAGCGTATAGCCCTTGTGAAAACTTCACCAGGGGGCAAACAGCTCTTCTATATTGTGGATTTTTCTCAACTGTCAATCTCAGAGAAAAGGTAGAAATTTGCAGGAAATACGCATGGATGTTTGAAAATGGTAAACCCAGAGGGCTTTAGGCACTCAGGCTTACTAAATGCCAGCACAGAAGCTGACATACAGGGCTGCTCCTGCATGAAACATTTACATAGTGAAGTGCGCACAGCTGTACACAATGGCAAACGTGTGTATTTTGCGTGTAGCTGATAGCACTCAGCGTATGAGATTGCATGGCGAGTATGCGATGCCCGACAAAGAGACTCTCTGCATTCATGGGAGGACACATGCGGTTCCCTTCAGAGCCGTTCCTCTCTCAGCCTGGCCTGACTATTGTGCTGAAAAGGCTCGAGAAGCGAATTTAATAATTCACTTCATACAAGAGAAACCATCAAAAACAGCTCTGATATGTGAAAGATGTGTGGACTATGGACCAATGACTTGTGCAATAAGCGCAATATGTATGGATATTCCCCCTTCCATGGCTCAGAGAGAGAAAAAAGGGGAAAGGATTTACTATATATATATATTAAATCAGCACTGGGGAAGCAACTTTGAAACGTTAGCTTGCAAAACTAAAAGAAACTACATTTTATTTGTGTAACATTTTATATAGAAAGTGAATGTGTAAAAATTCTATATTTTTTTATATACATTAATAATATACTATATAGTTCTATATATTTTAATAATATACTATACTTCCCCATCAACAAGAACAAAAAAAGCACTAATAATTAATATAGCTAAATAAAACAGTGTGACCAAGAGCAGTATTTAACTATTAAATATTGTTTTGTATGTATTGCTACAAGAAAGGTGGTGTAAACGGCATGTAGAGTTCGGCGGAGGAACTCAAATGAATCAGTGAATCGTTGAACCAGTGCATTTACTGCAAACGGATTCACTAAAATGACTAGAGAGAGAGAGAACTTTTTGGTGACAGAGTTACATCAATATGCCACGCTATAAACTTTAAAACCTGTGTGCACAAGGCTATATTACAAAAACAGCGCTGTAGAGTTTAATCAGGTTAAATCGCTATTTTTTGTACAAATTCAATAACGGCTAAAAACACTTTTACTTTGTTCTTCCCCAACACTGATAAGTATATTATAAATAAAAATAAATAGATTAACCCATACCCATGAGAATATGCTTGTGAGGCAGTGTGCGAGCAGGATAATTAAAAGTCATTTGTAGTAGTGAACTAATTTGTGTTCTCACATTCTTCCTCAGAGAGTGAGTGTGAACCTGCACTCTTTCCTTTCACATCATCACCTTCCACTCCTCCTGGAGAGACTGGTCTTGGCAGAACGGACCGGATCGTTAATCACAGCAAGGCAGGCCTTTAATAAGTCCTTGACGGGGTTTCAGCTCAAACGACACTCTTTATCAAAGCTTTACACTGGCACCATGTCCTGCTGCATGATTGATACCCAGTGTGACCACCTGTGCCCTTCACGCTGGCAGGCAGAACCCTACCTTAGGGTGTCCGTGCAGTGGAATTCTGGGAAAAAAAGTTGGGCAAGACTGCGTATAACAATGTGATGGATCTGCGAACGCTTTCATTTTTCTCCACTCACCCTTCCTTCGATTCCACAAATGCAAAACGCATGCTTTATGAATGAGCCGACTTGAGTGATCTGTTAACCTTGTGTGGACTGCTGTAAACAGTGAAAAGGCAGCGTGTACGCATAACAAATTAAGCCATATCGACCGTCCATCATCCCAAGTATGCCTAAAAACTAGACATTTTTACGTGCTGGGAAAAGGAAGGAAGGCATCTGTTATTTCATTATTGTTGGTGTAGGTACAAATGCACCAGACGTACATCTCACTCAGTTTTACACAACATGCATTGCATTGATCAAATAAAATCATTAAACTGTTAAAACGGTTAAAAAATGTGTTCATTTCATTTAATTCCAACATGTGTAGTGTTTTCGAACATTAAAAAAGCACCCTATGTGTAAGTTACACCTTAATCAAACAGAATTTCAATAATAGTATCAATAAATTGCAAAGGTCCTTGCACAGAGTCTGAAATTTTCGTATGCGTTTTTTTCGTATTCGTCATTCGGTGGCTCTGAATTGTCAAAACACCTCTCAAAATTCTTGCTACAAATGCGAAAAACTGAAAATTGAACCCGACCTGATTTTTTGTATGACGGGAGAAAGTTTAGGAGACAGTGTGTAAATGTGATTGACACAACGTGAGGTCGTATTTATTTTTTAACGTGCGGAAATTTAACGAGAACGGAGGGGATTTTGGAGGGGAAAATACCCCAACTGAATAATCTGAAGTGTATATATTATGGACTATTTTCTTTCCCATGAGGCCACAGGAGCTGAGGAATTGCCAAATTGAATTGAAGTAGCAACAAAAAATTGTTTAGAAGAAAAAAAAACTGTCTCATGAGTAATTGTCCTAATAAATGGCAAAACTGTACAATTGAGTTATACAAAAACTTACGTCTCAAATCAAAAGCGAACCATTAAATCCAATCCTCTAAGACTAAACCTAACCATGAATGTAACAGGAAAATAAAGATGCAGAGATGACGGACAATATATGTCTGGGAATGTCTGACTGCACACCAAAAAAAAAAAAAAAAAAACATTTCATCAAAAGTCAAGAAGTTTGTTGTTAAACACAGTACATACTCTAAAAGTCTGATTATGGACACAACTACACTTGATGCCTTTTACCAACTACAACTGAAAGTTTTAAGTCAATTCATGTTAATTTCTGAGCATTTGTGACCACCCCTAATAAACACATTAACTGTGACACTCCATATGTAATTTGTGACTTCCTGTTGTTCACACTTCATCTGGCCTCTCTGAATGAAGGTCATTACGCATGAACTGGAGCAGTTTTAAAGAGCTGATATTACCATCATTCATCCACTTACGTGATCAAAGACCAGTAATTAAACACTTAAAATAACCTTCACTTAACAACAAGAAGGGTCCATTAAATTACAGCTGAAACGTCTACTTAGAGGAGCTTATGGAGAAGAGAGGCATCTCAGAGTGAAGTAGTAGCACATTTGACGTTGTCAGGCTGAGAGACTCATTAAATAGACAAGGCCATGAGGAGATAAACGCAATAATGCGAAAGCCCTCTCGCAACACTCAACCTCTGCCACACAAGCACGGCTGTAAATGGGGATTATCTTGTCAGAAAACAGAAGAAAGGCACACTAGATTATGCCTTAATTTTCTTTTAAGTTAATTATTGAGAGGCGTGGTGACGAGGTGCTCTGGGCGATACAACTAGCGGTCACAAAGCAATGATATATGTTTGAAGATAACTCTGTTTCTGCTAAAGAGTAAGGCAAAGAGATAGTGTACCAGGTGAAAGAATATTCCATTTCAAATCCGTCAATATGGATGCGTGAATTAGAATGTTTGATAACGTGTGAGAATTGAGGGGAAGTCACGATAAGTGTTTATTTTAAGTCAGCAATCTAACCCGTAGGCTTGAGAACTGCTTACAGTTTCTCATTCTTTCTCTTGCTGCTCCTTTGCCTGTTCGGAAAAAAAAGGACTTCAAAACAACCTTACTATTGTGAATTCTGAGGCGAACCAATTTCAAGACAATATCCAAGGGAGAACGGATAAAGCAAGAGGCCTAAAGCATTTTGACAAATCTAAAGAATCAGCTTTTCAATGCATCATATCAGTGTAACAAATACAACTATAAAAGTCTTGTTTGACAATACATCTGTGGGATGAGCTGACTCTAAGGTGGATTGGTGTCTGTCTGTGTTAAAAAAAAGTTTTCTTTTGGCAAAAAAAATCACAAGTTTACATCTGGTATTAAAATCAGTTTCAGACAATGTGATTCCAAGTAGACAGCTATTGATCTTTTTTTACGTTTGAAAGGTTTTAAACTTAAATGTATTACTTTGCACTCATTTTATTACAATTTACACTACCGTTTAAACGTTTGGAGTTCAAAAAATGTGAATGTGAAAAAATTATTTTACTCAGCAAGGATGCAATAAATTGATTAAAAGGTGACAGAAAATACTTTTATTTTGCATTGTTAAAAAATAAATGCTTTTTCTACTTTCTATTCAAAGAATAATACAAAAAAATGAATGGGTTTACACTAAAATATTAGGCATCCCAACTGTTAAAAAAAAAAAACGATTTGATCACCAAATCAGCATATTAGAATGATTTCTAAAGGATCATGTGACACCAAAAAAAAAAAAACTGACGTAATGGCAGCTAATAATTTAGCATACATCTACACAAACCTTCTTCAGTATTCTTTACATTAATATTATTGGTGACACGAATAATGAGAAGCACATTAAAAGTTTGGCACTTGACTAAAATATCTGAACTCACAAAACATAATTGGGTTAAGATTCAAATTCAAGTATATTTGGGGCAACAACAAAATTATCCATTTTAACAGACCAACAACAGCGAACTATCACAGCGGACCACGTGAATGGCTCACCAGAGACGGATCTTAATACTATGTGTATAAAGGGCTTTAGAGAGCGCATCTCGTAGGGTTTACAAGATGATGATGCAACATCTCCTACTACAGTTTCAGCCAAACACAGCCACACCTGAGTTATGATGAGCAACAACGCAGATATGAGACCCAGAAGAGACAACCATCTGAAATGCTGCTGGTCCTCTCTACCTGCACTGCCATCATGCAAAGACATCATTAGCACATGCTAGAAGCATAACGCCAGGAACACTGACAGGTGAAACAGCTGCCATTACGCCTAAGCAAACATTATAGCGCATTTCCAACGGGAACACATTCCGACTGGCACAAACAGCAAAACAAGAAATCAAAGTGTTCTTATCTGTGGCAGACATGAAGTGTCCAAAAAAAAAAAGCAATTCCCCACTCTGACAGCCAGAGAGATGCAGAGATGCTAAAAAGAGGTGGCGATTATACTAGTACCAAGACTGAAATGCTTAGTTTGGAAAGGTGTTAAATAAGCAGGCCAACAGAGGGATTTTGCACTATTAATATCATATCGGCACTGCGAACAGAGACTTGCCAAACATAATACACAGAAGAAATTAGTTCATGAATTACATGTGGGAAAGGAATCTAAGAAAGTGTAGAGTGATTAAGTACGTCTGCTGTAGGGAAAAATATTGGAAAAACTGATATTTTGATTTTTCTGCGTTATACATTGCCTATTAAAAAGCAATTCTATTTGGAAAGAATTAATCATTGTGAAATGATTGGGGTGATTTTGTAGGGGAGTGAATCTGCATAGAAAATAAACAAATTACAAGCATAGATAAATACAAAAGAACAAAGATACAAATGAAATAGAGCGCTTTTTGTTTTTCAGGTAAATGTTAACAGTATTCAGGTAGAAATTGAATGATCAAATTTAAAATAACACTACATGGTCTTCACTGTAATTAACTAAATATAATTAATCTTTGTTAAAGCCACAAAAGTGTTTTTCTCTTTGTATATCGTTGTTTGATTAACATTAATGACACAGACAGCAACAGGTATATTAGGCTGCTGTCACTTTAAGACCGAATGTAAGGATGTGAGGCTATGTCATGCGCTAGGACGGCGCCACCATCTTAAAGGGGTGGTTGAGTATGATTTCACTTTTCTAACTTTAGTTAGTGTGTAATGTTGCTGTTTTAGCATAAACAACATCTGCAAAGTTACAACGCTCAAAGTTCAAAGGGGATGAAACCACGCCCTCTGCAGCAGCTCATTTGCATTTAAAGGGCCAGGCACAAAACGGTGCGTTTTTGCAAACCCTCAAAAAGTGACAACTTTAACATGCTATATAGAAATATATGTGGGGTTTTGTTTTTGCCTTTAAATTAAATATTCAAACTCTTCATAGTATTTGCAGGGAAAAAGCCATTTTTATAGCATTGCAAGATAAATTGATGTTTTCACAGTATTTCACAATGTAGCTGGTTACCATGAAAACAGTGTCACATGCTGGGCGCTCGCAACTGCTGTTAAACGGTAGAAATGTCCAAATAAAAATTAGTTTAACAATCTGAAAGTCGATCCATTTCTTTGTTGGAAGTTTTATTTTTGTCATTGTAAATTTTCATTTTCCCATGGCCACGGTGGGAAATCAGAGGTTGCGGGTCACATTCACATACAGACACCGACACCTTTTTTTTCTACATTTATTTCAACATGACAACCAAAATCGCTTATGAACCGATTTGCAAGTTCTGCTAAAACAAGCAAACAAACTGTGTCATACTCGCAATTGTAATGTTAAACCAACAAAATACAAAACTTTCAAAAACCCTCAGCAGTGTGATTATTGATTATTTTATTGAATGATAGGCAGTAGGTTTATTCAGTGACATTATTAATAGATTTGCTATCTGGCGTCCACTCATCTCCCCCTCAACCGTGTTCCCTTAGTGTTTTTACACAGTGGAAAAACGTATTACATTTTCAAGTTTTCTCCCTGAACGATGATGTTAGTTACTATGCCAATTTTCGATGCAGCATGAATGACCTACAATGGTAACATGTTTTACAATAACGACAGAAAATAAAAAACTGCATTAAACTCACTAACAGAAAGACAACGTAATCATCCTGATATGCCGTCTGATCAAGACAGTTACCCAGAACTCTATACAGCGTTATGTCAGCTTTACATTCTGTATATGATACGCATCCATTTTCTTTACCAAATGTTTACGTTCACATCACATGAGCCATACGTGACAGTTTACGAGGATACTCGCCGATATGTGTATTTTGACATAACTTGCGTGTATGTGTCTGCGTGCTCTGTGTGTGTAAACCAAGTGTGCCGCACAAGTCCTGAAAAGTGAAGCCAAAGCATTTTGATCGCCCCCAGGTGGCTGGATGCAGTATAGGTCATAAACCCCGCCCTCTCTATGTGAACAAATGGGGAGCAAGTCAAATTAAAAAATTCAATTACACTTCAAATATTTTTTTCCCAAAGATCGTTTGTGTAATTTTAGACAGTTCTTATCACACAGATATCTGTTCAAGTGTTATTTTTTTCAATATGTTTGATTTCAGTTAGTTATCTGATGCCATAAAAACGGGGTGTAACGTCATGATTGACAGCTGTGCTTAGAATTGAGTCTCCGGGAGCAGGAGTGTGGGCGGGAGCAAAATTCTGTAGTAAATCCAATATAAATTTTACGAATATATAATTGTGGGGGAATGGTGTGGAGGCTGTGGGTGTTCAACACAAAATATGAAATTGACAAAGTCACCACCGAAAAATTCGGTTGCAAACCTAAATTAAATAAACTGTGAAGTGTCAAGGAATTACCATACATACATACATACATACATACATACATACATACATACCTACAATACATACATAAAAAACACCCAGATTAGTTTCACATACTTGCACACAATGCATACAATCCATGCACTTTCAAACAATGTGCAGAGCGGGGAAATGTGTCTATGCCTATTTGCCTGTGTGTTTGTTAACATCAATATTTTGCCTCACAGTAGAAATGTCCAGTTGTCTGTGCGACATGTCCAAGAAATTGTTTTTTCAAAAGGACATCTCTTTCTGCATGATTCAAAACAGAGTTATGACCGTCTGACATCAGCATCACTGAAATTACTGCCCTCAGGCATCATGGGAAAACAGCACTGGCCATTCATTGGTTTTCTGCTATAGTAACTGACAGAAATGTCCATTTAGAACACAACTAATGTGCATGACTTCCTGGACTTTGAATCAGACCTTCCATTATAAAAATGGCATGCACGCCCAAAACCACATTCAAGCGTCTATCTTCAGGCTAGATTTTGGCCATAACAGTTCATTTCCTCCCAAAACCAAACATCACACTTACACTGCATTGAACAGATGATGGACGCATGCATTTATTTTGCTTCTACATTTTGTTCTCAATCTTTTTTATTTTTTTATTCCAGTTCACTCTTCCATGTAGCCCATACTATCTAACCATTTGCCTGCTCTATATGTATGTCACATGCATTTTCCTAAAGACTTACACCAAAACATATTTCCAGCTTTACAAGCCCCTACATAGGTGATTTAAAAGCAGTAATCAATGTGTCACTCAGTATGCAGCCTGTGTGCCTGGGGTAGAGGGAAAGATAAAGACCACAGACGAAAAGCAGAGGGATTTAATCACATTTTCCACAGTTTCAATCCTTCAACCCGCAGCACCCAAACTCCGGCCCATCGCTATTCCCACACCTTTGACAGACCATCCTCTCAATTTCACAGCCTGCTGCTGCATCTCACACCATCAGCATGGCTGCACAAAACTAGTTGCAGCTTTTCCATGACTGATCCATGCCTGTTTTACACATGGTGAACACTGATGAATTTTCACCAGGAAGAAATGTGTACATCCAAACAAAATGGGCTCTGGGAATATATGATGAGTGAACATAGTCCTTGTTGAAGAAATTGCTGACTCAAAATGTATTCAATTATTCACCCAAGATATTGTCAGGATCCATAAAGCACAATAAAATTAGTACTTCAAATGGCATTATATTCCAAATTTTCTCAAACCATAATGATAACCATAAGAAACCGTCATACAGGTTTGGAATGACATGAGGATGAGTAAATTATGAGATTTTTTTGTAAACTATTCTTTTTATAAATTGTAAAAACAATTTTTTTACACAAGGTAGTTTTTGTATGCGTTTTACAGCAAAACGCTGATTTTCAAAGCTAATAGCATGAATTTGGTGCGATCGTGAATGAGGATCAGGTTGTCACAGCGCCTGGGGCTGCCGGCACTCTCCAAGTCATATTGTGATCTATGACCCCCCCCTTCTACTCTTTCATGCATTTAAATGTGTGGCTGATCTATGAATACGGGCCTTCATTTAAACCTGTGGTTAAAGCTAAACTCCCTCTCAATCCGCAAAGTGTTCCGCCTCTGCATATGAGAGGAATGAAAGTGAAAAATCCATCACGCACCCACTGACACACAATATTCATCACCTCCGTAGTGCCCCATATCTCCCATTTCCATGCCGTATAATAAGCAAGGTGTGATGAGCTGTCGTTTGACGTGGAAAGCTAATCCATGCAAAAATTAATTTACGTAGGTAATTGAGCTCAAGCAGAAGCATTACTAAAACAAAACGCGTCAGAGCACTTCTTGTGCGAAATTTCTAACCTTGGATTTAATGATGAATGCCTCACCTCTGCATCCTGAAATGCTGTAAATATTCATGGATGGGAGGTGAAAACTTTCCCACAGGCATTTGCTTTTCACTCACCTGGGAGAAAGCATACAGCTGAGGCAGCATTGAAATGTGAGCTGCTTTGACTCTTTCCCAATGTTTTAGCTCACCCTGAACACATAACAAAAAAGTGAAAGCTAAACCTATCCTGAGAAAGTTAACATGCTTCTACAGGATGACCAAACTCGAGTCTTGAGAAGGTTCACAGCTTTTGGTGAGAGGTTAATGTCTCTATAACCGGCTCGCTGTGGTGTTCGCCCGACCATAGTGGTAGCAGTTTTGCGGATTGCGACCTTCATTTATTGTCTTTGTTTCACTAAAATAGTCCACTGAGAACAGTTCTGGATGAAACACCACATGAACTGTAAAGTAGGGTTTTGAACCATTCAGAAATGAAGAACAGGACATTCTTGGAACTTACACATCACACAGTAAGTTGAATTGGAATGACAGGAAGAGGAAATTACTGTAATAAAAAGAATATCTATCAAACTATCAAGATTTTCTTGTTAAAGGGGTGGTAAAATGCCGTTTTCATATATGTAAAGTAAATCTCTGATGTCCCCAGAGTGTGTGAGTGAAGTTTAAGCACAAAATACCCCACAGATATTTTTATATAGCATGTTAAAATTGTCACTTTTTGAGATTTTGCAAAAACGCACCGTTTTGTGCCTGGCCCTTTAAATGCAAATGAGCTGCTGCAGAGGGCGGGTTTCAAGAGCTCATGTGTGTTAGCAGCTGCGATTACCTCACGCAGACACACACTAAAATGACAGAAACTGTTCAGCCTTTAATGTTAAAACGGAGTCAGAGAAAGATGGAGACTCAAGAAGAAGTGACAACATGTAGAATGCAACAAGACGTCTCTGAATGGTTAGTTGATGAATTTATGTTGCTGATGTGGGAGTTAACTATCTTCAATTAGCAGATTCTGTCATATAATCTATAAATCGCTCGTATAGGAACTGTTGTGAGATGCACACAGAGTGACTTTCTATTGCATGTGAAAAGATGGATGCTAAAGTTTGAGCTGACTCACAAATACTCTTTTGTACTCTTATACAACAACTCTTCCTCTTCTCAACATGGACTGCATGTTCCTGGGGGCGGGGTTTATGTACATTTTAGGGTTGGTGATGTCACTAATGTTGTGTAGTCCCTACCAGCCGTTTGGTGTAGTCCTTGACCTTTTCTTTAAAATCAAATATCTCCCTTTGCTTTGAACTTTGAGCGTTGTAACTTTGCAGATGTTGTTTATGCTCAAACAGCAACATTTCACACTAACTAAAGTTAGAAAAGTGAAATCATACTCAAACACCCCTTTAAAAAAACAGTTTATTTATTTATTTTTTACATAAAAATAAATTGCATTTATACATACCGTTTAATACAACTTGAGTTAATAATATAACATCTGTAAACTAAAGCAGATTGTACCAAAAAATTATTCAACTAATTTTTTTTACTAGAAAAGCAAGATTTGTCAATTACACTCAGACTTTCTTTGAATATTAATGTAATTAAATAGGTTAAAAATCAGTAAATTCTAAATCCTGTTGGCTGCCTTAATTCAAATTCTAGACTTACGCAGCATTTTCAGTTCTATTCTGAATGGTGCACAACCCTGACTGTAGGAGCTGTGAATTGACTGCTGCACACTTCAGGACAGAAACGGCCAGCAGAGAATGAATGGAGAACAACGGACGCCTGTGATGAAGAACAGACAGGGAAGGAGAGCCTCCTTGGGCTACCCAAACTGACAGCGACGGGCTCCCGCCCACATAAACACAGGCACGGCGCCATCTGCAGAAGCAAAACGGGGCACATACTGACTGCACCTTGCTGATAAACGGGCGCAAACAAACCCGGTGTCTGCTGAGACCAGCGTACCTCTCCAGGCACTCAGGCAACAGAGGTGTGCACAAACGCCTGTGGTCCTCTCTTTATGTGCACGTCTCCATCTCCCTGCCAAGCTGTCTCTTCCATGTAGACACCCACACAATGGAGGAAGGGGAGGTATCAAAAGAAAATGACATGCAGGCTGGCACCGGCTCTGTGAGGAAATGTCATTGCAGGCTTGGGGTCTCAAGGTGCTTTCAGCTGCACAAGGTTGGTGGTTAACCCTGACAATAGCATGTCACATTCATGTGAGTGGATCCGTATGTAGCTGCCCACTAAAGGATTTCAAAGCCTGACCTCTGCAGCGAATGAGGTAGGAGCCAAAGGTCAGAAATCGAGGGTGCCAGCGAAATGCACTGAGGAAAGAAAACAGTCAAAGCTGTGACCTTCATCATGTCAGAGGACTAAGCAGTGTATAGCAAGCCAAGTAGGCTGAGGCTCGATAAATGAAATAGATTTTTTTTCTATCATTATATTATTTACATTCAACTATTAAAGCTTGAATTATTTATTTTTCAATGCGAGCACCGGGTCAAGCCGGTGCACTGTGGAAGTGTCCAGGGGTCAATTTACTGTACCATAAATGCTATAACTCAGGGTTGAGCACCCATCTGAACTGAATTGAACTAAAAATTGTATTTGAATCGAAGTAGCAAAAGGGATGCAGAAGGAATTAAAAATAGACAATATCCAAATAACTAATTTTCAACAAGAAAAGTCTTAAGTTTCATACTGTGGGCTGGATATCTGAATAGAAGGATGGATTGACGTAACAAAAATATAATACAAATTCCAATTCAATGAGTTAATGAGCTAATTCTTGCATACTTGCAGCACTGTTCATTGTGATAGTATGATGTCTACAACTGTACAAGCTTACTGTTTCAATGCTTATGATGCACTTACCCTAAAGACTATTGATCATCATCACCTGACCTTTATCATTAATACAACATCTATTCATTACAGGGATTGATTCAGGAATGTAGGAAGTACAGTAATAACTAAATTTACTTGAAGTAATGAGAACCCAATGAGAATTTAGTGTTCCTAACATCTTTTTAACTAGCTTAACAAGCTAAACTTTTCTGTGTTCACCAAAGTCATAAGAAATACCATGTTGGATGAACAGTTTTGATATTTAACTATCCTGGAAAATATCAGGGAATTTGTGATTTTGAGGCCTTGAAAAATCATGAAAATTAATAACATCTTGAAAAGTCACTGAAAAGTCATGGAAATTATGCAGTTCTAATGTATTTTATCGGCTAGTAATGACTCTTCTTTATTAAGTGATGTCTATAAAATCCATATTTAGTAAATCACAAACAACTGGAAAAGTCATGGAAAATCATTGGTCAAAAAATCTGGTCAAGCCTAGCCTCCCTTGCATTACAAAAATTGCACATAAGCTAAAAATACAGTCATGTTCATTGAATAAAAGATTTTAAAGTATTTCATTTTAAATATGCTAGTAAGGTAAATGTATAAACTGTAAGGACAGAGGTGAGGACAACCAGCGGGATCCACCAGCTATACCAAAACCAAACCTGCACTAACCAGAATTAACCAGGACTAACCTGGAAATCCATGCTAGTCTTTTCAGCAGAGTTTTTTAACTTGGCATGAATTTAAACATGAGGATAATTTCAGCAACTGAAACTCACAACTGCCCAATTAAACCCCTTTCAAAATCTTAAGGGCGGTATCAGATGAACATCTAAATGTCAGTGCGGGACCACATTGCCCGACTTTTGTCTGTACTAGTGCGAGCATCATGTTTGAATGTCATACACACAAGATTAACCAAAAGACCAACAATGAAAATCTAAACAATTGTTGTATCACTTTGCATTTAGATGGCGTTGCGTTTCATTTAAGCAACATAAGACAGTGATATATGTATAGAGAGTCTCTTTGGATTAGCTGCACCGTCCTTGGCTTCCCTGTTCACGCTGTTAAGGGCTCAAACCGTTCATCAGTTTGCCGAGAGTGAAGCTCTCATTACCATGGGAAGTTATAAGGATCCTGTCATCTGCCTGAAGGTAATGCTGAAAGACAGTACACACAAGTATTAGGAGTCCTGCAACATGATCTCTCGGAGAACAGCTGACCTTGCAGTAACTAAGTGCAAAAAATGGTTGCGGGGTGCTTGCTGGGTGAGTTGCTGGGTCGTCCTAATGGGTTTCAAGCCCCCAAGACTGATTTACATACTTCATTCAAGCTACTAATGGGAAATGGCTGTGTCTCGTTGTTCAAATCTGACATGCCTGGCCTCTTGCTGAGATAAACTTACCCCGGAGACGGAAAGCCCCTGCTTTCTTAAACAGGCTCAAATTGAATTAAGACATTCGTCTGGACTGTAGGTGTGAAATTGAGCAGAGATGTACCCCGAGGTTGGGAAAGCAAGGTGTTGGATTTTAAGGAAATTAAAAGATGGGAGACTGTTGTATCAGACACTAGTCGCGCACTGAATTTTAAAAACAGGATAAGGGAGAGAGAGATAAGGGACAGCTGACACTCTCCACGAGTGTGTGCTATGAGTGTAGGTAGTTTCTTCTTTACACACTGTGAATGTTCGTTCAAAGCCTTACTCTCTAAGAAACAGGCGCTTATGCTTTTCGGCAAAAATAAAAGATTTCTGGTAAAAAAGTAAGTGCAGCGAGTAAGGCCGCATCTCCACCAAAGCGTTTTTAGCCAGCTAAAAACGGCAGATGCTCTACTGAAAACGGAAGCACAGCATTTTTTTCAGTTGAGACGCTTTGCTTGCTATGATAGAGAATATCTGCGGAAGTGTTACTTGTATCTCATTTCATAGATAGTTTGTTTCTATATAAAATTGTCGATACAATGTAAAGAATTTGCTCTGGTTCTTGCTTTAAATTATTTTGTTCAGTTATTATGCATGATATTATTATCGGTTGACGTTGTACAAGCAGAATGTGGTGGTTGGACGTGTGTTATTTGTCCCCTCCTCCACTGTGATTGGACGTCTGGGTAAAGGTGACAGTGATGAATGAGCACTGTGTTTTACCCAAAGTTGAACATAATGTTTTCTATTTTAATAAACTTTTTACAAGTATTTTTCCTGTGATGACAGCTGAATTTTCAGCAACCATTATTTCAGAATTCAGTGTCACATGATCTATCAGAAATCATTATAATATGCTGATTTGGTGCTCAAGAAACATTACCAATGTTAAAATGTGCTGCTTAATATATTTTGAATACATTTTTACAGGATTCTTTGAATAGAAAAGTTCAAAAGAACAGCATTTGTAACACTATACATGTCTATACTGTCACTTTTTTTTGCTAATGAATACATCCTTGCTTAATTAAAGAATTGAAAAGTTGAGGGCTGCTTTGTTTGGTCAAATAGATTTTACCACATAAACTGGTTTTGCATAAATGGATCAATGTTCTGCAGAATCGAATTGCCTCAACCCACCTGTGCAGATGATGTCAAATCTCTTAAAATCTTTTCTATCAATGGGTCTGGCCACCAGCAGTGAAGCCCAGCTCTGAAATTTGTGTGTGCCTCTACTTTTGGTCAATTGGAAAACTCGTCACCTGTTATCTACTTTCAGCTGGAAATGGCAATAGATATGAAGTAAGCTTTGCTCAAGATGGGGAGAATAAATTACTTCCTGCATCCATATCAGCAACATTTTCTCCAGCACTGAGGCCACCTTCATCTTCCCAACCAGCCGTGCATTGTTCGATCACTCACACAGAGCAGATAAACTGTTCCTCTCCCTTCCTTCTTCTCAACCTTCTTATTTCTTCCAACTGCAGCCTCTTACCCTCACTTCCTTTTATAGCTGCGAGCTTTCGTTCAATCTGGCGCCTCATGGCAATAACTCAGTAAATCTATCACACCAACCCACACCACCAAACCTCTCTGTAATCCAGCAATGGCTAATTCCATCAGTCTCAAGCCTACTATTCACCCCCATCAGCCCTGAAATCCATTTAAAAGGGTTGAATAGTTCTTTGCAGTTCTTTTATCCTCAGCTGGATGGCTGTGAGGTACGAGGCCAAGACAAAGATAAATTTGCAGCCAAAAAGCAAAGGGAATAATTACGCTGAATACCTCTAAATCATAGTCAGGACTGGAGCCGCTGCTGTTCTGGGCAGAAGTCAGCGTAATGAAACCAGGCAAGATACAGATGATTCTCAGCTCTATTAGGAGTCTAAGAGGGTACTAAAGAATGTGGGAAATATCAAAACTCTAAAGAATTGTAATTGCCTTTCATCACTTTATGAAATCAATACACTGACACTAACTGACTAATCAATCAATAAAGTCTAATAGGTGGATTTTTGTGAATAAATGGAATAAATTTTCAACAAAGGCTTCAAAAGTTTTTTTTAGACCAGGGGTTTTCAAACATAGGTCCCTTTATGTGGTCGACTGAAAGTTTGAGAGAACAAAAATCCTTTAAGGCCAGATAAAGATATTGAACTAATTTATATTTGTAATAATTTGCATTAGTATAATGGCAAAGGCAAATATGTAAATTGAGCATTGAACACACATACTCTGTTACAAAATTCAGTGAGCCATTTTGATGTCTACTGTCTACATAGAGAGTATAGGAAACTAACTGAAATGAAACCCCATTAGAGACTGATTTGAAACACTTTACATGGTCGGCAATTCTGTTAACACTCACTCATGCATGCCAGACTGATAGCACTTGAGAGACTCCATATTACGATGCATGACTCTAATCAGCATTAAAAAACATAGCACATACAAATATTTCATTCTTATTTAAGTTAAACTATTTTAATGAATGTCTTGTATTAAAAGAAATAAGCATATCTAGAATCCACATAACATATATATGCCATCATTCACCTTATCGCAATGCATGTTGGTATTGCCTAAATTGTGGGAAATTGCATCAGGAGAGTCTAGGATGCCTTAAATTAAATATTGTGGAAGACATAAAAGTATTCTAATGATCACTAGTGATTTTTACCCCAACAAAACATGCCTGCAGGTAAGTTCTGCTATTTTCATCTGTGACTCTAATTTCTTATCTCTCACGGTTGTGTATATGTTGTATAGTTTGCTTGGAGACACAAATATGAAGTGAAAAGAGCTTCAAAGTCAAAGTGAAAGCTTTTTTGCCTCAGGCTATGTAGAGTTTTATTTTTGCCATAGTAACCAACAGTGTTGTTCAAATTCTTGTCCGTAAGGATGATGTTTGAACTGGACAGGTGGGCACCACGATGCAATGATTACCGAGGTCAGCAAGAACACGGGAGTGGGAGGACAGAGAGAATGGAGGATAACAAAAAAGGCTGAGACGCAAGTGTTAAGGACATTCAATGGAGTGGGAGGTTTTGGCACAACATGCCTTAATAAAATGCCAGGGGAAACAACATTGAAGGATAATTTTTTTGATTAATAATTGTTTTATTTTTATATATGCATTTCTTTCTGGGAGCGTGTAACAGTTTGAGAGATGATGGACTCTAATTGGCAAGCAGTCCAAGAGTAACTGTCAACCAACAAACGAACACAGACCTGTTAATCAATGAGTGTTAAAAATGAAGAGCTTGCATAGCCGTAAAATTGATATAAATGACAGAAACACACCCTCTGCATGTCAGAGTTTCAGCTAGCTTCTTTGATATTTTCTAAGTGGTGTCAACTCCTCACTATTCACAGCTTAGTGAAAAATAATAAGCATATACCCCTAAAACAAATTCACCTTCAGGAAGGTCTTCAACTGCTGTGCTCTATATTTGCTGTCCACTCTGCCACCGCGCCCGATCACATTCGCTTCTTATAATCTGAGAGTTGTCCAACTATGCTATACAATGTGAGTGTGAGACACATCACAGTAAAGTGTCCATGAAGAGGCTAAGTGTTGTTGGTTTATATTCCTCTCGCCGCCTAATATGGGTCTCAAGGGACTGGAGCTCAAACTTGGCTGCATAGAGACGCTAAAAACCCAGACACACTCCAGACTCTCTTACAGTCTAATCAGCAATCCCCTTGGACTGTCCTTTCACACTGCCCTAACTATGTAACACACTCTCTCTCTCTGTTTTCCCCAACAAGTACACACACAAGATTCACTTTACCTGACCTCTTCTCTGAGATAAGAGGGCAACAGTATCCCCGTGGAATTCCCTTGCTCTTTCCCAGTGGCTAGAAGTCTCATCAAACCTTGGAGACCCCGTCTGTCTGTCTCTCTGCCCCTGTCTTTTTGCTCACAAACACCAGGATCTCTCTTGGATAGAGCTTTCCAGACACAGCCATTTGAAGGAGTGCCACAGGGCACTGAACTGGGTCCCTTTGGAATTTCTCTGACGGATCCCTTAAGTACTTTTTCTCAGTAAACATACACGGAGCGCTACTAGTAAAACCTAAAGTGAAAACTACTGGATCTCACATTGGAACTTTTAGCCAACATCATGATAATATCTCTGAACAATCCAGGAGAGTTTAGGGAGTTCATGCAAAAATGTAAAGGGTTGTATATGATGCTATTTTAAAAGCTCATGATTTTGTTTATTGGGTGTAATAGAACAGGTTAACACGCTTTAATGCTCAAAAAACACTTTTTTTCACATTCTGTACATTATTGTAGTATCTTTATTCCCAGTATGTCTGAATTCACACTGATTTCTACAAAGTAACTCCTTCCGAAAAGCCAGAGTGCTCTGATTGGCCTGATGACAGAAGCTTGTCAGAAATATAACGCTCCTTATCATAAAGCTTTAGCTTCCAAGGCTTCTAAAACAATTGTAATCACACATTTAATAATGTTGTCAGTATTACTGTATCAGTTCGAATAAACGCCAGGTTCTGAAAATACCGATGATCAAGCAGGACTTGAGTAGAACGTTTAAAAATCTACCTCTTAGATACGATGTTATAACGGTTTAATTTGTCTTCTTAATTTGTCCTGAGGTGACAACACAAAATGCAGTTTAAAAAACTGAAGTGTACAGTATTTTATTATAGAGCTAAGACAGTGCTGCTCATCTTCCCATCCACTCCGTCAGTACAGCACCAGTTTTCCATCCAGCTAGGTTCATCAACGATAATCCCATCGAGTTTGACCAGGAATCTAAATTACAAAAACTACATGATCACACCGGTTTGCACTGCACAACATTAGGAAGCTCAGGCCCTTCCTAACAGAGAATGAAACACAGCTTCTCGCCCAGGCCCTTGTCATTTCTAGGTTGGATTATTGTAATGATCTTCTGGCTAGACTTCCAACATGTGCAATCAAACCTCTGCAAATTATTCAAAATGCAGCAGCACGTCTTATCTTCAATGAGCCAAAGAGAGCCCAGGTCACACCTGTTATTCTTTCTGCACTGGCTTCCGGTTGCGGCTCACATAAAGTTCAAGGCATTGGTGCTTGCCTACAGAACAGCCACAGGCCCTGTACCCCAACCTCTGCTCTCTTACGAGCCTACATCCCCTCCAGAAGCCTGCCGAGAGCCTCTCATTGCAGAGAGGCACAAAATCACTCTCAAGAACGTTTACGTTCACTGTTCCTTGCTCGTGAAATGATCTTCCCAACCCCATCCAGACAGCCGAATCCCTCACAAAATCTCTTCCATGAGCCATTTTGCATCCTGCTAAAAAAAATTGCATCCCCCTCTTCTATCTTGTACTATCTTGAATGAAGACTGAAACTTTGTATTACTGGCATCTTAAGATGAATCGCTTATTGTATTCCTCAACTGTAAGTTGCTTTGGATAAAAGTGTGTGCTAAATGGATAAATATAAACGTATATTTCTAATTTATTTAGGTGTGTTCCACCAGCGTTGTACACTCCCAGGTTCAGGAAGCTGTCCTGTTCAGGAAAATGTGCTGTACACAATCAAAATTTTGGGTTGTACTACTCAGGAACAGCGTTATAAATTAATCGTAACCACTGGTTCCTAATTTCATCCATTTTTGGATGGCCAAACAAAGGAGTTTTGCTTCTACAAAGCATCTCCGCAATTCACTGAAGCCTTATATTGTTTCTTTGCATGTGCCTTTGGGTAGGCTTGATGCTAATATTACACATTATGACGTGGATGTTTGAGGAAGCAATATCTGGACTTCGTTCCATTCCTTTGTGGGACTTTGCAGATTGTATACATGCACAAACGATACATCACACATTAATGGAAAGGAAAACATTAAAAATCATCATATGACCCCAATAAATAAATACAATTATTATTTGTATTATTAAGATCCCACTGAAGAAATTAACAGCCTATGTCTTGATTTATTGTACTACCAACCACAGTAATTGGCTAAATCTCTTAAATATGTCCACGTAGTTTCCATAAACTTTAACATCAAAGCTCAAATTACTCTGGAAAATCTTTGCCTTTCATCCAATAACCCATCAAGTGAACATCTCTCTCTATCTCTCTCTCTCTCTCTCTCTCAGCCCAGACTGCTGCATCTTTAAAGCATGAAGGCCCTTCTAACAGCACCGGAACTGCTAAAATACTGAGTCTTTATGCAGCCACACACCAACTCAAACACGAGTGTGATTTGTTATTCCCCGTGGCGGGGCTGACTATTAGCCCTGTGCTCCTGTTGTTGCGATAAAAACCACAGCAGAAAACAATAACGAGAGCGGAAACATCAAACAGCAGCTAAATTTTTTTTCTTAATCTCCCTTTTCAAAAGTGTTTTAAAAAGATGACAGAGTGAGAGGTGCTGTCTCAATCAGTACATTTACATTCCAAAAACTCTGCAGGAAAACACACCATTGGATTACCAGCTAATCCATTTCAGTTATGCATCACTTGTGATTCTATCCAATGCATCAAATTTCCACTGACTCTGCTAAAAAATGCATTAGATATACAGTGACTGTGTCACCTGTGAGATTAGAAATAGCACAAGAAATGAAGCCCATTATATTAAAAGGCACAATATGTACGTTTTTGGATTAAAATATAAAATATAAAAACAATGTTATATATTTAGCTGATTTGTGTACTTACATTTTCCCAAATGTTTCTAAGGATGTTTAAATCAAGAGAAATAAGCAGTTTTAACCAGAACATGGTCCGTGCGTTGCCTATCAAGGACATCATACCCACGTTACCCTCGATTTCCGTGGAAACAATGGAAACACCAAAGACCTTTAATATATTATGTGTTTTACTAAACAGGTGAGCAACTGTTTGGATACATTCATCGACAGAAAACTAATCATTATTATACAGCTGAACACAGTTAGTCTTTTTTTTATCTCGTTTTCTTGGTTTACCGCGAGTACCATATTTACCATGCCTAATATTGATCTAGTGTGCACTTCACTGTGCAACAAGTGTCTCATATAGTAGCTGCCAAGCAACACACAGAGTAGCATTATAACAACTTTCAACACACTTAATTAAATGTATCTTATATGATAAAACAGCGCTGCGTTACCCCACATACGCATGACCGGAAGAAGTGTAAGTGGTGCGAGACATAATAAAAGCTCCACTGGTCTCGAGCCGTGTGTCGCACTTGTCTCTCATTAGTAATCGCTCCAGCTGCCTCGTTCTGCCTCAACAGCTTTCGTAACATTAATAAACCTTTAATGCATTACCGGTCACCCATGAATATGATTTCTGCCCGAGTCCCGTTGTATTCTCCACTGGCTGTAGAGGTGAAGACAACAACTACCAGCAAGGTGTCACCAAGCTATGCCTTTGTTTTGAATAAACGACCTCAAGTGGCGAAAAATTACATAGTGTGCCTTAAATTGTATAATTTAAAATATCAAGATTTAGTGTAAACTGAAACTGAAAGTATCATTAGCATTATCTGAAAGATTTTATATGACATTCTATTTGGCTGAGGAATACATATCAGAAATGTTCCAAAATCAATACTAGGCAGAGTTGTGTACCATTTGGAATTAAATTCAGCTTTTTAAATTCCAAACCAATTCCTGAATTTGAATTCAATTTGAAACGGTGTAGCAAACAAGATCCGGAACTGCAATTCGAATCTGAATTTACAAAGGTTATAGAATTAACTGAAATTCAAAGAAATTCACATAACACAGTTACAACAAGTTTGTCAATAATGTTGAACGTTGCCTTGACAAGGTCTTGTTGGACAGTTTTGATGGATGAATTCGGACTGTTGCCCAACCCTGATATTGGGTTAAAACGATAGATTTAGCAGACCAGCATATCCTCTGAAAATAAATCCATCCTTTATCTTTGTCTTGTTGGTCAACCATAAAACCCTAAAAATCAACAGCAAGCCGGAGGAAAAGGGATTATTGACTAAATGTAGCTCTCGCTTTGAAAACAAATGCAATGGGCTCTGGAATCTGAAACAGCATCAGCATCATTTCCTCATCACTTATGTGTGGTCAAAATGCTTTGAATGTGTAATCAACATTAGAAGTGATGGGTCAAATATGGGTGGAAATCATGGCTAAAGGTGAATAAAAAAATAATCAATGTGGAGGCTCGCATAATGATGAGAAGGCTGTGTGTCTCGTTTGGGCTTTGGATGCCTTCCCAGAAACACCTGTGCTATAAAATATGTTCAGGAATTATCCTAATCTCTCTGCTAACTTACAATGAAGTAGATAGCAAAGTAAATTACTTGGAGGAAGAGATGTACAGTAAATTAATGCAAGGTGGGAAAAATGGAAATCGGGCTAAAAGGTGTACGGTTAAAGCTGCTTTTTCTTTGTTTTTGTTTTTGACACCACAGCCATTATTCTTCGATTTAAGCAATTTTTGTATGACAAGGTTCCAGTCAGATATCAAAATATCCCCATTTGCTGCTTTTTGTCCACAGGTAAAGAGTTGCACATAGATTTATTTCATCGCTGTCAGTTGTATGCTCGCCTCCAGGCAGCATGTATAAATGACCTTTCTCCAAATTCAAAAAAAAAGAAGGAAAATGAATGAGCGGTCAGGTTATTTCTTTTTCCCTTCTAGCTCACTTCCAAACAGTTCCAAACAGAGAGTCCAGCATGCCCCGCTAATCAAACATCCCATCGTCTGCCATATAAATATTCATTGGTTCCACTGGATTGTCTTCCGCCCTGCATAGGTAAGATGGTAAGTAAATCTGTGGCTGAAAGATGTGCCTGTCAGGACCCATTGCAGAGCCACAATTCACCTTTTCCCAATCAAGCCTTCCGCCCATCACCTGCAGGCGGTCGTACAGGAGAAATACTCCCCCGTATAACCTCTACCTTTTTTTCTTTCTCTTATTTTTTTTTCTTTATACCTTTATTTCTCCCTCAGTATATTTTCACTTACAAAACTCCAAAGTAATACCAAAGTACTTTTTTTGTACTTTAGTATATGCAGCCAGGCGGAGGGTGCCAGAACATGTCAAGCGAGGCACACAGAGTGGTAAAATTGTATTAATTTATAGTGACCAGAGAGTATAGAGTACCAGGCATTTTATGGTGCAGTATATAATAAAATACACTATATTAAATCTAAATATTACAATGATTAAATACAATGCAATGTATAATATAATATTAAATATGCTAATATAATACGCTATTTCAACACAATACTTTCTAAAAAAAGGATTACCTATGTTTTTACCTACATCTTTGTTCTAAATGTCTTTTTCTGCACCAGCTCTAAATATTGAGGAGCAACTCTGGAGTCTGGACAGGAAAAAAAATTCAGGTAAGAGAGAAATAGCGAACAAATGAGTAATGACGCTGTGGCTCAGTTTCTTGGGATTGCGAAGTGGAATCCAGGAGGCATTTAATGCAACACACAGGAATGTGACCTCTCAGCTACACATAAACACGGCTGAGTAAACAGGTCATTAAGAAAATAAAGCTACTTTCTTCATTATGTCAGGCACAGGAGCGAGGGATTAATGGCCGTGGAGTAGGAGCAGTAGCAGACACCGTTCACACAAGCCTAAAAATAACACCCAGAGACATCTAGAGAATCTCTCACCCTGGACATGTTTAATGGCCATTGTTTCTGCTGCATTAAGTCATGTGGGCTAAAGTGGCTCCAAAATGTCTCCTCTGCAATTAGGAGACTATGGATGCCACGAGCAACAACTTGGTCTGTAGCCCAAGTCCAAAGCAACTGGGAAAAATGCTTTTCTAAACACACATTTATCACATAACCAATTAAAGAATACTGGCACATTCTGAGTGTTGTTATTGTTAACTAAAACTATAATTAAAACTATTAAAAATATATATTTTGCATTGAAATACCAAAAAATTGCTGTGCAGAAATAACCATAAATGAGTCGCACCAGATAGCCCAGCCCATTCTATAGGTCCTCATGAATATTAAAGATAATTTTGGTGCCACTAGTGGTTCAGCAATTACACACTTCGCCTTTAACTTCCATAATTTTTAAATGTCATCTCCTCACATCCCAAAGATAAATACTTATAATAACAGCCCTGACATACAATATGCCTCTCATTATAACTGCTTTCTAATTACAAATAAAAGTGCATCTGCAGTTGCCCAGCTTAATCTAATTTCAATAAGTGATACCAAAAATACACGGCCAGCGAATGCAAGTGCCACAAACACATGCCCACGTTCTCCTACACGCATGCACTGCCTGTAAAACTCAAGAGGGAGGTGATGGTCACCAACAACAGGGCGTACGTTGACGGCTGGAAATGCCACTGGCACAATCTCAATTTTTTAAAAAGGCATACGGCGACAGCTGTGTCATTATTTGGGCACTTCAGGACACAATCACCACGTGCCCATCAGCCCTACAGCCAACACACCCCGCCACCAGAGCCATTCGGTAGGTGGTACAACAGCTGTGTCGCCCCCAGACACTTTATTTGGTACAGAACTAAATGTTCAGTGAGCAGATTCAGAATTAGAACGTGTGTCTGTTATTTTTCCTATCACGTGGCGAATGGATGTCAGTAGGGTAGGGTATGATGGCTCAGAGGGGAATGCCTGTCACTAATGCAAAAATCTGCGGATTGGTACGGTCTCTGAAATGCAAGAGAATGCAAAAACAGGGTTTAATTGGAAGAGATTAATGCAAAATTGAGATGACAGAAGCTTGTGTTTGTGAAGCATACGGCCGATGTGTACGCTCCGTCGATCAAATGTGGAAAAATTACGGTTACAGCAGAGAACCTGGCAAAGTTTAATTGCTGGCAGCACAAGAATTCACACATCCGTATGCGTAAGGCTATAAATTAGTTACCGAGTTCATTGTTTGAAGATGTGCTGTGAAGGTTAACTTTCACTCTGTCTGACAATCAGACCGTATTTGCCTTGTTAAGCAAACAGGACCCTGTGGCATTTCAATGAGGATTGGGTGAGGATGATATTTTGTTCCCTGGCGCGCAGTGCTGTCCGTCTCGTATTCTATTAGCACCATGACACGCCAAATTATCTCCCATTGATTCAGTCGAAACGCAGAAGAATAAACAATCTTGGATGCTTGTATAGATTGATGGCTTGTGTATTTTGTGAGTCTTAAAAGTTGACAGAGGCCCTGACATGTGCCATCTGTATCGCCGTGGCAAGATGGAGAGATGCTGCTAACAGTCTAGCTTGTGTGACGCTTGGACAGTATGATAGCTGGCAAAATGAGAGGTGGGGATCAGCCCGTCCATGTGGGTCCAAAGGAGCGTAAAATTGCGCCCAGCAAAGCGTGCAGGATATGACAGCCAGGACATGAAATTCTAATGAAAACCAAATCTAAAGCAATGCATATTTTCAGGAAACCCACCTACACAATCCAAACTTTGCAGATGGGCTTGCTCAAACCAGATAATTACGTGTGCCTCTGGGTTTAAAGGGAAAGAGAGTGAGGTAAATCACAAAAAAAATATTCTACACTGTAAAAACATGCGTTTAATATGTGTTTTTAGGAATTGTGTGTGTGTGTGTGTGTGTGTGTGTGTGTGTGTGTGTGTGTGTGTGTGTGTGTGTGTGTGTGTGTGTGTGTGTGTGTGTGTGTGTGTGTGTGTGTGTGTGTGTGTGTGTGTGTGTGTGTGTGTGTGTAATAATTACTCTAAAATCTTCTCAAACTAACTGATGAAATTCAAATACGTAAATATCTGAAATACGAAGTTCGATTTGAATTGAATTGAGTTGAATTTCGATTTCGATTTTGGCTCCCAACGATCACCACCGCTGCACTGCTGCACCGCTGAACACTCACCCGGTTTGTGAAATTGCATCTTGGAGAAAGTTTTAAAATGATTGATTTGATTTTTATAATCTCTGTGGATTAATTTAGGCTACTCATACAATCTACTTGCTAAAGTGAATCAATGCTTGCGGGGGAATTTCCCGCATTATGAGTTGTAGACCTGCGGTAATTATTAAAATACTTATTGAAGTATTATCGGATATATTACAGTATTTATTTTAAAAATATATATATATGTTCAAATTTAGATTTTTTTAAAGAATTGTTGCACAATACTATACACAGCACCATAGAATACAATACTATGCACAGTTTTATTAAAATCGAAATGCACTAGGAATTACATATAACATAAAAAAAGTACATCCAAGTCCAATCTTGAAGCAAATCACTACTACGTTAACCCAGCATTGAAAAGTCTGTGTATATATTTCACAATAAAAATAACAATAAAAAGCTTCCTTTTAATAGGAAAATTTGCTTCCTGAACTAGATCTGTGTGAAGTTCGGACAATTTTAATTTGCACTTCATCAGTGATGTCTGATTCATCAAGAGAATGCAAAGGATTCTTTGTTCTTGTCACTTGTTTACCCGTCGAGGAAAAAAACTTTCTGAAGTATGCAGAGTCCTTACTTTAATACTTTTAGTAAAGTACATCCATTCTACTTTATTTCAAGGTCTAATGAGGTCTTCACAGCGCTGTCAACCCATTCAAAAGTTCTGATTATAAAGCCTTCGCAGAAACTAATCTGTGCCTCTAGGGACTTTCTGTGACTCGACTGAAGACAGAAAGAGACAGATGCACAGAGAAAGAAGAAGTACACGAGAGAACCGCACCATGCTGCGTGTGCATGTGGGTGACAGGTTAAGAGGATGAGGGCCAATTCGCCTGACACCCAACTACAGAAATACACATTCAAAACGGTGTCCCTTTCAACCATCCACAACAACAGAAGCCTTTCCCTGAAATAGTTCCGCAAAGCCGCTTAAACACTGAGATTTCTGATACGCTAATCAACAATCGCTCCATGCCGCATCAGCATCATGCCAGTTTTTATAGAGGAGAAGAAAAGGTTTCTCGGGATAGAGGATTTGTCTTCTTTTCTTAGAAATGCTTCAAAGGAGGTTGGGTCTTTATGAGAGAGAAGCTTAGCAGTGTAGGGTGTTTCATTCCCTCCAATTATGTCCCTGAAACATTTATTTTCCTTTTCGCTCCTAATGTATTTGCATACATCGATAAACACAACATGCATTTGCACTTTTGAATTCTATACAACCAGGACCTTAACCAAATTGTAGGATTGTCAAAGTCAAAATGATTGAGATGGCCAATCAAATCAAAGAAGTCGGGCTTTATTGTTTACAGTAGCCAAACATGAATTCCAGCACAAAACTTCAGTTTTAACGGTGAAAATATTTGTACTGTTTTACTATAAAAGTGTTAAACGACAGACAGAAATATCCAATGATGCAAACTGTGAAAATGTACATGTTTAAGAAAAAATTTAACATGTAGAGCCGTTTTTGGCATATAAGGCATACATGTTAACAATACGTTTTAATATTCTTCTTTATTTTTCTTTATATCAGTTTAAATCCTTAATTTAATTCCTTTATTCCTTAATTGGTTATGGTTATGGCATTGTATTCAACATGTGACTGAACAGTAGGCCAAATGTAAGGTGAAGATTGTTTTTAAAGTCCCCCTGTGGTGAAAATCAAGCTTTTAATGTTGTTTATGGTGTTTTTACGTTTTATGCTTTAAGACAAACCATGTACAAATTTAACACCAATGCTGAATATTTTCTCCTTAAAACGGCAGTGAACCAAAGACAGTCTCAAAATCGCGGTTTGAAATCGCTGGTGTTTTTGACGTCACAAACTACCCTGGTAGTCAATCACGTAAACGTGTGATCGTCAACGAGTGGATCTCTGAGCTGGTGTGAGTGAGTGAAGGCAGGGCTAATTTGCATATTCATAGAACCGCATATACTAATCAGGCAAGGCATGAAGATTTTTTTTTTCAAGCAAAAAACGGTTAAATATGTAATTTTTGTCATCAAAGATGAGTTTTAAGGGATAACATTATTGACTACAGGGGGACTAAGAGGCGTTAAGAATAATCATTTCAAAATGTGGGTCTAAATAGAGTACACTTGACTTGCCATGCTGAATGAATACCGCTAAAGAGGCAACTAAATTTGCTCTAGTAAGTTGTACTCGCACACACACTATTCCGTTCCACCATGAAGAAAAAAGAACTCAAGAATGAGGCATTGATTGCATTTACAGCAAGGCAGTTGAACTTTAGCCCTCAGAAGAAGAGCCAGCCTTGAAAAAAAGCACATTCTTCTTACTCAACAGCTCCATCAAATACAATAAACCCAAAGGTCTATCTTACATTAACTCTAACAAAGGCCATCAAGTCAGCAGCGCTGAACACTTGTTGATCTTCTTCTAAACAAATACATTGTTTAATCTACTTTAGAACTTTGGCAAACAAACTCACGTTGTTTTTTGTGTAGCAGGCAGTTTCCCTTCAGAATTGCTGGCACTATATCGCCATCTATAAGGCGGGAGTGAGAACTGAGGGTGTTGAGAGTGGGGGTTGAGAGTGGGGGTTGGGAGGGGAGATTGCAAGGCAGAGATTGATTTGCCCTCTCTCAGATGTGGCACTTAGCTGGGGCGATCTGCTGTGAATCATGGCAAATTAAAGAAAACAGAGTGAGCAACACTTAGGAAAAGAGAGGGAAAGAGAGTCCCGAGGAACCTGATGTCCCTTCACATCTCTGCCAGTTACCTAAGTCCTGTCTGAGACATGGCTCTAGAGAAGGGAGGAAAGGTGTTAGTCACAGCCCAGCTGAGGTTCAGGCTCTCCTGCAGGCATGTGAAAGCCATATAGGGAAGAGATCAATGCAAAAGAGGAAAATAAAGGATTACAGTCAAGGTAGGGTTTAGTGGGCTGATTTGATCTTCTGTAATCATTGCAAAAAAACAACAACGTGCCAAGATGAAGCAGATCAAAGCGCTCAATATTGCCGTCCAATTAGATTATGTGGGGAGGAAAAGCAATCTATCATTTTAGATGAGGATGACTTTTATTAAATAGAGTTTTAAGGGTTTATGGGGATGTGTAAAATGGCATATTCTCAAAATCGACTACTCAGTCGGCCTAACGACTAGTCAATGCCTAAATGAGTAGTTGATTAATCGTTCTTAAAGAAAAACTGAATAATTAGACTGGCTTCGGGCTCACCTGAACCCAATTGCAGTTTTACTTTACTTTAGAAACTAGTTTAGCTAGATGAATTACAATCGAATGGAACCGAAAGAAGGGGTCTCTCATGATTTTAAAAGTTAGATTATTTTTAACTTGACAAGCCGTGGCCTATACAAAAATGGTGGTGGGGTGCAAAAACATTGCAAAGTGCAACAAATGACCAGAGTTGTGGTGCTTTAAAGGTGATGAATTTGAAGACAACCTTTCTGAGAGGGTTTTACAGAAAAAAAATATTTACTACGAAAATATCCATGACTTCTAAGGCTTCATTTTCATAACTTTTCATATTTTCAACAAAAACGTACGGATTTTTCTTGACTATGAGATCCACATTTATGATTATGTGCATGAAATATGAAAGACAGAAAGATCAGAACAGCGGTGGTCAGGACTGCAGGGCACATCCTGTCTGCTTATCACAAATCAGATCTCTGTCTTCCATTTATCTCTGTTCCTGTCATCAATCATACCCAACAACATGCATCTCTCTCAAAAAAATACGCACACACTGGAGAACACCTCTGTTACGCTGCCATTATTCCTACCATTAGTATTCTCTGGTTCCCCTTTAATACACAAGAAATTGTGCAGCATAAGCATCTAGAGATAAACACGTATCGTGTTTACCGTGACATTCGGCTGTTCTCGCTGTGAAATCTGTGTACGTGTGCATGTCTCTGATACAAATCCTCATATTGCTTCCAGCTCCACAGGTCACCGTGCACAACAAACACACAGAGTTAGGCAAACGCCACGTGAATACCATTCAATTAATTACTTCTTCAAACTAGTGAGATCCAGTGTCACAGATAGAGCCGTCCGTGTTTACAGCACAAGTCAATGCAATTATATTTGGATTGGTAATGCAGACTAGGCCGTATGGGTGGTTTTAGATAGTCTGAAAGAAAGGTTTCCAGCAGTAATTGCCTATTAATCAATATGCAAATACAGGAATACTATATAAAATGTTCCACTTCTCTCTGAGGGAAGAGGCGGTCCAGGGAGACTTTGCAGGCCTGGCATGCTACACGCTGTTTGAAAAGTGGATTAGAAGATCCAGGCTTTTGAGGATCTCCGCACAATTATCTGTCTGATGGTGGGATGATCTATGCAAACAGAGAGAAGATAGACTGAGAAAGAGGAAAAGAAGGGCACTTGGGATGGATAGAACATGGTAAAATGAGAGGACTGACAATGTGAGATCTCTTTCTGCAAAATCAACGCGTGGGGATTCTAATGCAACACTTGCACTCAAAAATGGAGCAAACTAGAGCACAAATGAGCTTTCGTTTTCCCCTGTCACTGTCTTCAAATCAGTTACATTCATATAATGAGTTGGAATTGCTGGTACGGTCTTGGTTAAAATGAGCAAGCAGCTCTGGAACATACTGTCTTTTATCTTCACCTTTGCTTACATCTCAAAAAGGGATAGTTCAGGCAAAACATTTTATTATTTCATCATTTACTCAACACAAAAAGTGAAACTTATACTGGACACTTTATGCCGTAAAATTCAAGTAAACAGGGAAAGGTGTGCTCAAGCCCCAAAATCATAATACGATAAATAGCAACAATACCTAAATCAACAATAAAATAAACCAAACTACATGTGTTAAATTACATCTCAGGTAAATTTTAATCGATTCGATGGTTATTAAAAAGTCATCCTCCGCCGTAGCTATCAAAGGAAAAATGGCAGCGAAAGATGACATTTGACCATGAGATGCACATGAACCAATGACATTTGATGGACATCTGATATCACTGATATCAAACCTGGCATGTGACATGTAACTGCCATATTTGATTGCGGAGATGCAAAAACAGTTTGAAATGCTACAAAATGGCCAGAGAGGTGTTACATTTGAAGACATATATTATCTAAGAAACATTTAAAGTGGGGGAAAAATGCTCACACAAAGAAGAAAGGAAAGGAAAGGAAAGGAAAGGAAAGGAAAGGAAAGGAAAGGAAAGGAAAGGAAAGGAAAGGAAAGGAAAGTCTGTTAACCACAATCACATGTAGAAAGAGATGAAGAAATTGGTTCAAAATGATTGTGTGTATTTATCTTTGTATTTACGAATATCTTCAAAGCATTTACAGCCTAAGTAGTTAGTGAATTTATCGTCAAAAAAGTCTCTACAAACAAATAATTATTGACCTGTCTCTGAACAAATCTTTCTGCTTTGATATCTTTTTCCCATTACGCAAGCCTTTTGACTTAGCGCCTACTCCACAACGTACTGGCTACATAGAAGCCAAACACACAAAATTGTGCCTTAACAATAAATCTCCTACATACTCACACTCTGGGAGCCAAGAGAGATGCTGTAGGTCAGTGGGTCTTGACCTCTGAGACTGTAGACAAGTTCAACATCCGCACCAGGAGCGTTCTGTAATCACCCATTCTTCACCATCAGCTATAACCCACATGCACACACAACATATCTGCCATGAAGGAGTTGCGCAATTAAGACAAAAATCAAACCTAACCTTTGCAGCAAAAGCAGCGACCTTGGTAGAGGATGGGTAGTGAGTACAAAGGAGGGTCGACGCAGGGAGCGATCTATTCAGATCCACTGCAGTGCTAATGACTGGGTGCTCTCATTATCTCCATCATTACCAGACCTTCATTTAGCGTATTGTGCTCAATAGCTAGTGTGCAAATTAATCAAGATTTCTCACTCTGGTAACACAAGCTTCCTCCTAATGGCGCATTTCAAAGATGAAAGTACGAGTCACAGTACAGTCCCTCTGCAAGGTTAAATAGAAACCAGACCTCCCAAATTCTCTCTGTGCTTCAGTACAAGGTCACCTAAGGTCATTGCGAGGACCTGGTTCAAGTTAGTGTTGGCAGTTAGTCCCTGCAGGTGAATGCAGCAACTACACTATTCTGCAAGCCAAAGAAAAACACATTTATCCTTTTTTTTTACATTTTAAAACTATTTATTTAAGTTTTTAGTATTTCGTTTTTTATTTATTTAGACAAAGCTGTAAAGATTTTGCGATTTATTGGTTATCGGCCATAACACCAGCTTATCATTGACATCATTGACCAGTATTTCTATATCGTTGCATCATGGTGTTATTTTAGAATTATTTAAATACTATTATAGTATTCATTAATATTTTGAAAAAGTTTTTATTTTTATATTTTAGGTTTCAAATTTCAAATCAGTTTTAATGATTTTTGTTGTATGGTTTTGCTTTGTTTTGTTTATTAGGGTTTTTGTTTTAGCTTTATTTTAATTTCAGTTTTAGTTTTCTTAATACATCAACAAACTTATTTTAGTTAGTTATCAAGGCAACATTTCAAATTTTTATATTTTTTATATTTTGTTTTAATTAAAATATTTTCATTATCTTAGTTTTAGCTTAAGTTGACAATAACTACTTTGTTGCATCCCTATAATTATTGCAACCTCTACTGAAGAAAGCCAAATTGTTACTGCTTACCAATAGATCTAGATTAAAAATATTTAGTTTTTCGCTGGAACAGGGAAGCAGGGTTTATCTTATTGAATCAAAGGTGCTGTAATGGCATCCCTGACCATTCCTACCTAATGTATTGACCTCCTGGGTGAGGAAACCACGAATCCAATGGAACTGCAACCTAATGCATTTAGAGTAACGCTAATGTAAAGGATCTTAAAAGAGTAAATGGAAAACTCTTACCGGTAAATACTTAAGGTGCTTTGCATTTTGAATTCATCATTAATCGGAAACGCAATCTCGAGTGAAAATCTCAAGCAACAGGGTTTCTACACCTCACCTTGCCATTTGCTGAGGACGGATGCTATATATACACACACACTTGCACTCTGTAGCTGGTGATGAGCACCCTAGACACACAGAGTGGACACAGCTGAAGCTAGCCCTTCTGCATGACTGCCTTTAGGCTTTGCGACTAAAGGGAAAGTGTGATTGTGTGTGTCTGTTTGTGCATTGTGCCCTGGCTGAAGCAATGTGCACCTGTTACCCTTGCAATAAATAGAAATGACACCAGCCTAAAGCAGCGCCTCTTTCTCTCATTAAGACTGATGAATCACCGGAGTAACACATAAGTGTCAGCGAAGTCATCAAACGCGCACCAGCCGTGTCACAGCACAAGGTCGTCAAGGGGAAAAGGGATGCAGATAGCAATTCAAAAGTGTTAAGTGTGGCCTATACAATATTTAAAGCCAATATGTGCATCCTGGAGCGAACAACATTCTCTCAGAACTTTAAATGGCCACACTGACTTATCTATTACCTGAGATATTGGACAGCATGTTCTTTCCCGAAGAATCCTCGCCGCTTATGGATCTTACAGCAAGTGAGGGAAATTATTTTCCCTTCCATTTCTCTTTCTCTTTCCCATTTTCTAAAACCATGCTGGGGGAAACTGGGTAAATAGATAAGTAAATAAAATAAAACACAAAAGCAATGGGGGAGAGAGAGCAAAAGATAAATGTCTGCACCTTACGGGTATCTCACGCTTATTCTGAATCATTGCAGCGGCTCGCGACTGCTTAACGTTTCATTTTGGAAACAGGGATTTATAGAGGGGGAAATTCACAGGCTCCGATACGCAAGGGAAACTTGGCGCCCTACCTGCACGACTATAAATAAGATCCTTCTCACTTGATCACACACGGAGCCGGAGAGGGAAAAAATGGATATTTGCACCGCTGGCCAGGTAGACGGTGAGGGCGAGACGACCATGTAGAAATCATTGTATGAAGCTATGATCTATTTAGAGTGGTTTATCACACAGGGGAGGTAAACAAAGACAACATCTTGCTTACAATGAATTGTTAAAAAGAACGTGCTATAATCTCTACAGACTCCCTGAGGATTCAGAGCATTGAGATGATTCACAGCTATAAAAGTAGCAGCCCAGTGAAGCATCTAAGAAGAGCTGAAATGTGACTAATGCCTAATAAGTATTAATAATAAGTGAACAATGATAGCTTTCTTGAAGTTCTCAAGAATCAAGTGTATTTTTTAATCTGCGCACAACGCCTGGAGTTTCCTGTGCGATAAACAACAGCAAAAGATGCATTTAAATTAAATAGTGAACAATGCATGTACCACATGCTGAGGGTACTAATAAGAAATCCATAATAACTTTTATCTAACACAGAACACGTCCGTCAAATGCATGTTATCTAGGGCCACAGCAGTCACATTTAAGGACTATGAACTGAGAGAGTTTGAGCATTATAATAATTTTCTATGAAAATAAAGGCATTTGATCTGTGAGAGGGGAAAACGCCAACAACCAGGACACCTGTTGTTTATTATCCCGTACAAGAAATTAACTGTTGAGCAGTAGTTACAAATGAGCCATAAGCATTTTAAATGCAAGAGGCCATATCAATGTCTCCTTCACCCCCAACTGGCTATGCCACTGACTACTGTAATGCACATGTAAAGAACAAGACATATTGACTGTCTCTTAGTAGCCTCGGGTGACCTATTGTAACAGCGGTTCTAAATCGCTTTGATTTAGGAAAGAAAAACGTAAGAAATGACGGACTGGAACCAAAAGGAGAGAGTTGGTAGCTAAAGATGGCAGCTGGTTTCTAGCTGATCCAAGCTGGTTAGTTGGTGCAAGCAGGTCATAGCAGCTGGTTAAGCTACAAATGTCCCAATAGACAGCTTGACCACTTGTAGCTGTAGTTTTGTTGCAGATCCAAGATGGTCAACCTGCTTGATCCAGCAAATGACTATCTTAGACAAACTAGAAACCAGCTTCAATGTTTCAAAACACAGCTAGCACCTTAAACTGAATCGATTTACTTCTGTACACGCTCCATTATTTGATTCCAGCTGTTTGAAGTGAACGGGCGGTTCTTTTATTAGTCGGTCTAGTTCGTTTATCAATGTCGATTATTTCATTTCAACTCTTCGATTAAAGCGGGACGCAGTCAATCGCTTATTGTATTTATCTATTAGTCTCGTTTGAAGTGAATAAAGCGGCTCTTTGATTGCAAATCGCTTGTTTTATTTCTTTGATTGCCATTCGTTGTTTATTTAGTTTAAATTCGATTATAGAGGGACAGTAAATATTATATTCATCTATTAGTCTCGTTTGAAGTGAATAAAGCGGCACTTTGATGGTTAATCGCTTGTTATTAGTTTGATTGTCATTCTTTGATCTTGTTTATTTGGTTCGCATTCTCTCAGAAGTAAACGGAATCTTACCGTGGATAGTTTATTTGTTCGTTGATGGTTTGTTAGTTTTACTGATCTCAAATGACTAGATAGGGACTGTTTAGTCTTGAATCGTTTATTTGTTCGCTCATTTACTGACTTTGCTGTCTTTTGTGAATGGAGAAGGGCTCCGTGAGTCAGCCCGTCGTGTGAATGTCTCCTGATGAAGGGAGCCAAAGGAGCGCTCAACTTCAGAGCTGAGCGGAATATAGATGCGATCTGAGACTGAGTTTGCTCGTGATTTGCACCCATCTGATCCCAGTGCATTTGACTTATTCACACGAACGGACTTGACTAAACGTCTGATGTCCACGTTCTATGCACTAGAGACATCGCTACTATGATAAATTATTAGAAATAAAGAATAACATTCATTACACTGATCTCTATTCCTTTTTGTCGTGGCATTCAGCTATCTCAGTGCAACTCCTTCTGCTCAACGAGTTGTAAATACGTGCAATGCGCTCACAAAATAATTGCACAATTTTAACTACACTAAATTAATGCAACAACAAAAAAAAACTGAGAAGCAGCTCAAGCAATGTTCCTGAACATTACGGAATGAAACCCCTCGCGCCTACCTGGCAAACGAGGAATGCGATGAAAATGCGGGTTCCGAACTCCATGGTCTCAGATCAGTGGGAATAATGTTCAAAACAAGATGCTGGTCGGACCAGCGCTGTTCATAATTCCAGAGTCGCGAGAGTAAAGCCCCTCTGCCTCGAGCTGCCAACTTCCCAAATAGAACTGCAGCCTCGTGAGCAGAGCATTGGAGTCCACCACCAATAGATTTATAGGGGGGGTTTCTTCTTTGACGCTCACATGAACCTGACATGCTAGCATTGATGTTAAAGTAATAGTCTCAGCACCTTTGCATTGCATTCCTTTGATTTTTCACTGATTTCAAACTTTCGGGTTTGAAAGATAATGGATAGTAGTTTAATATAGGGTGATTGCATATTCACTCATTTAATGGAAATGGTATTAGGCTATAATAATAATATAATAATCAGACATCCATAGTTCCGGGGGGCTTGCTGTGCTTTTAAGGTGTAATAGCCTAATAGAGATATTCTCTCAGCTGGTGACATTAAAAGGGGTCACAGGTCTGTTCTGATGGGTTGTGAACAGGAGGTAAGAACCCTATGCAAACAATAAAATGCAATTAAGCATAACCATAGTCAACATAGCTTAAAAAAAAAAAAAATGTGTGTGTATGTGTATGTATGTATATATATATATATATATATATATATATATATATATATATATATATATATATATATATATATATATATATATATATATATATATATATATATATATATATATATATATATATATATATATATATATATATATATATATATATATAGGCTATACAGACTTCAGATGCAAAAGCCTCTAAGTGCCACCTGAAATTTTCTTCTAAAATTAGCATCTTTATCAAGCTTGTATATTTAAGTTTAGTAATTTCACTTTAATGACAATTAATAGATAATTCTTATTGCCATTAAAGTGAAATAACTGAACATAAACATACAAGCTTGATAAAAATCATCATTCTAGAAGAAAATTTCAGATGGCACTTAGAGGCTTTTGCATCTGAAGTCTTCATATAATATTTTAAAAAGCTATAAGGAAGCAATCTCAGTTAGGGACAATCAAACCAGTTTCAGAACCTAGCTATAAGCATAAGTTCTCTGAGGAACTTATGAAATTATATAAAATGATTGACAGCTAAAGGCAAATTCAAATTACAGTGCTGGATCAGCACTTGCCTATAATGTAATTTTTTAAAAACTTCAAATTTTGAGGATGATTTGAAATTGTACTGCATGTAAGGAAATTTTCTTTAGAACAACAAATTCACTAAACTTTTACAACCACATCTACAGAGTTTTGATTTGTTACAACCGAGGTTAAATTGGCATCTGTGTGTCTGGATTTGTCCTTACAATACCACAGCACACTCACTGACTAACTTGATTGACAGCGACACAGCAGCTAGCCTAACCTCCTGTTCTCTTTTGGATTTTGTCATACTCAGCAAAACTCTCTCTGACCTAAAGTTCTACCCGAAACTTTTTTATAAATGATGATTTTTTTTTTCATGGTGAAAATATTATTTTGACTATGGTCCATATCCGACAGAAACACTGTATTTTAGTCACTTGTCATGCCGAGATGTTCTTTTTATTTTTTTATTTTTTTACGGAGTTCAGAAAAGAAAGAATGTCTATTAAAGTCTCAGTAAGTACAGTCTGACACACTGTCCAAAACTGACCGCAGGTAATCTGAACTGAATATCGGATTCACAGTGTTTTCAAAAATCCAAAATGTCACATGGTAAGTCTGAGAAGTTACTCTGAACATAATAAATAGCTAAAATAATCAACAATACTTAGCTCACATGGTCAGCTGGGGTACAAATGACAGAAATATTATAACCTATTAAAGTCATGTGCCACATCCATATGACTACTAGTATTTTATTAAGGATGTAAGGGACCATTTAAAATACTGTATTTACGTTCCTAGTGTGTGGAGGGAAGGGAAGGGGGGGGGGACCAATTGGGTCATGAAACATTGAAGATGTTTGTGTAATTTTTTTTTAATGTATAAATTGTAATCGGAAATTCGTGAACACTTGTGCTGTCTTTCTCAGACAGTGATCAATCACAAATAACATAGCAAGGAGCTCTGATTCAAATGCTTCTTTCTTGTAAGATATACATGAATCTTTAACATTTTTAGTTTGTTTCTGGATATTAGTTTACTAAACTCGTGTCTCATCATTTGTTATTTCCCCTATGTACCATGAAGCATGACGTGGGTTATTGAGTCCTGAGGACCAGTACAAAATGTCCAAAGATCGGTCATAATGACCCATGAATCCCACACTGCACAAACAAATATCATTTGACCAACAGTCACAGGGGTTTCAGGCCAAAACGTTCAAAAAGAAAAGACACATTTATATTTGGAATGGGAATACAGCTGTGCTTCTTTTAGCACTCTTTTGTCACTGTTATTTCAACATGTCTTAGATGCGCGTCAAGCTAACACTTCCTGTTATGAAAGACAGTGAGGCCAGATACTCACAGACAAACACTGAACTGCAGATCATGTATCTCTATAACATCTCAGGCAATTTTAAGACATTTTAGTAAACTATTTCAGCTTTAAATTTATGTTAAAAACACAACAGACTAAATAAAGAGATCGAGAGAAAATTATAAATCAGAAAATACTAAATGTTTCCCATTAGGCCGAAAGGTTACAGTCTCATCAAATCTCTCTCTCCCTGTCATCGCCATTCCCTGCTCCAGTTAAAACTTTGACTGAGTGCAAAAGAACGGAAACTGTTTCATTTTTCGAAGGAAGAGGATGAATCGAGACTAAAAGATAACGAAAGACTCTGTAATGCATTCATATTCTACTCACAACTATGTGCAGCCACATTCAAATGGATAGATTTGTGCATATATCTTTTTGGGGAGTAGTTAAAGGGGGGGGGGGGGGGGGGGTTATGATGCGTACCATCACCTCAGAAGCCATCATCTCTCCCTTCGCACCCTCCCTCTATTCCCTCTCTCTCTCTCTCTCTCTGAAAAATGAGGCTAGAAATTGTTGTGACGTCCTGAGGAATTGCTTTCTCAAGACAATGTTGCAGAATTGTTGCGCTATTTCTCTTTATCGAAGGATCCGGGCTGGAAATAGCATTACGGCTGCTTTGGATTTGTCTAAAACGCATAAGTTAAAAAAGGTGTGCGGAGAGGGGAAGAAAAACGTTCCAGTATCTTGGATTGTCAAGGAGGCGATGAAGAGAGAGCTACCTGCAATATTAAGTGAAAAATGAAAAACTACAAAAAAAAAGAACGATTAAAATGTCAAGACAAGAGCAAACCGTTTAAAGATAACATAGGGTGAATTGCCCTAATGTGGGACATTTTTTGCACTTCAGACTTCTGTGACATATTGCGATGTGTAACCAAAACATTAAATCCACTCCCAATACTTAAAAAAAAACCCCAGTATGTTTCCTAATCAAACCAAAAGAGAAAATTCAGATAACCCATTCATAAGAGAAATTATAGACATATTAGTGCTCTTATAGCAAGTCGTCTGAGACAATCTGCAGCTTTCCTAATGTGGGACAGTTGTGTTCCCAATATGGGACACTGAAAAATCTATGATAAAAGACCAAAAATCACATTGATATATGTAGAATAGTAAAATCTTATTTTATTTTAGATTCTCTCTAAAATCTTAGTTAGTAATTTTCTTGGTTATGGATGGATGAAACATGGATAACTGAACATCATCAGACCGATAATACAATATTATCTTGTTCAGTTTACTTAACAACTTTCCCTTTTTCTCCCTCTCTTTCTGCATCTGACAATCTGTCCCTGTCTTTCTCACCTTTGCCATTGTGATCTGAAATACATTTCATTGAATTAATCAGATGCATAAAATAAAGTGGAATGGCTTTATTGGTTTTCTAATGCGTTTTTAAATTCAGAGCTATTTTTCATTTAAGTCAACTACCTACCTTTTACACACACACACACACACACACACACACACACACACACACACACACACACACACACACACACACACACACACACACACACACACACACACACACACACACACACACACACACACACACACACACACACACACACACACACACACACACACAGAGAGAGAGAGAGAGAGACACAAAAAAAGTAAAAAAGAATACAAAAAATAAACATGACTGTAAAAATCTGCATTACAAGTATTCAAATATTGCATTACAAGACTAAAACAATGTAAATAGCCATGTTTGTCCCACAAATCATGCCCCACCACACATTTTTGACTCATTGAAGTACTGTCCCACATTAGGCTGATCATGCTGTCCCGGATTTGGAAACCACATTTCCTAATGTGGGACACTAGGAAATTTTATAAAAATATAAAATATATAGATTATGCACACAAAGTTCCACTATTTTTTGATGGACAAACATTTCATAAGCATATTAGGCTAAAAAGTAGCAGGATTGCTTTGTTTAAAAAGTATTTAACTCCTTAATATCAAATTTGTTAAAACTCTATGTCATTAACCTTCGGATGGTCTTCACACAAGGTGTCTCCTGTTTGATGATTGCTCCACCCTCAAATATGATTGGACATTTGATAGGTCATGTGATTTTGATAACATGACACCACAGCTTTTTCTAACCCATAGTTTCACTGTCATTCATGTATTTGTGTGGGACCTACAAACACTAGAGCTTAGGTGTCCCACATTAGGCAGTGTCCCACATTAGGGCAATTCACCCTATCTCCTCTTTGAATACTCAAGGAATACTCTCCTGGTTCAATATTCACACACATGAGATGCTACGTCTCTGTAAAAAGTTCAAAATGAAAAAACAAAGACTTTTCCTTATTCTTCCATTTTAGCACCGACCAAATCAACTATTTTGACTGGAATATCTAAAAATGAGTTTGAACTCAAGAGACTTGCACTGATTAAGACATCCGAAACTGTGGTAAATTATAAAAAAAACTTATAAATACACAACATACACACATTTTTATATTGAGTTAACTTTTGCAAATGGCTTTATATATCATTTGTAAATGTTAACATGACTGTGGGGGTGGGGGGGTATGAGACAACTGGAGCTTTTTCACTTTTTGGACTTATCTTGACATCCTGTTATCTTGACGTCTTGTTATCTTGTCTTGAAAAGGGAGGGATGAAAATGTCTCCTGGTATTGAATGGGAGTAAGAGCGCTGGAAAATATGCTTTATTCGAAGCAATCCACTCCTCCCTTTCTAAAAGGAGGAAAGAGCACAAGTGTTAGCACGGGGGGCAGTTGCAACAAAATGGCAAAGAGGCACAGATGCATAATGCCATATAATAAAAAAGCGAAATCAACAAGACCAAAAAAAAAAAGAAGGAAAAAAGGAATAAAGGAAGTGTTTACAAGTCTGTAAAGTGATGGGGGAAATAGTTCAGGTTGGTTCTCACCTCAAAGAAACCAGCATCATTCAGCTGCATTTTCTCAAGCTGTTGCCTTCTGAGAGCTGCAGGTAAAGGTTTACTGACCAGACATGTTTTTAAAGGTTATTTCTTTATTAGGTCTTTGTGTACCGAGTAATGAATGTATTCTTACCACAGATGCATCTCTTCTTTTCTTTTCTTTTCACCAGGGCCGATTGCATAAGCAAGCATCTGCCAAACAAAAACCAAAGGTCTGCTTTAGGTACAACATCGATTCATATTCACTAACAAAACATGATCACAACATGAAATCTATGATCTCTTCCTTCATATTAATTGAAAACAACAGGTAAATCAATTTGATTTACTTTCATAATGGTTTTCCATCCTTTCTGATCACTGTGTGAAGTAATAGACAGTGAAATCAATGTCCAGGTGAAGAAACACCGTATCCAGAGAGCTGAACCTTAACCAAATAAGTAAATGAAAATGTCTATCTGCATGTTGCCCGATTATTCAGTCCGATTAAATAAATTTGCCGTAACGAAAACAAGGGCACACTGACATAATGCAATGCAAATTTGTTTCTTTTTTAAATGCCAGCCATGGTCATGTTTGCAGTAAAACATGGACCTTTTACCTCTCACTGCCCAACAAAAGTAGTATATGCCAGCTGGACTGAATCCACACACTCATTTGCACACTGTCCTCTTGATCTGGATGTATGGTCCTCCTGAGGATGTAATTACAAATAATGGACACTAGGTGAGGCAAAAGCCTCCTTCTCAGCAGGTACAGGATGGTGTCCAGTGGAGAAGTTCTCCCTCTCCCTGTCCAGGCGAGAAGCTTTTGTCCTTGGGAGTGAGCGGGTGATGCACTGCCAAAATCGGAGCGGGGCCAGGTGAAGCTCCCATATGCCAGCACTGCTGGAGCAGATTAATGGTTCCTCCATTTGATGCTTTATATGTCTCTCCATTTTCTCCCAAACAACACATGTTTCTCTCTTAAAGTCCTCTATTTTAGAATCCTCATTTAAAAAAATTAAGAGATTGTCAAGGGGAGAAAAGAAAGGTGTGATTGCAAGAAACAGTTTGAAAGTGTTTAAAGGGATAGTTCGCCCCACAATAAAAATTGACATCATTACTCTCCCTCATGCTGTTCCAAACCTGCATGACTGACTTTCTTCTGTAGAGCACAATAGAGAAGTTCAGCAGAATGTTCACACTGCTCTTTTGAAAACAATGAAAATATGACCAGAGGCTGTCAATATAACATAAAGTCCCTGTAAAGGCAATTCTTTAAAAAAAAATCTAAACACATTATAAATGTTAGAAATGTATTGCTAAAGCATATTACAAAGACTGTGAACTGAAGTACTGAATCATGGAGTTAGACCGTTAAACAGTTTTTCACCATTGTTGTGTTTCGGGTGTTTTGGGCGGGGCTAAAACGGGGGCTCGATGACGCACTGGAGCCCCTGAGCTCCTGGACACGCCTCTACTTGATGACGCACTGGAGCCACTGGTGCTGGCCCCTCCCCTAACAATAGACCACATTCGCATCAGTTTGCCACTCAATCGCGAGTTACTGTCTGTACTACAGCGTACAGTTTGTAGCTAGCTATGCCTTCACCACAAAAATGCGTACTACTTGGATGTGATCACGTACAAAACAGATCGGTGTCCTTATTTAAATTTCCGAAAAACGATCACATCAAGAAGAGGTAGATTCATTTTGTGAAGAGCCACCTTGATGGAGAGCTGAGGATCACCGCTAAAACCCGCCTCTGTGATTATTTTACACGGGATAGTTTTATAAACTTTAGTCGGAGACAACTGGGATTCACTGATAATCCGCTGTTACTGGTGAATGGGGCCGAACCGACTCCCGCCGCCTCGGCCTTCATCCTCCCGTCAGGCCGACAACTAGTGCCATGATCATCGGCAGTGCGTGCACTGCCCATCAATGAGTCTAAGTTGCCTTGTGTGCTTATGTTAGAATTATTATTGTAGGTAGTCCACAGTAACGTGTGGCGACTGCAGCTTTCCCGCGAGTGGGCGTGGTTTCAGCGCAGCCAGCGGACACGCTTGAGAGCAGAGACGACTGCTAATTTTTTCAAGATTTTGATAGCTTATTTTATATACTTGCCGGATTTTTTATCATTTAAATTTATCTGGGTGGCTAATAACACATTTTTCTATGGTGTGACAAACTCAGAACACATACTTAATTTTGACTTTACAGGGACTTTAAGCGCTATATAGCCTACATCTTCTCAAGCTATATCATAACTTTGAGTGAGGTTGTGATTTTTTTTCTAAATAAATAAAAAATGAAGCTATAGTGAATTTAGGCATCAAAACATTATAATTTACAGCATGAAAAATAGATGTTTGAGATTTGCTAATGATAACATTTACCAGTGGTATTATATTAGTGATGGTTGGAAAAAAGATGCAAGTTTTGTTGTCTACATAGAGAAAATCATATGATTTGAAACAACATGATTAAAGGTAGGGTAGGTCATTTGTTTTATAAACACTTTTTGTTATAGTGGTTGAAACTTTCTTCACATCCTGAAAGCAATCAATAATAGAAGTGGTCTAAATATTAAAACATGGATACTGTATCTTCTGTGGAAGTCTCAGAACCAAAAAAAAATGTTTGTCCAATCATTGCATTCAGTGCGATGATCTAACGACCTGTAAACATATGTATTTTTTTTATATACCTCTGCACACCCTGCTCGAGCAGACATCATATACTTCATCAGCACGTTCCATAAGGCAGAGTTGTACACAGACAATTACCGAGTGATACAAACACCAGTCGCCTTTTACAGTTCCTCCTGAACCAAAACAACCAGCTTATGTTGTGTTCACGCCATATCGTAACCATTATTACAACATAGCAACCCGTGGCGTTCTACCTTGAGCTGTTCTATGCGTTTCTATGTCAACACAATGGCGAAATGAATCTGCAGCCGTCAGGTTGTACACATTGTACAGCTCTATAAGTTGTTTATGTTAATTATTATTGTAATGTCATGTGCTTTGTGAGGTAATAGTGCAGTCTCTCATCTTGTGATGCTTTGCAGACTCCGCTGGGCGCGTTCAAGTGTGTTGGAGGAGACATGGCTTTGGAGACGCTCTAAAGGGAATGTGGGATTTTATGCTTTAAAAGCTAAGTTGGTATTGCTAGCCTTTCTAAAATTACCCTACCTTTATATGATTCCACACTCTGGTTTATGCTTAAAAATGTTTGCAATTTTTTTTTTTTTAAAAGCAATCCTTGCTGTTTTAATATCAGTAAAAAGAAAAATGTGCTAATAAAAAAGTATACATATTAATATTGTGCTTTTGAATGCACTTAACTGCTGAAATAATGCTCCCTTCCATTTAAATGGACATTTACTAGGATAAGATGAATGTGTAATGAGGGTCCATTAGACCAGTGGTTCTCAATTGGTGGGTCATGACACCGAAAATGGGCTTTAAAGTTTGTTCTGCAGGGTAAAATAATGCTAAACGGAATTTTTAACGTCAAGCACATAACAATTTTCAAAAGAAAAGAAAAAACGCTTCCCATATCTTTGCTGTAGATACCAAACGGCAAAACCTATCATATTCTGGCACAAATTAAATTGGTATAATATATTTCCATGTTTAATTTGGTGCTGTGTTGTGCCCAAAAAAAGCCTAAAGCAAACAGTTATTATAAAGAGAAACACTACATCAATAATAATAATTTTGATTAATATTAATGAACATATGTAATGCTAAAAGGTTTAGCTTTTATGGAGAATGAGTGTGTCAAGTCACATGGCAGCAAAGTCTTTATACATAATGCTACTTTAGTTTCTCAGTCATTTGCAATCCATTTGAGGATTTCTACCTCCTGACTGAGGTGACCTAAAATCTAGTGCGAAGGACTCGGTCTTGTATAACACAACCTCTATAGTTTTTCAAACTAAAATACTCATACAAATTGTGGAATTGCACTTTATTGTGTGTCCAAAGCGCTTTTGCAATAAATTCAGGGAAATGTCTCCCCTAGATGCACAAACTCTTTACTGACAGAATTTACAGGCACCAATTCATCTGCTGGAGCAGGTGGCCTCATGGACAGTGAGCTCCAGAACATGCCCCGATTTCCATAAACGATTGTTATAGCCAAGAATAAATTAGTCTGATAACTATAAAGCATTTTTATTAGTCAGAATAAATGACTCTGCCCTGTGTCAATTAAATGTCTACTCGAATGATTTGCCCTCTGTGCCCATAGCAAACACATCATCTTTACTTTATTATATACATGAACTTGTCGATAAACCCCTCACCACATGCACAGACATTAAAGACACGTGTTGTGAAAGCAAACAGCCATAAACATAGAAAAAAAGAATGAAAAAATACATTTTTCCCACTCTGAGCTTTTCAATAGGCTCTCAGTGGGGATCCATCCTGCATCATTTCATCAGGAAAAAAACGAAAAAGCAACAGACCACAATCAAGTCAAATTTTTGACCAGTTTCTCAACCAGTACCACTGAAAGTAAATGGGTCTCATTTGCTAATAATTGCATGGATTATTTCTCATTTGTATGCACAGGAGAACTTCTTATGAAAAATATCCTCCTAATTAACAACACATGCATGACATATACAACATGAACTTGATCTTAAAGGTAGGGTAGGCAATTCAAAAAAAGTGTTATACTGACTGACACTCTCTTCACATCCTGATAGCAATCAATAATAGAAGTGGTATAAATGTTAAATATTTTCATACATCTTCTGTGGAAGTCTCAAGACCACCAAAAAAATGTTTGTCCAATCATTGCATTAGGTGTGAATGCAATGATACGATGTCCTACCTGCCTGTCAACATATGTATTTCCATACCTCAGCGCAGATTTCACATACACATTTGTGTGTATACATAGTACATGAGACCCAATTTTAGCTGGAATTGAAATTACTTTCATTAAAGTTGCACTAGCTGTGTTTATTCTTTTACCTTGCCGACTCGATGTATTAAAAGCTATTTTTCAGGTAATGCAACAGGTTAAATTGGGAATAAAGGACAACACACTGTGGTTACAAACACTCACACACATTTGGATACAAAGTAAATACGAATTTAAAGAAATAAAAGAAAACACCATCAAGCCGAACCATTTAAGCTGCAGTGACAGATCCTTATGCTGCTGTCAGACAACACTCTCTAGGGCAGCATTGGATGCACTGCACAACACTTAAAAAGGCATTTCATTTATATATTGTGCATTCATCCAATTAAAACAAATTGTGTCCAAAAGCAACTTTTTCAGAGCAGCTCCCTAGGCACTTTCTTTCTCGCCTGCAGCCGTCCCAAACAAATATTGTTGATACTGTATCTGTACATGAGTTCCTTCTGTTGCCGTGATATTACCAAGACATGTTACTGGATCAACATATTTTGTTGATCCTGAAACATTCCTATACGAAAACATAGTCCCAACCCTAACCCTATCTCTATACCTGTCAGGACTCTGGTTTGATCTTCAGCCTTTCTGCTGTTTGTCTTGTGTCTTGATTGTCAGTTCACCTCACTCTACCATCACCTTTCTTTGGTTCTCTGTCAGTGTGTCTTGGTTTCCGTCCGTTTCACCACTGTCCCCTTGCCTGAAAGTCTTGTTTTGGTTGCTGCTAAACCTTGTCTGATTATTTAACCCTGTTTTGTTGTTTATTTGCCTAGTTCCTGTTAGTGATGTGATGGGCAGATCGAGGCTTCGTGAAGCAATGAAACAGTTGAACCAAATGGTTCATATTGTTTCGAGGCTTCGAATCAATCCGACACCCGTCTCCACGGTGACACCTAGTGGTCACTTGCAGGTATTGATCTGAAACAACCTTGACGAGCCATTAAAAAAAAAGTGTTGTTTTTTTATTATTGTATTTTTCTAATATGTGAAGCTTGTAACCTAGGCTCCTCACTGTGCATAATGTTATTTTGGTCCTGCAAAATGAATATTAATAAAATAAATCAAGCCACAATGTCTCACTTTTTTAGATATTTTTATTCAAAAATATTAATTTCTCTGCTGTGGAAGGACTCAGCCTACTTCTTTTTTTACAGATAATTTCTCCAGCCTTTGAAAAAATCCTCTCGGGGACACTTGTTGCTGGCATGCAAAGATATTTTTTAGCCAGGACATACAAATGAGGAAAGATTACTGCTCTCTCTTTCCAGTAAGTTAGTGGATCATGAGTTCTGGGCAAATACGCATCGTTTATGTATTTTTTCACTTCCACTGTGGCATCAGCTCCTCAAATGGCGCATCATGGATGATGTATTGTTGCAGTAGGCAAGCTGCCGATCACAATACACACATCTCACTTTATTTGGGGTTTCTAAATGGAAATGCTCCCACACCACAGATGTACGGCATCTCTTCTGGGGAGCCTCCATTTTATCTATCTATCCAAATCTATCTAGATATGTATCTCTAATCTATCTATGTAATTAGATATATGTATCTACAATCTATCTATGTATTTTTATATATAATATGTATCTATAATCTATCTATGTATTTATATATGTAGCCTATCTTTAATCTATCTATATATGTTTGTTTTTTTTAGATAGATAGATAGATAGATATATGTATCTATCTATCTATTATAGCTGTCTATATTTATATCTATGTATCTATTAATGTGTCACTATATGTATACTCTGTGCCTCTCTAGCCTATCAGTCAATGTGTTGTGTAAATTTAAATGTAAGCCTAAATATAACTAAACAAATCGCACTATAAATGTCACTATATCACCAAAAATCCGCTATCTCAAAATCAAACTACTCTCACAAAAACCCACGAGGTCAATATGCGTTGATTTCACTTTTATACAGATGTGCGCTTGTGTGTTCTGTTCCCGACCTGTCAATCAAACGCTGATTCGGCGGATCACACCTGATGAAACACTTAGTGAAACCATAGACATCATATAGACGCCCTATCGACCGCTACTGCCTATTAGCGCGGTCGAGCCGTGGGGCCGCCATCTTAAACCGGTCACCCGCTCCACTCAGTGTATTCTGTATGGCAGGTGCAATGAGCTGTCAGCGCATTTAATTAATCATATCTCACTGAATACCGAACTGATTTTCACGCGGGGTTTTTTTCTGCAAATGTCATTCATGTAGCTATGATACAGGACACATGGTTCGGCATATTTTAATATTCATAGTAGGCTTAACAGTAATATAATATTCTGATATAAGATATAAAGTGACCAGACGTCCAAAATCAAAATATGTGATGTAGGATATAAGGTATTTTATAAATCACACACTATAAATATGATAAAAAAGCAGAAACAGATAGGCCGAGTTGCAGTAAAGTAAGATATTTTAATAAGTTGAAGAAACTAATGATTTGTGACACACCCTTACTCTCTCACACACACACACACACACACACACACACACACACACACACACACACACACACACACACACACACACACACACACACACACACACACACTTACTCTCTCTCTCACACTCACACACACACACACTCGATTTGCGCATCACCGTCATGTGTGTATTACACAGGTAACGTTATTAATGTTACATTGCTTCCTGATATCACGTGCGCAAACACAAATAACCTATATTTATATATGTTTACTACAGGGCCGTTGAATGCTTGTATCTGATAACCGAGAAGCTCTTGTAATTATTACTTTAACTTACCCCACCTCTCCATGCCGGCTGGTGCAGTAAACATAACATCTAACGTTAGCTGGCTACGATTTCAGTACAGTAATATCAAAGATCCTTGCTCCTTCTCAATTATCTGGTAATATTCTATTCACAAAATACAACCAAAAGTACGGTAATGTTCAAATGTACTTGTGAAAAGTAATCCCGGGCCCTATTTGCGATGGTCCGCCGATTAGAACAGGAAAATGCTCCACAGTGCTCTGGAATCTAACTGCTGCTAAGCAACGAAACTAGGAGTACGACCGGTTTAAGATGGCGGCCGTATTTCTCAGTGCCCAGCGGCCAATAGGGCATCTAGTCTCTATATAATATCTATGAGTGAAACACTTTGAGGCTTCGTTTGGCCATAGTCACGTGACATGGGTGTTTTGAATCACGCTTCGGATCAGTGTTTCGAATCATCTGCGCTTCGGGATCTCGCAAAGCTTCGGAACGACTGTTTCGCGTCAGCCATCCCTAGTTCCTGTTCCCTATCTTGACTCAGCTTGCTCTCCTGGTTTTTGACCCCCTGCCTGTCCTGGACTATTGCCTTGGCTTTTCCTTAAAGTTTGGTTCGCTACTGGCTTTGACCCCAGCCTGTCCATTGGATTTCGACTCTGCCTCGCCCTCTTACTTGGTGGCTCGGCTACCAATTATTTTGTATTTTGTTTTGTTTTGCTTCAATCTTTTGGACAATAAATTCCGTTCTCAATTGATCTGCTCTTGGGTCCCTGTTGTCTCTGCACCTCCCTAACAATACCCTTAAAGGGACACTTCACCTCTGGAAAGATGAATGTGTATTTAAAATGGGTCATTTATGTAGAAGAAATGTGAAATTATTTTTGAATTTGGAGCCTTCTAGACTGAGAAAAGCCAGAAAAATTATTTTTGGCTTATGGGGATGAAAGACAACAACTCCCAGAATGCACTTGCTTCGCTGCCCTAGGAGGCCACGCCTACCGGTAAGAGATCGCAGTAAACAAGGCTATGCTACTAGTGAGTCTCTGTGAGTCTGCCCGGTATTTTGATGTCGCCCAAAATGTCCAGGATTCGGCTTTTGCGTTCTACAGTCGCCGTTCATCATGTTTACTGTGACGAGCAGGAACGAGACTGACGGCCTCGGGAGAACGACGTGAGGCCGGTGACGTGATTACTGATGAGCGGCGCCGGCGCCTGTAAGACGCATCGGTCTCGTATCTCTCACGGAGGAGCGGGAATTTTCTTAGCAATGTTAAAACGCACATCAACCGATCACTTGTTTAGCGTTCATGTAAACACTACATTCAGATTCACCAATCGGAATGATTTCAGTTAGATTGAAACAAAAGGTGTGCATGTAAACAATGAATGGCGACTGCAGAAAGCAAAAGCCGAATCCCGGACATTTTGGACGATCTCGACGGCCGGACATGTCCGGGAAAAAGAGGATGGTAACCCCTACCACTCAGCTTTCTCCACAGAATAAGAAACTGTTAGCTTAGCTTCCAATAAAAGATGGCTGACACTATATGTACATTCTGTGAGTGAGATCCCTCCCTCTATGGGCGGGTTGAAAACATGCGGAACAGCGCCTTCTACTGGATAAATGATGAGCTAGTGTTTGTAGTCTTACCCGTATTCAAAGAAATTGGACTTCCTGCTTTTTATGACGCAAAATGACGATTTTTGCGTCATAAAAAGCAGGAAGTGGAACACTAAAATCCTTATTTTTCCCATCTCATGGGAAAATAAGGGAATAATCCATGACCATTCGAAAATGTGTCTGGGTTTCTAAAGATACAAAGTCTAATGCAAATGGGTGAAGTGTTCCTTTAAACATAGCCCTAACCATAACTTAAAATCAGAGGGAAATTATGTGGAAGAACCTAAGCATCAACTGAACATAAACGGTTAACTTGTCCTTCAAATCTGATTGGTTGAATGGAATGAATGGAACATGTTTCCTCACCAAGCCAAACATGGTACTTACGGAAGTTCAGGACAGTCCATTACAGTCAGGCCGAATTATTAAATTCAGTAAAATCCAAAATAAATGCAATCAAATGCATCTCCAATACCTATTAATAATGGAAGATTTAGGTATCTATGATCATATTGCATTACATATACCTACTTCACGTAAAAAAGTAATGAAATGTAAAAATAGCTTTTTCAGAAATGCAATGAAAATCAATATTTAAGAAGTTGATAATACAGCAGAAAGTGGTTTGTATTAGGCCAGAGTCCCAGTCCATTCCGGCACAGAACACTCACATATACTGTACCAAGGTTGAGAGGTATAAATCGGGCTGAATCACTCAAGAGCGGTGAAATTCTAGCAAAACATGGAGTACCAAATTAAACCCAACAGTTCATTGTCTGATGCTGATGCTTTCTCAAAATAAGTGTTTTCTCAAAAATTGTCAGAAATGTTCAATTGTTGCAGATTGTGAAGGACAAAACAGAACTGTGAAGAGCCACTGTTGTCTCAATGGTTGCTTGTGTCTCAACAATGGAATTTCATTTATCTGCATTCTATTGTTCAAATCCCAAGGGCACAGTGACCTCCAACACATAAACCTACACTCTATTATTTATCTTAGCGCTATTATTCCTCTTCATTTTTGATGCTTCATACCCATGAGTAAACTATGCAACGTAACACAATCAAGGTCCCAGATGACAGATAACCTCATGTATAATTATTTTATGTTGATCATCTCTTCAAATCACCTGTTTCAACACTCGCCCAATTGAGCCGCCACTCGAGAGACTCATTTTCTATATTTACTGATGAGCTCCCATCACTGAAAGCTCAACACAAACCACCTCTACATATCACTGAAAACAGCACAACCCAATGAAAGCACATGTATGGAAATGTTTAACAAGTAAATGTGCTGAAATTTGATGCCTTTTGCATTAATGTATTAACATTCTAACTTATAACTAACAAGAAAGTCTGATTAATTAAGTAATAGCACTCAGTTGAATGAGGTAGTTCACTATTAGCGAATCAGTACTATTTTTTTTCTTACTTCCCAAAGAACTACTAAAAACTACCATAGGCTCATAATTAATGTGAATAATGCATAATGCATGATTAATTCTAAAGTGAATATCATGACCAACTAGTAATGACTCAAGTATTACCAAATCCTTCAGAAGTGAAAAGCATGATAACTCCCTAATGACTGAAGTCATGGTAAGAAATTGAGTTTTTTGTAAGGTTTTGGATAGTAATGACTCAAGTGTTACTACATCCTTCTAAAGGAATTACTAATTATTTGGTAAGGTATATAAGTAAAGATCATGGTAAACCACTTGTAATGAGTCAAGTGTTACCAAATCCATCAGAAGGAATTTATATCCAAAACCTTACAAAAAACTCAAATGATTGCAATGACTTCAATCATTAAAAAAGGGTTCCCAGACAGCAACATATGGTCGGCCCAGATCCGGCCCACATCTGGTATGTGGAATCCACGTGTACAAGGTGCGGGCTGGATCTGGGCCAACACTATGTTCCTGTCTGGGTTTCCATGTTCTGCTATTATACTTATTAATTCATTAATCTTTCTTGTTAGATAATAGCAGTAATCAGAATGTTAATATTGTGTTACTCATTTGTTCCTGTGTTGTTATTATTAATGACAGAACGGTACTCCAAAGCGTTACCATTTAATAATAAAACAATTTAATGGTGGATGGGAGCTAAAGTCTCGCACAACAGTCTCTACATCACTGAACCGCTGGGCAGCCATTTTACCCTATTAGTCAGTCAAACTGTGACTAATCCATTTCTGAGTCAGTACAGTCTTTCACTGAATGAATTTATAGCATCATTCAACTGATTCGGCTCTGAGACTGCATGCAAATGGCGATTTAGAGAGAATAAGTGGCTCAATGAACAATTTCAACTCTGTGAAAGAGTCCTCCAGCTGAGAATTATCCAGCTCTGAATCTGCTTTAATCAGTTTATCCCTGTTATAGCTAATGAGAGTGAGAGACCAAAATAATTTCAGAACAAATTCGTTGAAGTAACTCAACTCTATAAAAACATTTTTTAAATTAAAGACAAGAGAACATGCTAATTAGGGATGAATTATTCTCTGTACTTCTGGCTCACACTCAGAAGCTCTATTCGGACTAATTGTTTCATCTGTAAAAGAATATCTGCATGGATCCTCATTTATTCAGATAGCACAGATGAACGAGGGAGTTGTGATGTAATTTTGATCATATAGGCAACAACACGTGCACCAGCTAAATAATATGGTTATTACACTTCTAAGAGTTGTACAGAAAAGAGTTCAGTGGCAAATGTGTCTACAGCAGAGTTATTTCCCAAAAATACCAGTAATAAAAAAAACTGTCTTGCTTGCATTGCTTTTTTTTTTGTCAATATGCCCATCATCTTAGTTTCTGTGAGTATCACTGAAAAATGTGTACATTACTTTATAGTTAATTATCTCTGAAATAAGCATCTTCATGCCAAATTGTTGTGCTCGTTACCTGCAAATTGTCAAATCCCTGCGTCACTTAGCAGTGGTCAAATAGATTTTTGCAGTGACTTTTTGGGGCAGTTCCTACTTGTCAGCATGGAAATGACGATCCAAATAGGAATTAAATTAATTCATTGGTAATTTGGGCTGTGAATTTTCTCCCGGGTGATCGGAGAATAACACCAAAAATTGTCCTATTCAAACAGAAATAAAATCAAAGCTCGCATTCATCTGTAATTGCTGGAACTACATCACATTAAAAAAATTACCATCTGAAGACTGTTAAAGACAGAAATAGTCAACAGAGAAATAGCAAGCTCAAGTCATCATTATTCCACAGTCTCTGCTGTAAGTGCTGACCATTCACACCCAGAATGCTTTGCCTGTCTGGTCTTCATAGATTTAAGGAGTCCTGCCTACAATGATCTCTGACATCTGCAGTCTCTGATCAGCAAATCAGAGGGTCAAAGGTTTATGGCCTAATTCCAGTGCTAATTTGAGTGTTATACTGCTCAGCACCAGCCTATCGGTTCACTGGATATTTCTCTGCTGTGAATATTTACTCTTCCACTTTCTGGTAAACAGGATCTGTCTTTTTGCTAGCATCCTAGACACACAGCAGACGGCAACACTAAGAACAAGGGTAAGTCATGGAAGAATCAACTGTTCAGTCAGTGTATTTAACATGCAAGCGATGACAGAACAAGGAAGGTCTTTGAATGCTCATCTCAACCAATTATTAATAGTGAGTGGGAACATATGAATTATTTTGTTTGGAAAGTGTGCAGGTTGTTGGTGTTACTGGTACAAGTGGAATATGGAGTATTAGCATATAGTTTACTGCATAGTCTACTACAGTATAATGCCTAAAATAAATTAAAACATTGGACAAATGGGATATATACGGTCAAATCAGAAGCATTGTGGGATATGCAGCTTATCTCACACAATATGCTCTGTTTTGGCAAATATAGTAGGTCATAGTATATAAAGTATGCAAATATACAAATGTAGTATTATACTATTCCCAACATAGTCAAATATGAATGCATAGCATTGAACACATGCTGTGAAAATAGTAAGCCTACAAGCATGGTACCAAGATCTTAAGCAATGTAAGAGTACTGACACTGGTAATTGTGTTTGATGCTCCTATCTATTATCATATAATGTAATGTGGTTATACTCATGAAATCTCATTTTGATTAAAGCTGGCAAACATTAAACTGACAGATGCTTTGTCATATTTGAGTTGCAGCTATTTTTATATATGAATTTGAAACATACCTCTGCCTTTCTTGTTTGTATTCATGTTTGTTTAAAAAAAGTTCAATAAAGATCAGTGATAGCTTTGAAATACTTCCAAAATGAGTTCACTTTTAATTTTAGCCATGCTCATATATTATTAGAACTTTTGAAATGCATGTTTCACATGATCTGCATCACTAAAGTGCTTGTTTTAGTGCAATGGATGATTGACAGATGAGTAGGCTATACTTCAGATTTGACACAGAGTTCAAAAAATGCAAAAATCATAACAGATGTTAAGGCAGGTAGTTCTTTGTCCCTGAGTCAAAAACTCTTGCATTATCTTGATACCGTGTTTGAGTGACCTTCACAAGAATATAAATGGTGAATCATTCCATGGAATACGGCCATTCAAAACTAGAGTAAAACATGACATTTGATTTATCAGCTGAAGAATTTTGTAAGATTCACTTTAACATTCAAACCCTACAAATGTGCATCATTTTATAGTGTAAAATAACAAAGCAGGCTAAGAAAACGCGTAGCGGTATTGATGTGTGGTTGTAAATCACCCAAGTGCCCTGCTTCTTCACCTCTGCAGATGGGACAACGGCTTTTTCATTTACAGGCAAGTCAAAATAAAATCAGAGTGGAATGGAGGTGCCTGCGGCCCCGACTCCACACGCTCAATGAACTGAACAAATCAAGTCTACAGACTGGGCCAAAACAGGCCATATAGGCTACACCTAGACTAAAAGACAGGGAATCACTGTTTTCTCTTTTTCTCCTCAACTCTTTACCATGGCTATTAAAAAACTAAAAAAATATTAAATGAATAAATAAATACACCAGGATTTTAAAATGACCTCAGATGACATTCAACGTTCAACTCAAAGCAAACCATCAAGCAAACTGAAGCAAATTCAAGCCATGCCAAGGGAGATTTCTATGAAGACAATTGTAATCTATTGGCTTAGCTGCCTTCCATGGGGGAAAGTCAATGTTTTAAATCAATGATTTAACAACAGCATCTATTTCTCTTTGTTGACAAAGCAAAGCGTTGCTCCCAGAGACCAGGCTGCCAGAGTGAATGCACACTTATAAACTCTGACTGCTACATGAGCAAATTATTTTCTGAACACATGAAAAGCACAGACGGATGAGTGACTTGATGCAAACCGGAAAATGTACAGAACGCAATTGCTTTACAAAATGCAAACTATTGCCATTATAATTAGTGGTTGGCAGTATGACCAATTTTTAGATAAAAAAAAACAAAAATTTATAGATACATTTATATAGAACAAAAGTGACTGTTTTTTGTGACAAACATTTACAATGTCGGTTTCAAATAAATGTGGTTGAGCTTTTTTTATTCATCAAAGTATCCCAAAAAATAGGTATCATGTTTTCCACAAAAATTCTGTTTTGCCATCACAAGATTACATTACATTATAAATTGTAATAATATAAGACATATTTACAAATATATATATACATGCATATGTACATACACACATGCATATATATACACTATATATAAATGTATATATACAGCCATATGGTAATTGTCACAGCCCATATATTCCAACATATCAAGCAAATGCATAAACAAGCCCTACAGTGACAGTCAATGCATCTCTGTCTTTCTCTCAGTCAATCTAAGGGTAGATTTAGTACTGCAGGTTGTCTGGGTCTGTGGCCCCTGTCAAACATGAACCTCTCTTTCTTCCTGCCGTGGAGGGCAGTATATACTCTCACCTGTCATCTCTTTGTTATTGCCACCCATGTCAGGCAGGATGGTGAGCAATTGCGAAATGAAAATACGAGGGAAATCTACAAGAGAAATGGAGTTCTGGGCCCCATCCTCCCCCTCCCACCCTCCCCAATCCAGTTCTCCTTGCTCCTTGTGCCCCGGCAGATGCCTATCACTCCCCATCAGACGCGCCACGCATTAAAACCTCCCCGCAATTCATTTTGCCTTTTATTACCACCAGAAAATAGGCGCTGCCACCTGAATTTATGGTGTTTATTCAAATGTCTGCAAATGCAGGCTGAATTATGGCTGCCCATGAAAATATCATTTACTGCTAATCTTCCCCCTTTCTCCTGTCATATATTCCCTGCTATTCTATGCAGGATGTATGCATTCTTTCAGCTTCGCTCCAGGAGCTACGGGATTGAGAGCGTCCAAGTGTTGAAAATGAAGGAGAAACAAAAAAAATTCTACCCGCATGGAAGCATACAGACTGCAAACTTTGAGATAAATACACCAAAAAACAGGCCTCAGAAGAACGTCCCTTCTGCATTCATTGGTTCACTCATTGGAGCCTCTGTGTAGTTTAGAGGGAATTTAAATCATTCCAGAATGCATGATTGCACAAATTGATTTGGAGACACCGAAGAAGAAACATCTATGCTATTAAAAACTGATAACAAGAAGTGTTTGGGGACGCTAGCTTTTTATAAACCGCAGGAGTATGATACTCATTGATTGATTACTATTAAATCATTAAATGGGCACATGGTTAAGAGCTTCCTGCGGACTATTTGAACGACTAACAGAGTATGAACCAAAAGTCTGACACCACTATGCTTTCATTTTCATTTTCTAATTACATTATTAGCATAATGATTTGAGTGGAAAGTTAATTTCAGAATGTCTTTGGATTTGGTTTGTCCTTTTTGTTTTGATGACAGCAGCACTTGAGCTGTGTAAATCTTCATCAGCATGACTTGAGATGACCCAAAGAGCATCTTAAGCTTCAATGAATGAACCATCAAACCATCTGTACAAAGGAGTCTGCATGATCAGTGCAGTGCACAAATTTGTGTATTTGGTTAGTGACCTAGAAATAGTACAGAATCTTACATATTTCTTCATTTCATGTTTCTTTTCAGGTTTAAATTACATTTTGAATCAATGATTTTCACTATGGTCTCAGACTTTTGGATTCGTATGCTTTTATGTACAGTACTAGACAACAAAAATTAAGTTGTTTCACATCTCTTTATATCAAAGTGCAGTGTGACAGAATGCCTGAGGCCAATTCTGCACAGGAACATTAGAACATCGACTGTGTGAATATTTTATACAAACCATTTCATGCAAATGCTAAATGGTCTCACAAGTGTTAATGAATCTCACAGATGCATGTAAAAGTTACATACAGTTTAATTACTCAATGGCTTTTAAGCAAATCTTATGGAGAGCTACAATCATTCTTAGGCAGCTTTTGTTACTAAGAATTTACTAGGTTGGACAATTTGCACGTTGCACTTTTTCCAAGTATAGAAGTTAAACTGCATTATTATACAGTTGCCATCATGTCCATGCAAACTATTCATATAGAACTAATGCATGGTAGGGGGGATTTCATATTGAATTCATATAAAGTTTGACATCTTGTTCATGGTTGGGTGTACTTAAATGCATTCGGGAAAGCTGAGGGGAGCTTTTAAGGGCTGTAGGTGATGGGTGGTGAAACCAGACAGCTCGCAGGATATTACACACATATCTCACTGACTCACCACACATGAGAGGGTTGGAAAAAGGTAGCAGTGAAGAAGAGAATTTCTCAAAAGGCCCTGAAGATTAAAGGGGTAGTTCACCCAAAAATGAAAATTCTGTCATCTCACCTCCACGACGTTCCAAACCTATGACTTTTTATCTTCCACAGAACGCGAAATGTTGAGTTTATAGGTAAATTTCCAGCTCACTCTTTTCCATGTAACGTAAGTGAAAAAGGATTGGAGCCGTCAACCTTTAAAAGGACTATGCACTTGGAGACATATGATAGCTTTTTGTAAAGAACAGGCCAAAAGTTGCTTCTTTGCATGTTCATGAAATGTCATAAGAGATGGTGTGATGTCTGATTCATGAATTCATTCTTCTGTTGAGAGATCTTTTCAATAAATCATTTGATCCAGTTCTCAAATTCATCTGGTCACTGTGGCTAACAGCTCACTGGAGGACACGGTTAGAAGTCAATAATGGCTTAGATTTCAGCATGTTCATCACATTAACTATTGTATTAAGATGGGGAATGTAGCACATGAGACAACTGTTATGATACATTTGTGTTTTTATACACATGATACATGTTCGTTTATCATTTTGAAGTTTTATAGCCCCCGTATATATTTATTTAGAAGAGAGTGGCCAAGATATTCTTCAAAAATTAACCAACTGTTTTCCACTGAAGATAGTATGTCATAAAGTTCAGGAACAACATGAGTAAACAATGACAGCATTTTTATTTTTTACTAAACGATCCCAATAACTTTAAAAAGATGTTTATATGTTATATTTTCTGTGTTGTCAGTTAAGTGTGATTACACCCTTACAAAGAAAGAATTAAAACAACGGAACAATGGTTGAAATTAATACCATCATGCAGTACAAATACTGTTTGCTCAGTGACATCTCGTCCATCCACCTCACATTGAATTCACATGTTGTTTTTAGTTCTCCCACTGATTCTGAAACAAAGGAAACCATCATCATTTGACATTATAAAACTCCAGACTCAATTTGGCACAAGCAACCCTGTCATTCATGTAAATTCCACACTCAAAGAGTCCCAGACTTGAGTGTTTTGGGATCAGTAAAAGAAATAATGACAGTTCTAGGGCATAATTGCTAACTATACAAAAATACGCTGAGAAATATCTTTGATTTTACATTAGTCCGTTTTATAATTCTTAATAATATACATTTGATTTTTTAAAAAGTGGATACTCTCTTGATTTTCCAATAACATAATATGTTTTGTGTTTTTCTGTGTGTTTGATCCTATGCATTTTTGTCATTTCCACATCCTTGCAATTAACGTTATGCTTTTAAGATACAAAGGGAAATTGTAACTGCGATACATAATATCCTAGGAATAATGCAATCACATCCCCTGTGAGCATGGTTAAAATTACAGCACATGGAGAAGTGGGTCTTTGTAATGATTGTAACTCTCGCCCTCCCTCCACCTCATCACAATTAAACCAGAGCAGTTCAGCATATGCGACACAGGAGAACAGCTGGGCTGGAGAAACCATGTAGTTTCACACTTACACAAGAAAATGAGGGTGACACATTACTTAAAAAGGAAGAGGTTAGAACTTAACACGAGGTACAGGAAAAGCCTTTGAAAGAACACGACTGTCTGTCTGCTGTCTAGTAAAGTCGCATTTGCTCAGCATGAGTTATCCGCGAGCGTCTTCGGCGTGTTGACAGGAAGTCTCCTTTCATTTCTAAATCAATTCGGGGAAGACATTATTAAGATAACAGACAACAAACTATTTATCTGCATGGCTGTGCATGAGGGTTATCTTATAGTTATTTGCTTGTCTCTCTCTGACAGCCTCAGAGTTCATCATCCAGTAATGTATTCCTGTTGGAAGTGCAGTACATCTCTGACACAAATCAACAAGTCAAGGACAGCACTGTGATGAGCTTACTACTAGACCTCTACTTCAGAGATGCTGGAACAGTTTTGAATAAATAGAAATGTTTCAATGTCATAGGTCCAGGCCTTTATGAGGACAACAGTTCTGGCTACAGAGGAAGAGAAAAGAGGGGAAAAGGAAGTTGTGTTTACAGGGAAGAAAAGTGGGCAATCAACAATTAATATGATTTTATCAAAAGAGTAGCTTGAGCTTGTAACTATACTGTAGTATAAAAGTAGCTTCCTTAACACAAGACACTTTTAAAATAACTAGTTACTTATTATTGGTAGTCTGTATTGAAGCACACAACGAAGGAGTAGAGAAACAAAATAGTCTTTATTATAGTCCACCAACAGAAAACTCAGGAGATCGCAGGAGAACAACAAAAATACAACTTAACTTTGACGATAACGGGCAGAAAAACTATGTAAACTCTGGGTTTATATACACAGAGAACGCAATAAAAAAAAGAAACAGAACAGGTGCGTGGAATTGGGAACTATGGACATTAACAGGGAAAATAACTAGGAACTCAGGCAAACATGAAATGAGCGAACAGAGTGAAAATTAACTGGCATCAGTTTAAAGAATATTTTTTTGGGTGTTTTTGCCTTTTATTATGATATAGGGAAAATATAGGATCAAGAAAATTCCACAGGCCGGGACTTGATCTTGGGTCGCCCAAATCCCCAAAACTCTAATTGTCAGTGCACTGACCACTAGGTTATGTGGGTCAACAAATCAGCAACAGTTTGATAAATATTAGAACCTCATTGTGTAAGAAACATGGGGAAACAGAATCTGACGGCTGACAAACCAGTTGTTGGAATCCGTTCCCCCACTCCCATTATGAGTTTTTTCCTTTTATTATCGTAGGAAAAAATGGGATCAAAGAATGTCCATTAGCCTGGACTTGAACTTGTGTCACCTAAAAATCATCAATCATCAGCTTTTAATGTCAGTGCACTGACCACTGGGCTGTGAGGGCCTGTCAATCAGTGTCAGTTTGATTAATATTAGAACCTACGCAACACGGGGGAAAAAGAATCCAACGGCAAACAAACCAGTTGTTAGAATCCGTTCCCCCACTCCCATTATGTTGATGTAGTGGCATAAAAAATGGATGGAGCTTACCTGGCACCAGTTTTAAGAAATATATTTTTGAGTTTTTGCCTTTTATTATGATAGGAAAATATGGGATCAAACCAAGTCCACGAGCCGAGACTTGAACTTGTCTCCTAAAAATCATCAGCTCTTAAACTAAAACAGAACATACACGTTACAATTATAAGATACTACATTTTATATATATATATATATATATATATATATATATATATATATATATATATATATATATATATATATATATATATATATAATTGTTTCGAAATGTATATGGACACTTAAGCTAGAGTGGGAAAAAATAGAGAAAAAACAATCAAGCAAGGCGGTATTATGCAACAGTAGTGTTACCTGCTATAGACCTTTTCTTACAACTTTACTTTGGTGGTACTACTTCTAATTAGTTTTCATATTAACTATGGACACATTCAATTATCATTTATAATGTTATACTTACTGCTCTTCACTGAATAACTTTCGTATAAGTGTATACACTGTAAAAAATTATTCCCATGATTTGTTAACACAACAAATTTTCTTTTGTCAAATCAACTTAGATTCACTAAGGTTGTTCAGATAACAAAACATTTTTAGTTTAGGTTGATTAAACTAATGGCTTGACGGCAATGCACTGATATAAAATAAAAACATTAGTTGATTCTACTAATAGAGATAGTTCACAAGACCTCTGAGTCTTAATTTTCCCTGCGCATGCGCCGAACGACCGGGAGTAAACAACAGAGACGACACTTGAATGCGAAGGCGCGATTTTCTTCTCAGCCTCTTCAGAAGCAAGGAAAGACGGTTTATGGTAAGTAATTTTTAAATTCAATGTCTTATAGGCTGTTTTTGTCTAAGGGTAATTAAATGTATTTCCTAGAAAATCAGAAGATGGTTTAAATTAATCTATAAGTAATAATTTCCCCTCAGAAATTCCAGAAGTTTCCATTGAGGTAACGTTAAAATAGTGTTTCTTATGTCATCTTTAACGTTACAGTTTAGTAAGGCTGTTAGTGAAGCGTTTAAACCTTCAAATAATCCCGATAAATAATAATATTTTAGTCATTTTTCATTTTCCCCGTGATTAAACACGAATGCGTAACGTTATTGCCCGTTTTAAAGTAATAGCAGCTAACGTTAATAATGCATTCAGGTTGAACGGCAATAAGTCGCCTTATAGAGATTGTAACGTTAATGTTACTGTTATACTTATGCTTCTGAAGCAATAAGTGTTCAAATTAATCTTTTTTTTGTGATATTTCAGACTTGTTAAGCTTATGGACATGTTTGCCACACGACGTAGCCTAACAGTTAACTTGGATCACACCAGAACGGGAAGACGCCATTTTCTTCACAGCTGGGCTGTTTATGGTAAGTAACGTTCATTTTAAAATTCAATATGTCTCTGTCTCAACTGGTTTAGTCTAAGATTAAATAAGTTATTACCCTTCTAGGGTGTCGAGGTCTGGTATTGTTAAAAAAAAAAAAATCGCTTCATCTAAATGGCATGAGACTTTACTAACGTTATACTTGCTATACTTCAGTACAGTAAAGTGCTACAGTTTGTTATCATAGTAATTTTATAGTAAATCCAAAAGCAATGAATGGTAAATGAGCCAAGAGCAGAAATTTCATATAATTGTAAGTGTTTGTTTTCCACCAGGTGGCAGAAATAGTCCATGTTATTTGCATGAATGAAAATGAGTAATGGGGATCTTATTTAAAGTGAATTTTACTCCACAACTGTACAGTTAAATAATATAAGTTAAAGGTGGAATAGGTAATCTGGGAAATGCTAACTTTAGCCTGCTAGCTTTGAAAACATAGATCCCCCTCCTTGCAAATCATGTCCAAACCCACGCCTACTCCAAAACCATGAACGAAGCAGAAGCGAGTCGTATGGAAGTAAAATAATGGCAAATGTTTTTGAAATAAAAAAGCCTGTTGAATTGCACTACTTGAAAAAAAAAAAATGCATTGCATTAACCATGCTTGCATTTTAATGCATTGCATTTTTATGGGCTGAAATTCAACATGGTTGTATATTTAAGCTGTGAATATTTCATTTCAAACACATTTTCATTAATACAAATTAAATAATAATAATCCATATTCACCTTTTATATTTCACTTCCAAAATATTCAAACTGTTTAAAAATACAACCTATAATATTCAACAGGCAATTTTTGGTCCACTTTATTTACAAATTCGCTTCCACAAATTCAGTGGTTCAAATTCGACAGTAAATTCAACATTGACATCCAGGAACTGCAGGAAAAGCAGTAGATTACCGAGCATAATCTCCATCTGCTGTTAATCAACCTCACCAGCAGGGGGCGCAAGCGCGTGTTGTTGACGAAGATCAGAGCAACAGTTAGAGCAAGCCATTCATTCATAAAAACTGATTTATAGAAATGTAAGTGTATTTGTGATTATTATGAGGACTGTTTTTATGTTTAATTCAGTGTCTTCACGGTCCCTGTGTAGCCTACATGCATCTTTCTCTACCGTGAACGAGATTATAATGTTATTCCCCGATGCTGATGTACAGAACGAATGTTACATTTGAGGTAGACATTATTTCTCTTGGTTGTTTAGTTGCCTTAACTTTATATCGTGGCGATGTGTTGCAGGCTACTGGGTTTCCCTCAATAATTCAGGATTGCTGGACATATAAAACGCTTAGCTTAATGGACTAATACAGTGATATAAAAGACCAAACTCGCACTTTATTGAGAAGGCTGTACTATATGGCTACAGGCAAACAGACTCAGAATATGAACTTAACACGCAAAGTTTCACGCTAAGCGTTTCCCAGTGATATACTGGTTATAAGTTGGCTTGACGTTGGACATTCGCGCATTTAGGGACCGTCTCTAAAGTTACGTACGACATTGGTATACACGTTTCTAACTTCAATAGCAAACTTCTATTTATTTGAATAAATATAAATAAATGAAAAAGGTGTACATCATGCTTGACACCTACATGAACACTTTAGAGTTGGTTTATGACTGTAAGTCATTCTCTTCCAATGCTATTGAAGTTAGAAACGTGTATACCGATGTCGTGTAACTTTAGAGACGGCCCCTAAATGCGCGAATGTCCAACGTCAAGCCAACTTTATAACCAGTATATCACTGGGAAACGCTTGGTGTGAAATTTTGTGCATATTCTGACTCTGCTTGCCTGTAGCCAAATAATACAGCCTTCTCAATAAGGTGCGAGTTTGGACTTTTATATCACTGTATTCGTCTATTAAAGGACAATTCCGGCGAAAAATTAACCTAGGGGTAATTAACACATGGTTACCGAGTCGATGGTTCTCTGGGATGCGTTTTCATGATAATCGAATGTAAAGAGTTTTATCTCTAAAAACAGATTAGCTTATAACGCTAGTATATGGGGCATCGAATATAAGTAAAAAGAAGTCGCTAGTTAATACCACTAACAAGGCTCAAAATAGCCTCACACTAACACGGTAGCATAATGAGGGTCCCTACATGCAAACCGAAGCATTGAGAACTTTGTAAGCGTACAGACAGTTTAATAAGAAAATACTTTATAAAGACAGTATATTACGTGTATACAGGCAGGAGCCATCTTTGGAAAACAGTCTCGACCAGTCAAGCCACGAACGTCGTGCTAGTCGATAGGTTTAAGTCACAGTTCAGCTCACGTAGCACGCCGTTCGTGGCTCAACTGGTCGAGACTGTTTTCCAAAGATGGCTCCTGCCTGTATACGCGACGTGTACTGTCTTTATAAAGTATCTTCTTATTAAACTGTCTGTACACTTACAAAGTTCTAAATGCTTCGGTTTGCATGTAGGGACCCTCATTATGCTACCGTGTTAGTGTGAGGCTATTTTGAGCCGTGTTAGTGGTATTAACTAGCGACTTCTTTTTACTTATATTCGATGCCCCATATACTAGCGTTATAAGCTAATCTGTTTTTAGAGATAAAACTATTTACATTCGATTATCATGAAAACGCATCCCAGAGAACCATCGACTCGGTAACCATGTGTTAATTACCACTAGGTTCATTTAGCACCGGAATTGTCCTTTAAGCTAAGCGTTTTATATGTCCAGCAATCCTGAATTATTGAGGGAAACCCAGTAGCCTGCAACACATCGCCGCGATATAAAGTTAAGGCAACTAAACAACCAAGAGAAATATATGTCTACCTCAAATGTAACATTCGTTCTGTACATCAGCATCGGGGAATAACATTATAATCTCGTTCACGGTAGAGAAAGATGCATGTAGGCTACACAGGGACCGTGAAGACACTGAATTAAACATAAAAACAGTCCTCATAATAATCACAAATACACTTACATTTCTATAAATCAGTTTTTATGAATGAATGGCTTGCTCTAACTGTTGCTCTGGTCTTCGTCAACAACACACGCTTGCGCCCCCTGCTGGTGAGGTTGATTAACAGCAGATGGAGATTATGCTCGGTAATCTACTGCTTTTTCCTGCAGTTCCTGGATGTCAATGTTGAATTTACTGTCGAATTTGTGGAAGTGAATTTGTAAAACGAAATAAAATGGACTGAAAATTGCCTGTTGAATATTATAGGTTGTATTTTTAAACAGTTTGAATATTTTGGAAGTGAACTATGAAAGGTGAATATAGATTATTGAATTTTTATTAATGAAAATGTGTTCATTTTCCGATGGAAAATGAAAAGTTGCGATTTTCTAGGCCGTTATGGCTAGGAACTATACTCTTCATTTGCAACTTTTCATTTTCCGTCGGTCTTAGTACACGATGTAACTACAGAAGAGTCAAGGTTTAAAGGGATAGTTCACTTTGAAATACATTTTTGATATGTTTTAGCTTACCTCAAGGGCATTTTTATATGTCTTTAAAAATGTCTTTGTTTCCACAGTATTTTCAATTTTGATATTTTTAGGTCAAACCGTTGTTGTCTGACAGTCATATCATGCAGGTCTATGGGGTCCACCTCAAAGAGCATGCACAGAGAAGTCCAAATTAAACATGATTTAATGATTCGTAAATGTAAGTACACATTGATGGCCTAAGACACGAAACGAGCCGTTTGTGTGAGAAAACTAACAGTATTTATATCGTTTTTACCTCTTGTAACACAGCCACGTCCAAAGTGATCTGAGGGCGCGAGTGCATCCTGGTGTGTGACGTGTGCGCAGACTGGTGCATAGATGTTTACACTAGATGCCGCCTTGGCTACGGCAGTTCATTTGAACGAATGTCTTTAATGCGGAATCTAGTGTATATATATCTATGCATCAGTTTGCGTACACGTCACACAGAAGGACGTGACTGTGATTACAAGAGGTAAAAACGATATAAATACTGTTAGTTTTCTCACACAAACGGCTCGTTTCGTGTCTTAGGCCATCAATGTGTACTTACATTTACGAGTCATTAAGTCATGTTTAATTTGGACTTCTCTGTGCATGCTCTTTGAGGTGGACCCCATAAACCTGCATGATATGACTGACAGACAAGAACGGTTTGACCTAAAAATATCAAAATTGAAAATACTGTGGAAACAAAGACACCTATATCTTGGATGCCCTTGAGGTAAGCTAAAACATATCAAAAATTAATTTCAAAGTGAACTATCCCTTTAAATAAGAAAAATATCAAAACTCTTTGGTAATTTTTTTGAGAGAGATGCTAACGGTCTAATCAGAATCAATGATCTATGCTAAGCTATGCTAAAACTGATAATGCCAGACACGGAGTTCGGCTGAATGGATTCGAAAACGGTAAAACTGTTTAACTCTAGGGGAGTTGGAAAATGACCCTATTTCAAAAAAAGTGGAGTGTTCCTTTAACACTCATTCATTGTTACCTACAAATGCTTTGTAAATTTGTAATTTTGTGATTCATAATAATTTCCTTTTTCTCTTATTAGCCAACTGATGAGGAGGAGGTGGTGAAGGGGATGAATGTTGGACTCTTGGTGGTCACAGAGGAGAACACTGCAAACCTCCTCCCAAAGGAAATAATTGATGTGGCTGTGGTGTTAGAGGAGGACATTGTGCTTGATGGCTTAAAATAATATTAAAAAGGATATTAAAGGAGAATATTTCTCAAACAGCAGTAAAAGGGTTAGTTTACCCAAAAATTAAAATTGTCATTACTCACCCTCATGTCGTTCCAAACCTGAAAGACATTAATTTGTCTTTGGAACACAAATTAAGATATTTTTAATGAAATCTGTTAACTACCACTGTCAAGCCCCAGAAAGGTAATAAAGACATCATTGAAGTAATCCATGTGACTCCAGTGGATTAACCTCAAGTTTATGAATTGACGCGAGTGCTTTGTTTGCTCAAAAAAATATATATATTTACAAAATATTAATCTATCAATCTCCAACGCACGTTCAAGTTTTTTTTGTGCAAACAAAGCACTCGCGTCACTTCATAAACTTGAGGTTAATCCACTGGAGTCACATGGATTACTTCAATGATGTCTTTATTACCTTTCTGGGGCTTGAAAGTGGTAGTTGCATAGACTGTCAATGGATTGACAAAAAGCTCTCAGATTTCATTAAAAATATCTTAATTTGTGTTCCAAAGACAAATGAATGTCTTTCAGGTTTGGAACGACATGAGGGTGAGTAATGACAATTTTAATTTTTGGGTGAAATAACCCTTTAAAACTAACCCTGCAAAGCAGGTTTCTTCATCTATTCCAGATTTTTAAAGGCTTATACCAATTTATAACATTTTATAATGAAAGGGTTAGTTCACCCAAAAATGAAAATTCTGTCAGTAATTACTCACCATCATGTAGTTCCAACCCCGTAAGACTTTCGTTCATCTTCGGAACACAAATTAAGATATGTTTGATGAAATCTGAGAGCTGTCTCACTCCTCCATAGGCTTCTTAAGGGATTGAAACTTGCCAGCCCAGAAAGTTATTAAAAACATCATTAAAATAGTCCAAGTGGCTCAACCATATGTTTATCAAGCGACGAGAATACTTTTTGTGCGCAAAAATAGGGATGGGCATTTTCTCATTTCGATCATCAACAGGTCTCAAAAACGAGTAATTAGGGGGGCGGGGCTTGTGCGGGGGGCATGGTGTGTCCGTCATGAAAATGTTAGGAAATGTTACATGTAAGACTGTTACGATAATTAATGTTGACAAATAAAAATATGACATTAAACATGAAAACATGAACGTATGACTAGAAAAAATAACACTATGATGCATCAATGTTTTCGAAAAAGAAACATCTAAAAGGAATAGCTGCTTGAGGTAAAGCTAAAGAGTAAATGATAGTAAACTGAAGCACGTTCTACGACAACCTATGAGATTAATAATCAGATATCCTAGATACAGAACATAAACGTAACATTACAACTTGCATGAACAAAAGGACGCGAATGCGCATGTTAACTAGTTTTTTACAGTCAGTGGTTTGATAGGGAAATTTTGGATGCGCTATTCCCTTAACAGCGCGCTGATACACGAGCAACTAAAGCAGAGAATTTACAACATTCTATCACAATCCTGTTCTCATTATAATGCTGAATATCTTGTGTATGTTTATCAAGCGACGAGAATACTTTTTGTGCGCAAAAAAACAAACAGAACTAATGACTTTATTCCACTATTCATTATATTTTCCGTTGGCCTGAGTGTATTTGCGTTGTATATCTGCGCAGCGCGTCTGTGTTGCACGTCACACGCGTCACACACATGACCAGCGTCGGCCAATAGTAAGCCTACGTGGTGACGTGCAACACAGACGCGCTGCGCAGATATACTATGCAAATAGAATATCAAATAGTATATTTGTTAATGCAAGTTGTAATGTTACGTTTATGTTCTGTATCTAGGATATCTGATTATTAATCTCATAGGTTGTCGTAGAACGTGCTTCAGTTTACTATCATTTACTCTTTAGCTTTACCTCAAGCAGCTATTCCTTTTAGATGTTTCTTTTTCGAAAACATTGATGCATCATAGTGTTATTTTTTCTAGTCATACGTTCATGTTTTCATGTTTAATGTCATATTTTTATTTGTCAACATTAATTATCGTAACAGTCTTACATGTAACATTTCCTAACATTTTCATGACGGACACACCATGCCCCCCGCACAAGCCCCGCCCCCCTAATTACTCGTTTTTGAGACCTGTTGATGATCGAAATGAGAAAATGAAAAAAATGCCCATCCCTATTTTTGCGCACAAAAGTATTCTCGTCGCTTGATAAACATATGGTTGAGCCACTTGGACTATTTTAATGATGTTTTTAATAACTTTCTGGGCTGGCAAGTTTCAATCCCTTAAGAAGCCTATGGAGGAGTGAGACAGCTCTCAGATTTCATCAAACATATCTTAATTTGTGTTCCGAAGATGAACGAAAGTCTTACGGGGTTGGAACTACATGATGGTGAGTAATTACTGACAGAATTTTCATTTTTGGGTGAACTAACCCTTTCATTATAAAATGTTATAAATTGGTATAAGCCTTTAAAAATCTGGAATAGATGAAGAAACCTGCTTTGCAGGGTTAGTTTTAAAGGGTTATTTCACCCAAAAATTAAAATTGTCATTACTCACCCTCATGTCGTTCCAAACCTGAAAGACATTCATTTGTCTTTGGAACACAAATTAAGATATTTTTAATGAAATCTGAGAGCTTTTTGTCAATTGACTTTTTCTGTCAATCAATTGACAGTCTATGCAACTACCACTTTCAAGCCCCAGAAAGGTAATAAAGTCACATGGATTACTTCAATGATGTCTTTATTACCTTTCTGGGGCTTGACAGTGGTAGTTGCATAGACTGTCAATAGATTGACAAAAAGCTCTCAGATTTTATTAAAAATATCTTAATTTGTGTTCCAAAGACGAATAAATGTCTTACAGGTTTGGAACAACATGAGGGTGAGTAATGACAATTTTATTTTTTGGGTGAAATAACCCTTTTAATGCTGTTTGAGAAATGCTTTTTAATATTTGTTGAGATTTGTTATGAAATGTGGCCTCACTGGCCTGATATTTTGTGGTTATCTTGTCAACAGTTTTCTTATTTCATTCACTTTATGAGGTTGTACATACTCGCATACTCAATACTTGTTTTGTTTTATTGAACAGACAAAATATTGTTTTGAGCAAAGGATTTTTGAAATTTGAAAAATGAAATTTTCATGTCATGTTCATTAAATGTTTTTTTATTTTTATTTATTCTATTGCACTTAATTCAAGCTGATGTTAATGTCATTACACTGGCATTTGTTTATTCTCACACATGCTTGACATTTATAGCAACAGCTTGTGTCCTGCTGCTTTAATGTGTTTTAATGTTTTTATTGAAGCAGCAGTTAATTCTATCATACTCATTTATACTAAAATATACTTGTCAGACAATTCAATGAATTCATATTTGTGTGAA
>NC_136883.1:26094553-26327039 GCF_949152265.1 Phoxinus phoxinus | reverse complement strand
TTGTGTGCGTACACATTAACATCTCTCTCTCTCTCTCTCTCTCTCTCTCTCTCTCTCTCTCTCTCTCTCTCTCTCTCTCTCTCTCTCTCTCTCTCTCTCTCTCTCTCTCTCTCTCTCTCTCTCCTCTCTCTCTCTCTCTCTCTCTCTCTCTCTCTCTCTCTCTCTCTCTCTCTCTCTCTCTCTCTCTCTCTCTCGGTAATCATGATAATGCATCTGCAGCTTCAGTGTATCTGACCCTGGAACAGTGCTTACTGTTTATTGCAGTCCAAACAATCCTCTCCATGTCTGCATTCAGCTTGAATTATTATTTTTTTTATCTTGCCATCAATACAAAGGATCTCACCATCATTTGCTACAGAATTTTCTTAGTGATGTTTGCTAAGGCATCACTATTTTTTCTCACTATTTCTCAATAAGTGTTACATTTCTGTGTAGAACACCAATCAGAACACCGTAGCAATTATAACTACACACTTAAAATGACTCTAAACCTTATCAACCACATATCAATGCAATGCCCAGAGGTAATTTAATATAAAGGTTTCCACCGAACAATAGCGCCCCCAGCCAGATTACAAAGGCAGGTAACACCTCCTATTTTAATTGAGGTTAGACAATGAAAACGAAAAAGAGTAATTTAGTTCTTGGTATTGAAGAATGAGACAATGAGGTATTGTTATGGAGGGGTCACGGCGGGTTGTATGGGGTGAAGTTAATCACCTGTCAGAGCAAGAGTTAATGGAGAGATCCCCCTCTGTTCTCTTCAGCATGCGAGAAAGACACAAGGTCAGAGATGTATTGTAACAGTATTGTACTGTATATATACAGTACACGCGTGACGTGTTTGATTGATGAACTGTATAAAAATGTGAAACAGCGCAGCTGTTTTCAACATTGATAATAATAATAAGAAATGTTACCTGAGCTACAAATCAGCATAGAATGATTTCTGAAGGATCATGTGACACTGAAGACTGGAGTAATGATGCTGAAAATTCAGCTTTGTCATCACAGGAATAAATACATTTTAAAATGTATTCAAATAGAAAACAGTTATTTTAATTTGTAATATTACTTTGCAATATTACTGTTTTTACTGTATTTTTGTTGAAATAAATGCAGTCTTGGTGAACATAAGAGACTTATATAATATTAATAATATTATATACAATTGTAATGTTTCCAAACATTTGAAGGTTATGTGTATGATAAGTGGCCATCACATACTAGAATAGTTGAGGGGATTTGAACGATTATGATTTTTACTTTGGAATAACATGCACTGATTAATCATGCACAGTAAGAATGTGTATGAAGAAAGTAAACAATGTCATTTATTTGTATTTATGTATTTTACTCTAAACTAAATGAATGCTCTCAAATCTTTCAAATGAACCCAATGCTTGCGTGTGTGCTTTGAACTCTTCTGGTCCCTTTTACACATTTTCCCAGCGTATGACAGCACGATCTCCCTTTCCATTTTTATTATTAATTACAGTGCCTCTTATCACCCCCGTGTGTGTGTGTGTGTGTGTGTGTGTGTGTGTGTGTGAGGGGGAGAGAGATAGCGTGAGATATTGTGTTTGTGTGAAGGCAGAAGAATGCAGTGTGGCTAATTGCGTTTGGCCGTTTGTGGTGTAACGTATCTGCAGGCAGATTAAGTGCTCAGTCCTGAGGAGCACAATACATGCAAACACACAACCTGTCTCTCTCTCTCTGCCTCTGCCTGTCTGTCTCTCCTGGTCTCTGTCTTCATGGAGAGAGCAGAATTTTCTTTCCGACACATAGGCAAAAGGAGAAATGACTCTGGTTGTTCTCTGTTGTGTTTGCTCTCGACTGTATTGCTGACACCTTTCTCCAATCCCAACACACACATGGCTTGGATTTCCAAATTGCATACTATTATACAGTATAATGCTCTTGTACTTCACTAGTGATGATTAAGTACGTACTTTTGAGTTAGTGCATAGTTGGGACTAATGCCTCATTCAAAACATGTCAGAATTATATTATTTAAAACAATTGCACACGTACACTACTGCCATTCACTACGTTTATTTTATATATTTTTTAAATGTAATTTATTCATTCTAATATGCTGATTTGATGCTCAAGAAACATTTCTTATTATTACCAATGTTAAAATAACAGTTGTGCTGCTTAATACTTTGGTGGAAACTGTGACACATTTTGAAAACTGCTTTTTTTATGAAGAGCAAGTTCAAAAGAACAGCATTTATTTGCAATAGAAATATTTTTTTTTACAGTATGAAAGTCGTTACTGATACTTTTGGAGCAATTTAATACATTCTTCTTGAATAACTGTATTAGTATCTTGAAAATAAAAACACCCTAAACTTTTAAAGGGTAGTGTATTAGCATATAGCTAAATTCATGACTTCAAAATGAATTGGGGGTTCATTAAAAAAAAAACAAGAAAAAAAAAAAAACAAGTGTGTGTTTGGCCTTGCATTCTCTGCCATGTTTCTTCTGAAAAAATTTAAAGAACTCATCCTCTTCTGTAGCGCAGGGGATTGTGGGTAAAATGAGCAAAAAAGCACGTACAAAAATAAACTAGTCTAACATGTTGTGATTTGAGATGCACTAATCCTAATTTTGCATACTGTAGGATGGATAATATGTTAATTATGGATTCCAACATGGACACAGGACATCAGCCGCCACCTGTTCTCCAGAAGCACAGCTTGAACACACAATATCAGTCCTGCACAATCTGATTATTATACGTGTGGAGGTGTGCTGGACTGTAGAGGAGGTGGAAGACAGATAAGAGACAGATGGAGGTGTGATGGAAGGGGGTGGCACATTACTGATTTATCTGGTCAGCGTAGGTGAGCGTCTCTCCTTCTCTTTGTCTCAGAAGCGAAAAGAGAGGAATGACAGCCTTGTGTTTCCCAGAGGCAGTGTGCTGAGACGGAGAGTGTGGCGTGTGGGCTCAGAACTGCAGCCGTAGAGCAGAAGGGCTTTGTGCTGTAGTGATAGACAGATATATATCAGCCTGGTGGACGATTTATTGGCCTATTTTTGGCCCTTTAATCATACCGTTTGGCTGATATCAGAATTAGCTCCATCATATTCATTTGCTCCCCTTTAAAATCTACAAACACCTTTGTGAATGAACATTTTCTGTTTTCAACTGTTTTTAGGAGAAATTGTTTAATGTGGATTTTTTTTTTAAATGGCTGTTGCAGATATCTAGGGTATGCTTGCCAATGACCAGTATAATTATTGGCCAATATAACGGCTGATTTGCTATCATTACATTGAAATATATAATGTGATTAATATGGATTATCCATAGCTAATCATGATTATTCATTAATTAAATGTCTATTGTGTTCACCAAGGCTGCATTGGTTTGATCCAAAAGAGTGTTGTGAAATATTATTTCCATTTAAAATAACCGGTTTCCATTTAAAAAAAGGAATTTATTATTTGATGGCAACTGAATTTTCAGCGTCATTACTCCAGTCTTCAGTGTCACATGATCCTTCAAAAATGATCATACTGTAATATGCTGATTTGCTGCTCAAGAAACATTTTCTCATTATTATCAATGTTGAAAACAGTTGTGCTAAATAAATTCCATTTTGTGGAAACCTTAAAACGTTTATTTTTTTCCCTTCAGGATTCTTTGAGTAGAAATTTCAAAAGAACAGGAACATTATAAATGTGTTTACTGTCACTTTTAATATGTGCTTGTTGAATAAAAGTATATTTATTTAAATAAAAAAAATCAAATGAATATATATTGCTTATTTTATATATACAATTATTTATTTAAATTTTGAAGAAGACTACCGGTATTTAAACTATTTTATTCAGTCAATCAGGCATATAAATGGCCAAAAATAAGCTGATATTTCAGTATATTTAGTGAGTCCTGTTCATTTGACCAATTTCGTGCATATGTCAGTATAATATTGGCCTGCTGTCTATCATTGAAAAGCCCATACATTGTTTGACTATTAGTTTGAGCTATAGCACAGTACAACTAAAAAAATTGCATGTCATATTTGTGTTGCTATAATGCTAGAAGTCCCATCAACTACTGACACTATTGCATGATTTAAATTGCCCAGGAGTACATGCACACAGAAACACCAAGACAGAATCATTTATTCTGGTGATAAAATGTTTTAATCATGGGTGTGTGTCTGAGAAAGTTGTGGGAAGAGAGTTCCACTTGTAGCGCATTCCACTTGGGGCCTGACTGCAAATGCGAGAGCGTCCGTTAGGACACTCATTTTGTGGACCTTTTCCTCGTGCTGAAAGCTCTTGACGTGACCCACATACTTACACAGGCTGCTTAAGAGATTGCTGAGGCGAAAGAGAGAGAAAGGGAAAGAGACAGACAGTGGGCGGAAAAGAGAGAAGAAGAGAAGGAGAGAGAGCTAGAGTTGAGGGCTCATGACTGATGCAGCACCCCGCGGGCTCTTACAGAAGGGCTGGGGTCACTCAGGTGGGACGCAAAATGTGTTATTGGCATGATTGTTTTGCACACAGTATTTAACCCTTAAATGCATGAATGTTTCGCCAATCATTATGACATATTCTGGTCTTTACCGACATCTATATCTAACATGGACGGATCTCTACCTGTCGCGATAATATAAAACCATCCTGATATTAGAGATACAATTACAGAAGAATAAAATTAAGCATATTTTGTTACCTTTTGGAGCTTGGAATTCAAGAGTTCAGTTTGAGCAGATGTATTATACACATCATCACTGTCCTCATCAGAGCTCATTTCTCAGAACATTCAGCATCTGGCTCATATTCGCGATCTCAAACATATTCTCAAAACTATTATTTTCAACATCTTCAAAATCAATATTTTGATTGCTGACAGCTTCTTCACCAGATCCACCATCACGTGAAAGCGACACCAATATTTGATTGCGTTCAGGACTTGCTCTGCAGTAAATCGCTGAGCCATTTCAAGTTTTGCTGATGATACTTCGTATATTTTGTTTTCTGCCTGCGGCAACTATGAGTGAAACGTCACTTCATCATTCGGTATCCGACATTGCCACCTTGTGGAATAAAGGTGAATTGCACTTATTCAGTCATCAAAGATTCAGTTATTGTTGTGACAGTTAAAACTTAATATAATAAATTAAATGTAATAAATAATAAATGTTTTTTTTTTTTTAATAGAAAAATTGTTATTTTGAAAAATTGTTACATTATCACTCACAATCCACAATCATACCATCTGAGGTAGACTGCATTTTGGCCTCTTGATGCTTATGTGTGTGTTAGTCAGAAGGTCAGTTGTGTAAGAGTGTCATCACTCTCTCTCGCTCTCTCTGTCTGGGGTGATGGCATGTTTTGTAATTAACAGTCTATGGTGGAAATGCTGTAGCCTGAGATGTGAGGGAGGGTGAGGATTACAAACCTGTGACGCCACACATGCACAACCTCCCTTTGTTTGTTCAGTGGGACTCTCGGACGCCTGAGTGATCTATAGGCCACAACACGGCTCTCTGCAACTCGATGTCTTTTCCTGTACCTGACTGGCACGCAAAGGAAGTTGTCGATTATACAAATATGTACTGATAGATTGTGGTTAAGTGGCATGTGTGAATGTGGTTTGGGAGGGGTGCTTATTCTTCTAAATCTTGTTCCACAACAAAGTACTGTATATAGAAATTATTATTTCTATGTATAGTTTTTTGTTGTTTTGTATATTTTGCATTTAGTAGCATTGTATATTGCTCTTTCTCTAGTCTGAATAAGCAATTCAAGGAAGAATTTCATTGTACTTGAAGATACAACAATAAACTTTGACTTGACATAATGGGTATTTTATTCACTAGTTTGATTAGTTTTGATGTTTATTTTGTTTGAAAAATCACATACAACTGAAAACATTTAGTTAACTACTGTATATATAATTCATTCTGAAACGAAGCAATGTGTTACTGTAAGAAAAACTTTATAAACTTATAAAGCACACGGCTGTACGCGAGTCTGTTTCCGTCGGATGAGTGACCTCTGACCTCTAATGTGTGACGTAGGATGTAGGCGTAGCGTAAGCTTAGGTGAGAGTAGACGCCTCTCGCGGTTCAAACAAATAGAGCTGGGCAACAAACTCAAGCTCCTCTGACATTTCTCTTTAAAAGTTCAAATTTTAGTGACCGGTGTTTTGTTTTGTCAGGTCAAAGGTCACTCTTCCATCGGACATAGACTCGGGTACGACCGTTACCGGAACCCAGTGATTATAGTTTATAAAGTTATAAATATGGATAAAAACGCATCGCTTCTGTTCAGAAGGCCTTTATAAACCCCCTGGAGCCGGTTAGATTACTTTCATGATGGATGGATGCACTTTTTGGAGCTTCAAAAACTATTCTATTCGCTCCCATTATAAAGCTTGGAAGAGCCAGGATATTTTTTAATATGACTCTGATTGTGTTTGACTGAAAGAAGAAAGTCATAAACTTGGAAAATGATGGGATAATTTTCATTTTTGGGTGAACTAACCCTTTAAGATGTTCAATAGCCACTTTTTGTATAACTTGCAGTGAGTACATGAGTTGATTCACAAAAAGATGTGTTGCCATTATTTTTGCGATTTACATTCACAACATATAAGATTGTAATGAAATGTAATATATTTCATGTAATGAAACAATAATCTAAATTCAAAGTTTTTGTCTCATAGCATAAAATTCCTTATTTTGCCATGTCGCATGAGGTGATAGTGAGTCCTCATAAAGGTGTCTATAACAGTGAAATTAAAGAGAAGAGGTCATCAATTCGCTTTTTTTCCTCTCCCTCTCCCTCATTTTACACTTTCTGTCTTGGGGAATGCTAATGACGGAAGAAAGGGAGTGGAGAGAGTGACAGCGTCGTCAGCGATTTTTCTGCATTTTGAAGAGAGCGGGAGAGGTTCACAGGGCCTTGAAATGAAAGAGCACTCCCACAATACGAGCACAATAAAAGGGAGGACTATATCCAAGATTGTTTTAGTAAGTTGTCGAAGCGCTGTGGAGAGATGACCCCACAGTCTGACTCGGTGGAGATGGAAATCTAAACATCTCCCCCTGCCTCCCTCATTCTCTTGTTCTTACATGCCTGGACTGTTTGTTTTTGTCTCAGTCATTTACCTCCCTTTGCTCTCTCTCTCTCACTCTTTGTCTCTTCCTGTCTTTCTGTCACACCGAATCTTATTTTCCTTTTCGCCCCCTCGCTCCATCACTCTTTCTTTCGCCTCCAGTCTCAGGTGCACGATAGATGTCTATGTTTCCCTCGGTGAGCCCACCTCACACAATGTTTATTAAAATGGCACGGCGGGAACTTCTGGCCTCCTCTGCTTTAGTGCGCTGTGAGGACATGAATATTAAAACTGATTCCGAGGGAGAGCAGCCAATCAGCGGGCACTCAGAGGATCAGGATACACGGCAGGATGAATTCATTCTTTCAAGTTGTTTACGCCAAATTCTGACCGTACTGTTCTGAATGTTGCAGCAGAAATTGAGACTCATCAGACCAGGCAACGTTTTCCCAATCTTCTATTGTCCAATTTTAGTCAGCCCGTGTGAATTGTAGGCCCAGTTTCCTGGCACACGGTGTGTGTTCTGCTGCTGTAGCCCGTGTGCTTCAAGGTTCGACATGTTACGCGTTTAGATATGCTCTTCTGCAGAGGTCAGTTGTAACTAGTATATTTTTTTTAGTTTACTGTTGCATTACTATCAGCTCGAACTAGTCTGGCCATTTTCCACTAAACTCCGGCTTGAAAAAATAGCATTTTCGCCGCTCACTGGATATTTTCTATTTTTCATTCTCCGTAAACCCTAGACATGGTTGTGTGTGAAAATCCCAGTAGATCAGCAGTTTCAATCCGTCTGGCACCAACAATCATTCCACAATCAAAGTCACTTAAAGCAACACTAAAGAACTTTTTTTTTTACCTTAAAATAACGTCTCTAAAACCGTATCAGTGGTTCATCAAGTCGTAACGGGGTGAAATGCACTTCTGGATTCGCTTTACGGCCCTATATCTGCTATAAACGCACTATGTTAGTTTGCCAGACCGGGTCACGTTTCTGTAGTTTGAATGAGACGTAAGAAAACTACAAATTTGACTTGCTTTACGTCAAGCGTTACAATAGTCATTATTTATTTTTTCTTCGTTTCTGATGTCGCAATACATCATACTTTCATGAACATCATGCAACATACAGTACTTTACCTTGCCTGTGGACATTCCGCTTCCAACCTGTAGGGCGACCGAAGAGGAAAAGTTCTTTAGTGTTGCTTTAAATCACATTTCTTCCTCATTCTGATGCTCATTTTAAACTTCAGCAGATCGTCTTGATCATGTCTACATGCAAAAATGCAGTGGGTTGCTGCCATGTGATTGGCTGATTAGATTGTATGTTGTTGAATATTGTATTGCTTTATTGTGTGATTTATGGTGAATAAGTCACAGTTGAAGAGCATTGTTATTATTACCGTTTTATGAATAGTAATACAATACAATATACAATACAATACAATAATTAAACGCAAACGGTGACAGAAGTACAACGCATAATAGCACTGGGAGATGTAGAATTGTGGCCTCGTCTGTGTCTGTGGTTATGAGTGGTGGTCCGTATTGAAGGTCAGCTGTGATCGATGCTTTTTGACATGCCCACGCAGAATGGTGTCAGAGCCTCAAATAGCAACTGAGTGACGATGTAAATGGCTATGAGTGGTTTAGGACTTCAGAAGAAGAATTATGTTTCATTAAGGAACTGAAGAAGCACTCTTTTACTGTGTGTGATAACCTTTGCCTGACCCCATTTTCATAACATCATTTACCCAAATGCAGGAGACCCAGTGATTATTTGCACACTTCTGTGCTTGTTTGCACTATCCTTAGTGTACAAGAAGTGACTTCCACAGCATCGGGTGCGTCGGGCCTGACATGCAAATATCAACACCGGGATCGGATGTTTGCACTTGTGTGCGTAATGTCACACATGCATACATGTAAGCTGCACAATTATATGTGTGCAAACAAAACGCACACCTGCTGGGTCACAAGTTTTAGGTATGCAAAACTTACCACATATGAACTCAGACACTCTCTCCGCAACACATCTGCCGGTCTATGGGATTTCATATTTCCATGTGTGCGGATCTGGAACAGGGTTGTGAATTTCTCACCACCACAGATTTTTGCATTACAAGCAGACGTTTTATATGCGAGAGAATGAGGACGATATTTAGTGCTGCGCGTGTTTGTGTTTATCACACCCGCTGAAAGTCCTGCATCAGCAGCTGCTGGTCTGTTTTGCATATGGCATTGGAAGAAGGGAGAGAAAAGATTGAAGTGGGATATGCATTTGCATACGTGGCGGCCGTAATGCGTCCTCGGTGTCACAGAGATACTTTCAGCTGGTAGCGCTGTGGCTTATTTACATCGAGCAGACCAGCATGCACGAGGTTTGGGTTGCATGACATCACTCCAGAAGGGTGATGTCCTGCGCCACATACCTTGCGTAAGAGCCAATAGGAGATTTAACTGCCAAACTGAGTCTTTTCCTGCCCTTGTGGCACCCGTGAGTTGTATTTTATTTCTGTTTTGTCTCGGGTGCTTTTTATTCAAGTTTTTTATCTAAGTTTTAATTTTAGTGAACAATAACGCTGCTTGGGATATGAGCTGTGCTTCCACTGTCCAGTGTTGCCTTTACAAATAATATTGCTCTGAAACGAGGCGTCAGCCCATTATTTGTGTGTGTGTGTGCGTGCTGCATTCACCTTGAAGACTTGCTGAAATAAGTCTATTTTCTCAACATCAGTCTATTTGTCTTTCCACACATTTTCCCCTCTTTTTTTCCTCCATATGGCATTTATTTATCTTCAATCCCTCTATCCAAAAGAGTGGGACCTCCTTTTAATCATAATTCACAAGCGGCACCCAGAGTAATGCCGTATCACATGCCGTCTCTCTCCTCCCGCTGTGTCCGTGGCAACAAAACGCATTCTGTGTTTGTCTTTATTACTCAACTCGGTCAACTTAAATGAGTACAATGAGGTCTTACGGCTGCGATGTAATGAATGCCAACTTTGGGCTGAATGGAACAGGTTGCACATGAACTAGTTTTGGGCCAAAAACATCTCTGTTTCCCTCTGGCCCTCTCTCTGGTGGAAGACAATAATTGCCCCATAAATGTACACTCAAATAGACTGTTTGAAATTTCTATCTATCTATCTATCTATCTATCTATCTATCTATCTATCTATCTATCTATCTATCTATCTATCTATCTATCTATCATCTATCTATCGTCGTCTGCCTGTCTGTCTGTCTGTCTGTCTGTAAGAAAATATAGTAAGAAACAATGTCATTCAGATACTATTATATTTTTTATTAATATTTTGAATTATTAGTTATCATTTTAGGGAAAGTTTTTGTAAGTTTATTTCTATATATTTTTTATATTTATGAAAATATTTTTTCAGTGAACTATATTAACCCTGTTCAGAATTTAAAGTTGTACTTATTCTGCTGTGACTCTGTTGTTGAAGTTCATCCTCCACTTCTGTGTCTGCAGAGCTCCAGAGATCATCCTGGGTCTGCCCTTCTGTGAGGCTATAGACATGTGGTCCCTGGGTTGTGTCATCGCTGAGCTGTTTCTGGGCTGGCCGCTGTACCCCGGAGCATCTGAGTATGACCAGGTAAGATATTCTTTAAATCTAATTCTTTAATGCATCAGAATAGCCTAGGTTTTAGACGTCCACTGGAATTCAGAAGTTTCCACCATTAGTACATTTTAGGGTATTTGTTGTACTCAACCCTGGCTTTTCCTATGTGACTGTTACCAAGGATGGTTTGGGACATCTGGGGCACCAGCCTCTTTGGAGAAAGTCTCTTGATGCCCTGCACACCAATTATTATTTTTTAAAGAAGACATTAATACTTTTATTTAGCAAGGATGCATTACATTTATCAAAAGTGACGGCAAATACACTTATTATGTTACAAAAGATTTATAATCAAAAACTGTTGTTTTATACTTTCTATTCATCAAAGAATCCTGAAAAAAGTATCACACAAATACTTTTCCACAAAAATATTGATATAAACAATATAAAACTGTTTTTAACATTTAATTAAAAAAAGAAATGTGTCTTGTGCAGCAAATCAGCACATTAGAATGATTTCTTGAAGGATCATGAAGATCTGAAGATTCAGCTTTGCCATATCAGAAACAAATTGCATTTAATAAATAATAATATATTAACATAGAAAGTTCTTTTAAAATGTAATAATATTTCACAATAGAATTTTTTTCTCTTCTTTGTAATCAAAGAAATGCATCCTTGGTGAGTATAAGAAACTAAAACATTTAAGAATCCCGCTGACCCAAACGTTTGAACAGAAGTGTATATCTCTAAAGATATATATCTTATGTCTTGTAATTGTAACTTATTTGAATTTAGTCTTTTTTCATATTTTTTCTTGACACATGGAAAATCCACAGATGACAACATTAGCTTCTCAAAATTCCATTTTGGTTAAATATCTAGTTGATATAGGTTTGAAGTCATTATAACTGCAAGATTTAATGTCCAAATAATGAGAAATTACATTGCAAATATAAGAAATGAAGTCGCAGTTGTGAGGAATATTCACCATAGTCATTCACAATTACTGCAAACACCTTTATAGTAAATCTATTTTAACAGTGAAGTCGACTTGTATGAAAAAGTTCATTCATGACTGTTTGATAAAAAATTCTAATGTTTACAATGCCTGCTTTTCATGCGTCCGTTCCCAATGGCCCAGGCCATAATCCATCCTTGGCTATTTCAGTTTTGAAATTCAATAGTCAGTAATGATACACTATAAAGAAATGATGTGTTCCAATTGGAAAATGACTCCGAAAATCTGAGTTATGAAATCACATTTCCTGTATGATATTCATTTAGAGAGATGGTGCATATGAGTGCTTTTTGTGTGTGTGAGATTGTGTGTATGTGTGTCCCTGCTGAGAGAGCCATCTCCTTTCTCAGAAAATGGCTGCAAAAACATCCCTCAATTACAGTTTGTGCTTAAGAAAGAGAAAACAAATCTGACTGTTGGCTGGGCCCCTGCTCTCTCAGCTCTCCTGAAGTGCTGTGTGTTTGTGTCGAATTGTGTGTGTGTGTGTGTGTGTGTGTCTTCTCCCTGACTTTCATCTCTCTCTGGCCACTCCATAGTTCTGGACACATGCCACAAACTGCCCAATTAGCCCAGATCCCGAGCTCTAAAGTGAGGCCTTTTCTTTAAAAAAAAAAAAAGATTCTGGCTTCATGGAACAGCCCAGGGCCAATGTTCTAGCTTTAAGCAAACCAAAAACGTCTTTAACAAGCTCTTAAACACAGCAAAGGACTTTGCAGATTTGTCTCCCACCATTTCTGTGTACTACAGAGTAATAGATGTTTTTCCCCAGCCCTCATTTGGTGCATTTATGAGGGCTTGTGTTTGGGAAGTATTTCTAATGTATTGTGTTAAGGACAACTCGGCTGCCCAGTTTACGTTTGATTTTCATCTAAAAACTAAGCTTGAAGAGTTATTTTCAGCCTTTGTGGCACCTTTGTGTCATTTCTAATAATGATGCTTTGAAATCACATGCAGGAATCCTCAAAAAGTGAATGGTCTTATTTCATAAGACGGTAAATGAGCCAAACACATCAAGGTTTCTTGAGCAGCTATGAGCTCATTCTCAGGGCACAAGATTGGCAGGGACCATGGAAGAGATTATTATAATTATTATTGAGGATTTCTTCGGCTGCCAGGGTCTTGTATTTACGTTTTTCAGGTGTGTGAATGGCATTCTGTGTAATTGTGCCACCCGGGCAGACCTGTAAAAAGAGGTTTTGGCAGGGGGAGTCAGTCAAGTCTCATGGTGACAGCATTCATCACAGATGCTGTTTACTCGGCTTCTAATGCTGGAATGTTGAAGTTGTGTCATCAGCATGGCAGCCAAGTGACTGATATGTTTTCGAGCAGACAAAATGTCATCAGTCTGTTTTAACGCCGCTCACTGTTGCATTTCCCAGAAGTCCGCTTACAGCGTTAGTCAAGGTTTCTTGCACCAAAATCCATTTCATTTTTCATGACCATTTCCTCCATCTCCCTAATCATTACAATCAAACAGACTGTTTTTGCTACTGTACTTGGACACTTATATGTCTTAGAAAAGGCCTGAAAAAAGTAATAATAAATATTATTATCATTATAACAAATATCTAATTCAATTAATAATAAAAATAAAAATTAACAAGATAAATAATCTTTCAAAGAAAAGGCCTGGTGATGATAATAATAATCAAAATGAATAATTAATACAACCAATTAATCAAAAATATATAATATAAATAAACAAATAAGCATTTAACGTAAAATAGAATTTTATGTAGACGTGTTCAATAGGCCGATTTCCATTCTGTATGCACTGAAGTTTTAAAGACTTTGATGTCATGCTCCTGGTCTTCTGTTTTTGATCAAATTATTATTTATATTATTTAGTTTATCTATGTTTTATTAGAATTACTATACGTTTTATGATTTTTTTTTATTATTATTATTTTCAGCCATTTTCTTTAAAAGTTGACATGAAACGTGGTTTGCAACCCATTTTACTTACACAATCTAAAGTCATTATATTGGACAAGAAATAAATGTATAGTAAAAATGTACATTTCGACTTCGTTGACTATAGCATTTTCTATATAACCTGTTTTTGCAGCTTAGTTTCAGTAAACTGGAGAGAAACTTTGTTATTATCGTATGTCTACATATGTGACCCTGGACCACAAAACATGGGTACATTTTTTGAAATTTAGATGTATATATAAACTGAAAGCTGAATAAATAAGCTTTCCATTGATGTATGGTTTGTTAGGATATGATAATATTTGTCCGAGATACAACTATTTGAAAATCTGGAATCTGAGGGTGCAAAAAAATCTAAACATTGAAAAAAACGCCTTTAAAGTTGTCCATTTATGTTCGCGATAGTGCTGCATTCGCTCACAAAAATAAATGTTTTATATATTTATGGTAGGAAATTTACTAAATATCCTCATGGAACAGGATCTTTTCTTTAATAGCATAATGATTTTTGGCATAAAAGAAAAATCGATCATTTTGACCCATACAATGTATTGTTGGCTATTGCCACAAATATACCCGTGTGACGTATGACTGGTTTTGTGATCCAGGGTCACATATATAAAATTAGCAAGAAAATCCCCTTTTCCTTCCCCTTTAATTGTATCAAAGCAGTGAATATCCAGCACCAAATGTGTAACATAAGCTGTAAATCTCATATTGCCTGTGTTTGTCTTCCACCAGATCCGGTACATCTCTCAAACGCAGGGCTTGCCAGCAGAGTATCTGTTAAGTGCAGGGACGAAAACAACCAGGTTTTTCAACAGAGACCCCGACTCCACCTATCCTCTATGGAGACTTAAGGTAAACTCCCTCACCTTGTTCTGCTTTCACACTTCCTTAATCTTTCTCACTTGGTTTGCATATAATATACAGCAACAATGTTTTTCTCGTTCATTCCCTCACTCTCTAAACTGAGGCATCCACTACACCCTGTTAACCGACCAAGGGGCTAATGTGAGCTAAATGAGTTTTGTGTGAGACGACTTGGCAACCAGAGCAACATGGGATAAATCCTGCTTAACGCCCCGTTCTCATTCTTCCCTCTTTCATTCCTCCTTCCCCTTATGCTCTGTTTCCCTCCACATTCCCCATCCTTACTGGGCCGGTGGCTGGTTGCCCACAGTCGATAGTTTTCTCTTTAGATTAACTTTAGGTGAACTTTGCAAAGCTTCACATGGGAAAACATTGATATTATTGAACAAGTTGCATTCCTAACCCTTCATATATATGATATGGATCCAATAAAACTAGAAAAACTCCTCCTGTGTAGTCAATACCTCCTTAAACTTTTTGGCCCTCAGTGCTCGTGTCTTGGACGGTAGAAATACTTAACTCAGTGTCAAGCACTTCCCAGAGATAAGGTTTTATCTTTCATAGTTCAGGAATCTTAATGGAGTTCTCAGTTATGTTTCGTTTAAGTATCAACTTTGCCTCAGATGTTTCTCCTAAAATAATAAAAAAAGAAGACGCGTTCAGTTGACATGAAATTAAAGTGAATGGCATAGCCAAGCTAATTTTCTCTCGAAATGGGTTATTGAGAAATATTTGAGTTTATATTGAAATCGCCGATTTTTTTGTAAATCTGAGCACAAAAAACACTTGACTCTTTTCAGGAGAAAACTAAAAGAACCAGGCAACGTCAGCTCTCCATTAGTGTCTAGAAACGATTGAGATATGAAAGAGATTTAATTAGTGATTTTTCTTTTCTGTTGGTGTCATTTCAAATTCCAATTCCAAAATCTCTATCCATGTTGTAAGTCACATGTTTTCTTTCACCTATTTTAATTCAAGTGTTTCATGATGTTCCTCCGTATCCTTAAAGGGACAGTCCACCCAACAATTTAAATTCTGTCGTAATTTACTCACCCTCATGTGGTTCCAAACCTGTATGACTTTGTGCTTTCTGCAGAACATAAAAGAAGGTATTGTGAAGAATGAAAGTAAAGGCGAATGTGACATGTGAAGGCTAAGTATGGTAACCCATACTCTGAATTTGTTCTCTGCATTTAACACATCCAAGCTCAGTCATTTCCTGCCGGTATTGAGACTCAAACCCGCAACTGGGTTACCAGTGTGACTCTCCAACCATTAGGCCATGACTGCCCCAAACCACGACTGGCCTAACCAATAGGCCACGGCTGCCTCATGTTGTTTCTGTTCCAATTGACTTCCATTGTTTGGACAAAATTATTCAATATCTTCTTTTGCGTTCCAAAATAGAAAGACAGTCATAAAAGGTTTGGAACGACAAGAGGGTGAGTAAAAAAATAATTTTGGATAGAGTAATGGGGTTATTTCTGATAATGAAAGTGCTTCTCCAGTGTTTGATGATTTTTTTAAGTGGAGGCCATTTCTTTTTGTACTTCCAGACACCTGAGGACCATGAGGCAGAGACGGGGATCAAATCTAAAGAGGCTCGCAAGTACATCTTCAACTGCCTAGACGATATGGCACAGGTAGGAGTTTCTGAGTACTTTTGTTCACACCATAAAACAGAAGCAGAAATCTGGCTCATGGCTAATAATAACCTCCCTCACCTTCAAAAACGTCTCAGACTCCGTGTGGAGAGTTTCCAGTAATACTCACACCTCTGTTACGCAGAAAACGTTGATGTTATGTAACTGAGGACATGACTCAAAAGCACAATGGTGCATGGGAACCTTATACCCTTGGGAGCTATTCAGTGATAAGACACATGACTTATGACCTTTTGCTTTCTGCAAGTTATTGAAATCAGCACGCCTCATCCACCGGCCTGTCGTCAGATGTCTGAACGGTCCAGGCCAACAATGACGCAAACCTCAATTTGGATTTTCCCATAAGAACTGACTCCATCTCGCTTCATCAGATAAAAATGGCTGATCTAATTTACTGCAAATTCAGATGAATTCATGGAAATATGCTTATGCTTGGATACGCTTAATCTGTAATGTATCCATGCTCATGTCCTGTACAAAAACCTTGTTTTACAAGAATTACATCAGAGCCGCATTTTCAGGTCAGGTCCTCTGGTGCTATGATCTAAGTACGGACTTGCTCTGTAGTGCACTGCCGTACAGTCAACACAATTTCAAGAAACGTTCTTTACATTTTCATACCACTGTGCTGTTGTAAAACCTCATTAACATAAAAGGATGGGAAATGTATATTTTCAATAAAGGTATTAGAGCTACTCAAACTAACTCTAATAATGGTAATACAACAAAAAAGATGTGAACACTGTACGATAATAAACAAACAAATTAATAATAATAATAATAGTAATAATGCAGATTATAATAATAAAATGAATTATTATTAAGAAAGATAATGTATTCAATTTTATTTATTTATTAAATAAATGTATTTATTTAATAATAAATCATAATAAAATAAAACAAAATCAAATAAACAAATGAATATTGATTATTATTGTTTTATTGCTATTTCATAGAAATCACAATAAAATAAAACACTATTTGAAATCAAATTAACAAATTAGTCATAATATATTATTTATGAATAAATATTATTATATAGTATTTATTATATAATAATAATAATAATTATACAAATATATGATACAAAATGCAAACAAACAAGAATATTTTTTAATAAGGTCTTTATTTATTTAAATAAGCCACCTTAACGCGACAGTTTACATTTTAGAGGTTAAATACATCTTTATAACCTAGAATATGATTTTAGAACAACCAAACTGTGTGTGTGTGTGTGTGTGTGTGTGTGTGTGTGTGTGTGTGTGTGTGTGTGTGTGTGTGTGCGTGTGCGTGTGTGTGCGCTCAGTTTCCGCTGTTGCAGCTCTGCCAGTTTGAATGAGGAACATCTGCACTGCTGTCTCTATGATATGCACCTGTCTTTAAATTGTTGCACTCAGTGAATACGGCACTTGTGATTTCAACCGATTTAAATATGACAGTCAGATGTGAAACGGAGAGCAAGGAGAAGAATGATTATTCTCGGTTTCATCATCTTCAAGAGACAGTTCACTAAATGTGCGTGCGTAACTGTTTCTGCAAGATTTGTGTACGGCTGCTCTGCAGGCGCTCCCCTCGCTTGCGGTTCATATTCTGCGTCCTGAATGATTATTTTTTTCCTCTCGTGTCAAAGATTATTTCTTTATCATGTAGCAGGGTGATGGAAACACAGAGAGAGAGAGACAGAGCAGGACTAAAATAGCATGCATAAAAGAGGACTCTGATTTGCACTGGTGACTGGCGGTTTATCTGATAGCTCGGGGTGGTTAGACCACGGATAAACAGCATGGCGGTATGAAAAATGCGTTAGCCATCTCTGACAGGGAGTCCTAAAATAAAAAGCTCTGCTGCATTGCTTTTCACCTCTGGCAAAACACCACTATCAGACAATAAAAATGTGTTTCTTCAAATACAGGCACTTTTATGTCCCATGGGTTGATTTACAGATTTCAACTTTCAGTCTTTAAAATGTCCTCTTTGTTTGTATGTTTTTCTTTGTATATGCCTTGTATGTATAGATTAAATTGTTTTATATTTTATTATATTATCATTTATCATTTTAATACTATCATATTGAATTACATATATAATATCATATAATTTTTTCAGAATTTGTTAAATTTTTTAGATCTTCAGTATATGGCCTGAAGCATTTCTAAGAGGATCTGTAAATAGCTGTAAAATTGTGAGGGCAAACATTGGGGAATATCAGAAAGGTTATTGCTGCCCTCTGAGAAACGCTCACACTTTTTTTGACTGACAGACCTGTGTATAATAATAGAGTCGTACACGTCAAGCACTGCGGGATGTGGGAATTATTTACACTCAAATACTTGCATGCATTATTTACAAAAGCTGTACGATGTAAGCTGGATCAGAAGATACAGCTGAAAGATTTCATCATTTGAGGACACCCAGGCTTGCGTTCAACGCGCTAGGTCTGATTTATTCCGCAAATGTGGTTGCTAATTTTCTCTACTTCCTTTATTCGCGGATTAGCACTGTCCGGTGCAATTACAAATATTACCTAGATAAGCAACTTTTGTAATTTTGCATTAAAGCACTACAGCATAAAAAAAAATAAAAAAAAATCCTGCATTTTCTGTGCTGATTTTTGTGGGGAAATGATAAAATGTGTCGAATTACACCACACTTTTATTGCTAACTGAAAGCATGATTAAATTAGCCAAACTATTTCTTAAATGAACAAGCAAGAGGCAGAACATTGTGATTGTTATTGAATGTTAAATTCAATGGATTTTTGTTGGAATTCTTTTTTCTGAGGAATTCAGTGGGCACAGATTCCATTTTGATGTGTTACATCAGGAAAAGAAGGCTCTGTATGCCAGTCAATGTGTATCTCATTTCTAACCCTCATTTTTTTCTCTTTCGCTGTGTGCAGGTGAATATGACCACAGACTTGGAAGGCAGCGACATGTTGGCGGAGAAGGCAGACAGGAGGGAGTTTATTGACCTGCTGACCAAGATGCTGACCATCGACGCAGACAAGAGAATAACGCCCATAGAGACACTCAACCACCCCTTTGTCACGATGACACACTTGCTGGACTTCCCACACAGCACACAGTCAGTTCAACTACACCAACAGGAAACTTTTGGGGGGTGGGGGGTTGTAAAGGTTATGTAGTTTTATCAAATGTGTTATTGTGTTTAGATCGCTGACTATGTCCTTTTCGTTTCTGCAGCGTCAAATCCTGCTTCCAGAACATGGAGATTTGCAAGCGTCGGGTGAACATGTACGACACAGTCAATCAGAGCAAGACGCCCTTTATAACACATGTAGCTCCCAGCACCTCCACCAATCTCACCATGACCTTCAACAACCAGCTTAACACTGTGCATAGCCAGGTCAGTATCCACACACATTTACATTATCACATCTAACTAGTGACTTCCCATTACCGTATATTGTTCTTAAAGCTACACTGTGTCATTTTTTTATAAGTTGATTTTTAGCAAAAACCACTTTGTTCTTTCTAAATGATATGTGCTCATTAATGTATAATTACTTCTAACAACTAATCAAGTATTCTCGTAAGCGTAAATCTGTCATTTATAATACATACGGGGGAGCTGCTCGAATGGCGGAAGCCATGTTGCGCCTCCATCTTGAAAATACATTAGCCAAAGAGGGACATACCTGGAAATTCAAGCTTCGCCTTTCGGGTTTTTACACTCAGTTGCACCGGGACAAATGCGAGTGGGAGATTACTCGCGACTGCCAGCAGATTTGAAATAATACGGCCACCATAGGAGTTAAAACGCCCTTGGAATGGGAGGGGCTAGAAAGTAATATTCATTTGGTAGTCATATACAATTTCACCGCTAGATGGGAGTAAAATAAAGTTATAATAGGTAAACTTTCCTGTAGCTCAAACAGTAGAGCGTTGCCGCTTGCAACGGCAAGGTCATGGGTTCTATTCCCAGGGAAAGCAAGAACTGATAAGAATGTAAATGTGTACCTTGAAAATGCAATGTAAGTCGCTTTGAATTAAAGCGTCTGCCAAATGCATAAATGTAAATGTAAACCATAAATCAAGTTTGTCGTTTTTGGTGCAAGTTTCTGACCTAGCAGGGTAAAAAAAAAAAAAAAAAAAAAAAAACCCTTTAAGCTCAAATTAACAAATGTGATCAAAAAGAAAATTAGTTAATACACCACAATAAATCATCAAAATATATTCACTTATAATGAAATATAATAAATATAGTTAAATTATTGTATCATAATTGCATTAAAGCATTATTATCCTTAACCATCCTTAAACAAGACAAATGCACTTGAGAAGCACTAGAGTTCATAAATATTAAAATTATTACATTGTATATTTCTGTAATTATTTGTAATTATAATAATAATAATATATGAAATAATAAAAAAAAAAAAAAAAATAATATATATGTATACTGTGTTAAATGTTGTGCTTCAAACAAGCAATATTATGTAGTTAGATGTTTTAATGGATATGGAGACAAGATTTTTGTGGTGTATGGACCATTTTCTTTTTTGAGCACATCATAATTTTTTTTACTAACTTATGTTTCAACCTCACAACTACAGCCATGTCAGAACAAACACAACAACAAGCTACTGTATAGGCCTATGTGACAAAAATCTTCAAATATTTGAATTCAGTTGCTACCTAAACCCTTGCCGATCCCTAGTTCAGTTTAGTTTACCTTAAAGCTGCAGATAATTAATTGCATTAGACACACTGACTCAGTGGGACAATCCAAAGAAATTAGTGTAGCATTGGCCCATTGACCACTAAAAGTATTGGATGACTTCCTTCAGCGGACAGAACACCAGTCATATCATGGGCCATTTGGGCTGTGTGTGTGCGCACGCGCGTGTGCATGCGTGTGTTTCCAGCCTTGCAGCCCTCTGTCACAATGTGCTGATTAACAACATGACAGCCTCTACTTCCTGCTTGGCTTGCATTTTACCACTTTGCAGCCTTAAAGATTGCACCACTTTGTTTCCTTCTCTCCTTTTGTTTCCTCCTGTTTTGCCTCAGTGCAGTTTAGCTTCACCAGGGAGCGTTTGTCTAAACTGCTGACAGAGGGCCAGGCATGAATCCCATAATGCCTTCATTTTGAGTTCTTTGATCGGCTCAAAACGTGACTTTCCCCTTCGAATAAACATGTCTGAAGTCAAAAAGTCATGCGGCTGTAAGGTTACAGCATTCCGGCCTCTCTGTAACGTCATAAGAAGAACATTGTGTAGGGCATTCAGTGTGTTCGAAGGGAAAGCTTGTGTAGCATTAGCCAGCTGTGAGGGTGAAGTGTTTATTTTGTGTGATGAATGCCATGGCGGCGTATTGATTAACTCTCTCCCCTGGTGCTCGTCGGCCTTGCTAAACGGGGAAAATGAAAAATGAAAAGCCCTGTACTGAATTCTCCCCATACAAACCTTAATGAAAAGTCTATAATTACTAGCAGTGGCATGAGATGAAACGGTATTGCTTTAGTAACAGATGAAAGTAAATAACACTAGCTTCCATTAAACGAACTGATTTTGATGGTGCACCAGAGTTTAAGCACATCTTTTTTGTCTATTATTTTGTTAAATTCCGCCCCTTTCTTGGAAGAAATGACAGGCATTTTACATGGAAATGCACTTGGATGGTCATGTCTAGATGATAAACCTCTTCTACCTCCTTCTACCAAGGTTACAGATAGGGTTGGTTGACGAGACACTCCAAACAAATAGTTTGCAAATGCGGCAAGACTTTTTTGAAGAGGGTTACCATCTAAACATGCTCTATTCAGACTTGACCTCGAGTCATGACTTTTTTTGTGTGGAATTTTTGTGCCTTTTTATTTACTGAGATAGAACAGAACGACGTGAAAATAAAGAGGCTCAAACCCACATTTTTCATATTACCACCATAGCTCAACATTTTTATGTTTGAGCTTGCCTGCATTCCACTTAGCCATAGCTTAGGTCTGGAAGGTCTGGCTTAGGTTTAGATGGTCTGAACAGGCACATGAGATCCTGAGTAGGCTAGACTCAAACCCACATTTCCCATATGAGCTCCAAGCCTCAAAATATGAATGCTGGAGCATGTGCGCAGACCACTAAGCCATAGCTCAGACCCTTATTTTTATTTTAATAATTTTATTTTATTTTAAGTTCTGAAAAGGCACATGATTAGGAACTTGATTAGGCCAGACTCAAACCCACATTTCTCATATTAGCACCATGGCTCAACATATTGTATGTGTGCCAACCGCTAAGCCATAGCTCAGACCATTTTTTTTTATTATTTTTTTTATTTGAGAAGTTCTAAACAGGCACATGATGGCACAAAATTGTGTGTTTAAGCTTAGCCAAAGCTCAAAATGTTCTGATCGCTAAGCCATAGCTCAGACCATGTTTTTTTTTTTTTTTAATGTTTGTTTATTTTGGACATGAGAACTTGAGCAGTATAGACTCAACCCTAGATTTCCCAAATAGGTTTCGTGGCTAAAAATATGTATGCTGAAGCATGTGCACTTACTGCTAAGCCATGGCTCTGACCTTCTTTTTTGTTTTTAGCAGCCCTTTCCTCTTTCTGGCGATGTTACCGCACTCATATTTTTACTTCTGGCTATATTTTTGGCTTGTGCTTTCATTATAGAGAGAGGGTGTCTATGATGGAAGGACCTGTACAATTCTTTTGAGAAGCACATTCAGTTCACCGTTCTAGATGGAGGAGTGGGAGTTCCCTCGTTCATCAAACCTTCTAGACGCGCAAATTCCACATTGATAGATGAATAAACAGATGAATGTGCCGCAGTCAGGCCGGATTAAAAAGCACTGGAGGGGAAATCTAGAGCAGAGGCTTTGAAGAACAGAATTTTTTCTCCCCTCACCAGTTAGATCTGTGTGTATATTTAATCATAGCTTTAGCACAAAGAGGGATCATTATCTGCTGCTAATGAGACTGAGCAAATTCAATGAGTTGAAGGGTTGATGGAGACTGTAACACAAGAGCATTGATTGAAGCTCTCTCACCTCCTCTTTCCTCTTCCCTCACGCTCAATAAGTCATTTTATAGAACATGCCTGAACCTTAATGCCGTCTGCACCCAATAGCATCTAATTTGTTGAATTTGTTGTATTCGCTTTGAGAAATTACTTGACATCAAGCATGCTTCCCGTGCCTGCAGTTTTCATCAGCTAGTTTTTTTGAACATCCATCCTGCATATTGAGAAATATTGTATCATTTGCTATTCTTTGAAATTTTGCCCCCCATCCCTCTCATCGTTGTTCCACCCAATCCCCACACCCACTTCCTCATGCTTTTGTTTGTTTGTCTTTGTTTGTTTGTTTTATCCCATCGGTTCCTTTAGGCCACCAACCTGGCTCCCTCTTCCACCAGTGCCACCCTTTCCCTTACCAATCCTGATGTCTCCATACTAAATTACCAATCTGCACTCTACCAGCCTTCTGCGGCCCCCATGGCTGCCGTGGCTCCCAGGACCATGCCCCTCCAGCCCGGTGCGCCACAACTCTGCGCCGCCCGACCCGATCCCTTCCAGCAGGCCCTCATCGTCTGCCCACCTGGCTTCCAAGGTGAGCGCTGTTTTCATTTATACTAAACCCATATATCTTTGGCTGTTAAGCCTGGAACACACCAAGCCGACGCCGGCGAACTAGCGCTGATGAAAGCCGACTGTGTTGTCGCCTCGCGTCGGGGTAAAAAGCTGCACTTGAACACACCGAGAGAACTACAGCCGACTGTCAGCTAGAATGCGCATTCTGCGCCTGTGTGTAAATGTGACAACTGTCTATTTCTGCAGATATATTCGTCTATATTCGTCATGCAAAAAGGGAAACCGACGCTGCAGTGCTGCAGATACACAAACCGTAAACAAAGCAATGCGTGAAACCGTTTTGAATATCAATCCTGCTACACACTTTCTTTATTTCACTCTGCTCATGTTGATATTGAAATATTCACCAAGGAAATTCAGGTAAGATAACGTAACATTAGAACAGCCTTCTATCTGTATCGTTTTTACTTCTTTGCTCGCTGTTTTGCTATTATTATCGTGCACTGACTCGTTCAGTAAGCTGAACAGCCAATCAGAGTTCCCTCTTTCACCGACGATTTCACCGGCAATTCAACATGTCAAATCGTCCGAGACAAAGCCGACGAGGACCAATTTCAGCCGACGGTGCGGAACACACTGAGGAAACTTAGTCGGCCAAGTGCTAAAGTACTAGTTCACACATAAATTACAATTCTGCATTTTATACTTACCCTAGTGTCTCTCCGAACTTGTCTAATGTTATTTTTTCTGTTTTTAAAAAGTCTTTACCCAACTCTTTTTATATAACAGCAGTTTATAGAATCAGACAAATAGGACAAAAAACAACAACATTAAAGTATCATAAAAGTGGTCCACACGACTGGTACGCTACATGCCAAGGCCTCTTAAGCCATACAATAGATTTATGTGATGAACAGACTAAAATTTAAGTTGTTATACATTGACACTTGCTTCCAGATTCAACAATGAAAAAAAATGGAAATTTCAGTCAGATTATCATACGGATAGAAAATACACTGCCTCATTTCTGAAGGATCATGTGACACTGAAGATAAGAGTAATTGCTTCTGAAAAATTCATGAAACAGAATGAGCTGTTTCATAAATTTGGCCATCTAATTATGTTTACCTTGTTATTTCTTCCCAGGTTTGCAAGCATCACCCTCTAAACACACTGGCTACTCAGTGCGGATGGAGAATGCAGTTCCCATAGTAACACAGGCCCAACCTCTACAGATCCAGCCAGGCCTTCTGACACAGGTATAGCCAGACATTGCCCCCATTGCCATAGCAATACAAAGCCACATTTCCTAAACTAATTACACCCCTCTGCCTTTCCCAAATTCTCAATTATATCCGAGTTTGGCTCCAACCATTGAGCAATTAGCATGACCTACTTTTTTTTTTAATGATAAAAGTATAATTCACTTTCCCTTTAACAAAATTAAGAAGACACTCTCATTTCATGGCAAATAGATTAATTGAAGCCAGGTTGGATTTCTCTCATAATGCTCGTCTGTATCAACGGGAGTGACCTGCCTTTACCCTGCCAGAGATTTTACCCCACTGATGGTTTGCTTTCCTGCTTCCACTAAGGTCCAGGGAACTCTGCTCCTTTCCTGGAGTTAGAGGAAGTCAAGCTTTGATGAGCAAGGCTGAGGTTGGCTTTAAATGAGGTCTGTGAGTGCTGAGGGATTTGTCTACCCTCTGGAGCCGCAAGGAAGGGCCCAGACGGCTTTTCAAATTTGAGACAGGGTGGGGAGGTTCAGAGCCGTTTAGCTAATTTGTCATTTATCCTCAACATTTCCTAGAGCTCTGACTGCTGTTTTAAGACTCTACTCTTCTGCTTAAAAGAATAGTTCAGCCAAAAATTACAATTATTTACTCACACTCATTGTGTCATTGTGTGACTTACTTTCTTCAGTGGAACATAAAAGGTGAATTTTTGAGCAATATTCTGGCCACACTTTTACATTGAATGAATGTGAAGGAGGAGAGTAGCTGTGAAGCTCCAACATGACAAAATAAATGGCATAAAAGTATCAGAAAAGTAGTCCATATGTGTTATTTTCCAAGTCTTCTGAAGCGTTGTGTGAGGAACAGACCAGAATTTAAGTCGATATTTACTGAAACTCTTGATATGCATTCTAGCTGTCCTTGGCATGTTCATGAAATACACAATTTGTGAATGAATCATTGTTTTGAATTAGATCTTTTCAGTGAATCTGTTGATCCGTTTATAAAAGTAGACTGAATAACTGATAAACAAATTAAACTGAAACAAATTAGCCTTTTTCGTGACTACACTCTATTTCTTAAGTACTTTACAGTGTCTTTATTGTTCCTCACTTTCAGGAAAGCCTGTGCATAAAGTCCACGGGTGATTATTGTGGCACTGCATTGGGAAAGGCAGTTTGTTCAGAGTAAAGTTTGGGGATACTTGTTTATCATTTCTCCAGGGCCTCAACCGCCCATTCTTCTCCTCTTCAACCCAATCAGCCAGACCACATCGCTCCTGTTGCCAGTGGAGTGGGATTCTAGAAGGCCTCAGCTTTTATCTAGAACAGGAATGCAGAAAATGCGAAAACAATTGGCGAGAGAGCGGCGGTGCTTTCAGAGCCCTGGGGGTGACAAAAGGCTTTCACCCCGTGAGGGCGGAAAAGCTGTTAGGGGGGTAGTCGCAGAGATGGCCTTGCATGGAAAACTCTTATCTGGGTTAGCGTTCCAGGCCAGACGGAACAATTACACAACCCGACCCAGAGTGAGAAAGGAGGATGCAAAGTGTCAGGAATGTAGGCAAAGGGCTTTGGGGACATAGTTCTGATGAAATTATTTGTGTCATGGGCAGACAAAGTATGTTGCGGTGTTGCCACATACTCAAAGTATGCACTTTTAGGCAAAGTTAATGCTAAATTAAATAGGGTGCTAAATGTAAAAAAAAAAAAAAAAAACGTTTCTGAAAAAAACTAACTGTTTCTCTCAGTATTTATTAATAAAGCACTTCAAAAATAAAACAAATGACAATGATAAGCTGATTATAGTTTGAGAGTAACTTTGCTTGCTCAAATAATACCAATTAATCCCATTCACACCTTAAATTGCCAGAATTCCTGAAAAAGGCCCAGATTCACACCTCTCACATTGATTGAATGCCTTTCAAAAATCGCAAAAGCATTTTTTTCCCCACTTTTTCCCCCCATCACTCCTCCTTTTTGTGCAAGTGCTGTGGCCCATACAGATGGGCCGGTAAATAGATGTGCAAAGAGTATTAAAGAAACAATTCATTAGTTGTGCATTAAACTGCTAATCAATAAAGCTGCATTAAACTATTAGAGTTGCAGGCACTCAAGCTCACGTCTCTGGGCAAATTATGCCTGGCACTCCTCGCTCTCCTCACCCGCCATACAAAACAGCTCCTCACAAAGCCTCTGAATGGGGGCCCCTGAATTTAATTAAAGTCAGAGCTGATTTGGAAAATGTCTAGCACATCAGCACACTGCCTGGGAGATGCCACATCTCTTTATTAAGGCTGGGTCTTATCTTTTTTTATAGACATGAGCCAAGGCCGTACGCAGTATGCAGGGCCCCATCTCAGGCCCTCATCTATGTAGATACGGTGCCAAGGTATCGAGGGACAGAAATGAATGAAGTTCCAACGAAAGTGGCTCAAGCTTTTTTGTTATTCCACAGGGAGATCTTTTATGTTGTCCATAATTTGCTGCTTCACAGCCATCCTGCTCGCTGCTTCATTTTCAGACTGAGAGAATAATTACTGAAGAAGATGGGTGCATTCTAAAATTTGTTATCTCTTCTGTACATATTTAGTTATTTTCTTACTCAGTATGTTTGTGTTGTTTTCCCGTACAAATATCTAAAACAAATTAAATCACCATACATTTACGTGAGAAGCCAAATTACTTGTTTTCTGAACAATTGATCAAAATTAAGTGAGTTCATTTTGAAAGAAAAAAAAATATGAGGTCCGAAAAATATTCCTCTGTGATTTAACTTTATTTTTCTGACCCTATTGGCAGATAGTTTTCTGGTTTTAAGCATAAACTCAATTTGATCAATTTTTCAGAAAACTAAATTTAATATCTTAAATAATTGTGCATCTCCAGTAAAGGAATCTTGATTTAATAATGTTTAAATATTTGTACTGGAAATAAAAAGTATGAAAACCATTTTCTGCAGTGTGTGATGTCTCTAGGCCCAAACGCTGATGCTGCTGTGTCTTAAATAACTAAATGACCCCTTTGGTGGTTGTTTGGCACAGTTTATCACTTACTAGCGGTCATTTCTCTAAATAGCCATATCCTTTTTCTCCTCTCTTGAAATATGTGGGTGCAGTCCCCTGGCCTGTTTAGCTGAGGTGCAACCCTGCGATTTGATGTGCCGGGTTACGGGGTCTTTACACTGACTGCAATTAAACAGCTTGAGGTCACGGAGTCCGTGTGCTGTTGGTTGCTAGTAGGCGTTCATATCCCACTCGACTGCAATCCAACTAAATTGGATCACATGAGCTCTACTATCTGTAGATGTTTTGACCTTCTGCTGGAGATGTTCCACACTTTTTTGGTGCTAACCCTCTGTTTTCCTTCCATCCTGACCTTGCAGCAGGCCTGGCCATCTGGTACTCAACAGATTCTCCTTCCGCCAGCGTGGCAGCAGCTCACACACACTTCAGTGCAACACGCCACGGTCATCCCCGACTCCATGACCAGTTCGCAGCCTCTGGCCAACTGGAGGTTAGTTCCCACTATACCATTTTGACTGCCATTTTGTTTGACCGTTGGCAAATGGGGAGTGTTCGAGAAACCATCATTTTTGCAATAGATTCAAACAGTGCCCGTCCACTTTTTCAACTGCTTTGATTCTTTAAGTATTTTTAAGGGTTTAAGAGTTTTAAGCCATGAACCAAACCAACCAGCTACAAGGTGAATCAAAAATGTATTAAAAAACGATGGAGAATATAAAACTTTGTTGTTGATTTTTTTTGTTTATTACAAAATACACATATTATGCATATTTATTTATTTTTCCAAATATGGAAATATTTTAAATAAGTAAATATTTAAGTTGGGAGACTGACTATAATGTAATAACATAACAATATTTATTGAGAGTGGGTGCTAAAGTGTTAATTTGATTGTCGCAATTATCTGATTGGTGGAGATTTCTTTGCAGAATCATGGGTAAATCATTGTTTTTCACCAAGAATTCCGTTGTTGAACATTGTTATTTGAAAAAATAATTCAAAATAATGCAGGCTGAGGGCTTCAACAAAAGCATTTCCCATAGGTTAGCACCCTCGTAGCTCAGAGTTGGTCTGTCTTTAAAAGTTTATAAGTTATCGTTCAAAATCAATTCCCTATGGAGAAAATGTGATTTTTACTTCTGGAACCCAACTGTTTCACTCTATTTCGTTGAGATGTTGGTGCCACAGAAGCTTTTAATTTTTGTTTCTTTTATTTAGCTGAGCAGATCTGGTAAAATTTCGTCATGTTTAATAGGGATTCCATTAGTATTTCAAAACCAATTATATCCTCACAAAAACATAACTTATACCGTGCTGATTATAAACAGGTCATGTGGAACTCAACCGATCTGTTTTACGATATCATGACTGGTGATGCATATATTTCACGATAGTTCAGTACCGCAACACTGGGTTTTAATAATCTCCTAGATTATTAAACTAAGCAGATTGAATTATCTAGGTTGCTTAGTCTGCAAATGCACCTACAAAGCCAACATGCCTTTGAATTATTCATTTGGAATGCAGGAAGAGAATATTTTAAGACTGATACTCATTATATTCTGGATTCGTTTAGAATTCATGTTTGGTTTCTTGTATTAGAGCAGTGAGTGCAGGAGCGTGTCTATGGCTAGGACAGGGTAATGGAGTCAGGTCGTGCTGACCTGCATGATGTGAACGTATTACAGAAGAATATCTGCAGATCATCACATCAGCGCCTTAAGCTCAGCCTGGAGGGCTCTATAGTCCCAGTCCGGTTGGAAAAGTGTCACACTTTTACTGCAGAGATCCTCCTCTGAGATCTATTGCTGTTCTCTTCTCTTCTCCTCTGCTGTTTGCTGCAGTCACTGCTGCCTCCTCTGGCCAAATGTTGCATTGCATTTATTCTTCATTGAGATACAGTTGTAGTTGATGATTGAAGAAGATGGTACAGATATCTAAATTCTAGTTAGTAAAAAATAACAGTTTATTTATTAATTTTGAGTATTGCTGTAGTATCAAATAATTTTGAAAAAAAAAATGATGACATTACATCAAGGAGTTTCATAAATCTGTTTTATCTGTAGAATATTTGTGTTCTCCAGTAGAGCATTGTACACTACAAATATCCTATTTTTAATTGTTATGTGGGTTTGGTTTGACGGTATAACATTTAAACATCCTTAAAAATAAGGTACAGTAAATTCACACAAAAAAGCTAAATATCACAAAATGCTAAGAATAATTTTTTTATGTATCTTGAATTTCAGTACCATTTTTAGGTCTCTAAAGCTAAATTATTTAGTAAAAATAAAAATTTTTAAATCAAAAGAGAAGTAGACTCAATAAGTGTATTTTGTCTCATTCCATTTCCTTTATCATTTGGATTAAGCATATCTATTCATATCATCTTTGGCAATTTTTCTAGCCAGTTAAATTTGGCTTGTTGAAAGAATATTTAGAATACTTACAAGTTACTGATCAAACAGATTATTTTATATTAATATTATTATATATTAATATACACTACTGCTCAAACGTTTGTTGTCAGGAAGAATTTTTTCAAAGCAATTAATCAGCGTATTAGAAGGATTTCTGAAAGATCATGTGACACTGAAGACTGGAGTAATGATGCTGAAAATTCAGCTTTGCCTTCACAGGAATACATTGCACTTAAAATAGAAACACAAATTTTTAGATTGCAATAGTATTTCATAATAATAATCTGTTTTACTATATTTGTGATCTTATAAATGCTTAAAAGTTTAAAGCTTTGGACTTCTTTCAAAAACATTACTGATTGGTAGTGTAGTCTTTATAGGGCATGCTTTAATAAAGCTTGTTTCGTTTCAGGAATTCACATCCCCATGGCAGCCATTACAATCCCATTATGCAACAGCCAACCTTACTGGCGGGTCACGTCACCCTGCCCTCTCAGCAACCTCTCAATGTGGGGGTGGCTCATGTCATGAGACAGCCATCAAACAACAGCTCCTCCTCCAAAAAGAACAAGCAGCACCAGATAAACAACAGGTCAGAAAACCCTTACTAATAAAACTTAGACGGTTTTACCATGGCATCAGATGGGAATATTCATATACGTTGGTATTTAAATGGTACCTCAATGAATGCCATGGTATAATGTTAAAAAAACATTCATACCGAAATGAACTTTAGAATTGTTTTATTCTTTCTCAGGAACGTGTCCGCATACGACGCGCCCTCCACCCAGCCTGTGACGTCACCACAGCGCTCCAAACGAGTGAAGGAGAACACCCCTCCTCGGTGCGCCGTGGTTCAGAACGGCCCGTCTTCGACATGTGCCCCATCACAGACCTGTGGGGGAGGGGGATGGGGAGGCGAGCAGACATGTAGCACCACTCGAGACCACCACGGTCAACACAACCCACCGCGTCAAACCATCGTCATTCCCGACACTCCCAGCCCGGCCGTCAGCATCATCACCATCAGCAGCGACACGGATGAGGAGGACGACCTCAAACAGCCCACTAACACCAGGTCAGAAAAATGGGACGAGCCATTTTAGCACACATTAGTTCTCTTTCTAACATTCGTTCGGTATCTCACTATGGGAACGCCTCTGGGCGTGACCGATCGCGGAAGCACCAATTACACCACGTCTGCCAAATATGGCAGACCAATCGCTGCAGCGATCAGGGAGTCCCTCTCCCTGTATATAAACCGCAGGTACCTGCCGTTTCGTCATTCTCGCTCTCTTCCCCGTGGAAGATTTCGGAAGCTGTCCTCAGCAGACTTTGGGAACTATTTGCTTAACAGTTTTCAGACGGAGCCGGCAGGTAACGTCACAAACGCAATACTTTCCTGAAGTGGTTGAGTGACTTCGTCACTTAAGAGTGCGATAACTAACGTGTCAAGACGAGTTTTCCTGCTCTTAAGTTTTTCTATCCCTTTTCCAAGTTTTTCTGGGCGCTTACCACGCACCAAAAAAATAAGGAAAATAAGATAGCTCTCTATTCGCGACACAGCTCCGTACCAGTTATCACGTTGTGTGAAAGCTTACCGTACGAAGAGAGTGCAGCCCCATCATCATGGCCACCGCGATAGAACCGGAGAGTCCCGGAGGAAAAGGTCGTCCTCCGCATCCGTGTGCTTGTGGAATGTGGATTTCTGCTAAGGATACACACGGCCTCTGCATCTCCTGTCTGGGCGCTAAACACGCTCAGGCCGCGCTGTCCAACCCCGAGGGCTGCCCGCACTGTGCTACGTTCTCGTCTAAGACCCGAGAAAGGAGACTCCGCGTGGCTATAGCTGGAAAAGCGGACCCATGCCTCTCTGCTCAACCCAGAGAGGAGCCCATGGATTGTCCTCAGGCCACCTGCTCATGGGCAGATATGATGGAGAAGGTATCACCCGTCCTTCCCCCGCTGTTCGATCCGTTAGCGGGAGAGGAAGATGACGATGATGAGGTGTTGTCGAACATACTCGAGGACGAGGATGACGACGACGAAGATGCCATTCTTCCCCTGAACCAGTCCCGACCGCCGAGCGCACAGGATGAGAGTTCACCCTCCCCTGTACAGGTGGACACGGATCTAATCGAGGTCTGTCGCAGGGCCGCGACTAGATTATCGATTGACTGGCCATCCCAACAGGCAGGTCAAGGGGCTGAAAGAGACCTGTATGATGGAAGGAGACTTCCGTCACGTCTCCCGCCAGCGAGGCAGTTTATTCCGGCCGTCCCGGCCTGTGTGGCTGAAATGAAAAAGTTTTGGGATAAGCCTTTTTCACATCGAGTGCCCGTTAAGGGTTTCTCAAGGCTTGATGTTCAGGGGATGGAGGATCTAGGGATGGCGGATCCTCCCCCTGTGGAAACATCGGTGGCAAATCACCTGCACCCTGGCCGCAGAGCAGCGCTCTCTTCAACCGGAGCCTCGCTGCCAGGGAAAACAGAGCGCTTTGCCGCCTCTGTTTTCCAAAAGATCTACAAATCAACGGCTCTGTCAGTTCGCGCTTTGAACGCGACGTCCCTCCTTACAGCCTATCAAGCGGAGCTATTAGAGGAGATGGGTCGTCAGCTGGACTCCGGATCTCCCAACCCAGTGCTCTGGGAGGAGATATGCGTCATCGCAGATTTGAACCTGCGCACGTCACGCGGAGCAGTTCAAAGCTGCGGACGGAGTATGGGCTTAGCAGTCGTGGGAGAAAGATCTCTGTGGCTGGGTTTGTCTGGACTCTCTGACAAAGAGAAAGCAGAGTTTTTGGATGCCCCGATAGATCCAAAGGCTATGTTTGGCTCCACGGTAACTGCGATGCGGCAGCAGTGCGATCTGCGAAAGAGAGAGGGGGAAGCTTTCCAGGCCTGTCTCCCCAGAAAGCCGGCGGCTCGGCCTTATCATCCGAGCCGGCCGAACTTCAGACCCTCAGGGAGAGGGGGGCACTCAGATTATCAGTCTTCCCGCCCCGCTCCGCCACAACCGCCGAACAACACGGCCCCACAGTCAAAGCCCGGTTTTGTGAGGCCAAAACAGTCTTTCGCGGCCGCAGCAGCAAGACACCGACCGGCCGCCCCCCAGGGGAATAAGAAGAGGCGGTCGACCTGATACGTCAGTTCGGCAGCAGGAAGGGTTGGTAGACAGCACCCTGGGTTTCTCTGTCCCATCCCTTCAGAACGATTCCTCTCTCCCTCCCGCGGGGAAGAGGAGAAGGAATTCAGAGGTAAATTGTGTTCGTGTGGACAGTTCAGAGTCCAATGTGTGCGGGAATGTGGCCAATGTTCTGCTAGTGCCCCCCAAGAGATCGTTTCCCCCTCCACGTTCGAGGTCCGTTACGAGGGAGGAAGATCTAACGTTCACAAACATCCCCTCAAAAATAAAATTTTCTCTGACGCATCCAGGTCAAGGACCGAGGGCGCAGTGTGTGATAAGAAAAGAAAAAGATCACAGAAAATTAAAACAATCACAAACACAGACCGACATAACTCCTTCACTGGAGCGGTCTCCCCCCCCTTTGCCGCTAGAGGGTGCTGCTGCACCTCTAGTGAGCGAGGACGGGAAGGGCCCACTCGCTGCTCAGGCAGTGAACTGGCGCGCATGCGCAGTTCATCCCTGGGTATTAACCACTGTAGAGAGGGGATACAGGCTTCAATTCGCTGTAAAACCTCCTCTGTTCAATGGAGTGGTTATTTCAGTGGCCAAAGGGGAAGCAGCTCTGGTTTTAGAGGAAGAAATAGCCTCTTTAATAAGAAAGAAAGTGATAAGAGTGATTCCAACGGAAGAAAGCCAGAAGGGCTTCTACTCCCGTTATTTTGTGATTCCCAAGAGAGGGGGAGGTCTCCGTCCCATTCTGGATTTACGGGTCCTCAACAGACACCTCAGAAAATACAATTTCAAAATGCTGTCTGTCAAAACATTGTGTCAAAATATTCGGCAAGGAGACTGGTTCACCTCAGTGGATCTCCAGGACGCATATTTTCACATAGATATTTTTCCTGCGCACAGGAAATATCTGAGGTTCGCCTATCAAGGCACAGCATACGAGTATACGAGAATACCATTTGGCCTCGCTTTAGCACCTCGAGTATTCAGCAAGTGTGTGGAAGGAGCCCTGACTCCGTTAAGGAGATCAGGGGTCAGGATTTCATCATATCTGGACGATCTGCTCATCTGCGCGCCGCTCCGACGGCAGGCAGAGAGCGACACTCACACACTAGTGACGCATATGGAGAGATTAGGTTTCAGAATAAACCAAACGAAGAGTTGTCTATCTCCGTCCCAGGAAATAGTATACCTAGGCCTCAGGTTAAACTCGGTGACGTTTCGAGCCTTCCTATCAGAGGAACGCATCAAGACGTTTCACAGCTGCCTCTCCCTTTTTCAACGAGGGAGATCAGTCTCTTTCAGAATGTGTCTTCGGCTTCTAGGACTGATGGCCTCAACTGTATCAGTGGTTCCCCTAGGACTGTTGCGAATGAGGGATTTTCAGAACTGGACAGCGTCACAGGGCATTCGCCCCAGGAGCCGCCTCAGCCGCAGAGTGCGCGTCTCACCAGAATGCACGAACGCGCTATATCATTGGAGGGCCCCGTCTTTCCTCGGGACAGGATGCCCTCTGGGTCCTATCGTACTAAGAAAAGTGGTGACGACGGACGCATCTCTCACAGGCTGGGGCGCAGTGCTCGAGGGCAGAACAGTGAGAGGAGTTTGGTCTCCCACACTGAGAGAGAAGCACATACATTTTCTAGAGCTACTGACAGTGTTTCTAGCTCTGAGACATTTTGTGCAATTTCTCAAGAATCATCATGTATTGGTCAGGACAGACAATACAACGGCGATAGCCTACATAAATCGTCAGGGAGGAGTGCGTTCTCACGCGCTTCACATGGTAGCGAAGAGACTGATTATGTGGAGCAGCAGGACCTTCCTGTCATTACGCGCGACGCATGTCCCGGGAATAATGAACAGGGGAGCGGATCTACTGTCCAGAGGGAATCCCCTGTACGGGGAGTGGAGACTCCACCCCCAGGTGATCCTCATGTTGTGGCAGAGATTCGGCCAAGCTGCCGTAGATCTCTACGCATCGCACGAAGACGCACAATGTCCCCTGTTCTTTTCTCTGGTCGGCGACGATGCACCATTGGGTGTGGATGCTCTAGCCCACGAGTGGCCAAACGAGTTACTGTATGCGTTCCCTCCGTTGAGCTTGATCGAGCCGACACTGCGGAGGGTTCGAGAACGCAGACATGTGATGATTCTGATCGCGCCATACTGGCCGGGGAGACTGTGGGTGGCGGAGATTGCGCAACTGCTCTACGACCAACCTTGGCCGTTACCAGCGCGCAGGGATCTCCTCTCACAAGCACGGGGGGAAATATTCCATCCTTCCCCTCAGAAGCTAGCTCTCTGGGCCTGGCCCGTGAGAGGATGAATCTGAGCACAGCCGGGTTACCTCCGAAGGTTATTGAAACGATTCAGAACGCAAGAGCTGCCTCGACTCGTTCTCTTTATAATCTCAAATGGAGAGTGTTTGAAGAATGGTGCGCAGACAGGAACATTGTTCCATTCTTGTGCTCTGTTTCGGACGTGCTGTGTTTCCTTCAGGACCTCCTGGACAAAGGCAGAGCTTTTTCCACGGTTAAGGTTTACCTGTCCGCTATATCGGCGTGTCATGTGGGTATTGATTCGGGTACTATTGGCCAGCACCCTCTAGTCTGTCGATTTATGAGAGGTGCACGTAGGCTACATCCAGTATCAAAACCGCTGGTTCCGCCATGGGATTTGTCTGTGATTCTGAACGCGCTCTCTAATGCCCCGTTCGAGCCCATTGAGGAGATTGCCTTAAAGCTGCTCGCTTTAAAGACGGCTCTGTTACTTGCTCTTACAACAGCAAAAAGGATGAGTGAACTACATGCTTTATCAGTTCACCCTTCATGTATGAAGTTTGCTCCGGGGGGTCAAAGGGTTAATTTTAGAACTAACCCGGCTTTCGTGCCCAAAGTATATAATCACGCGGATTCTATAAGAGCAGTGGACTTGCCAGCCTTTCATCCGCCTCCTTTTTCTTCTCCAGAGGAGGAGAGATTACACTGTTTATGTCCGGTTCGTACACTGTTTATGTATGTACAGAGAACCCGCATATTGCGTAAGAGCAACCAGCTGTTTGTCTCGTGGGCGGACTCTTACAAGGGAAAACCTATCTCCCGTCAACGCCTTTCCCACTGGGTGGTAGAGGCTATCATGTTATGTTACAAGAGCATGAATATAGAGCCCCCTGTAGGACTGCGAGCGCATTCGACTAGGGGGGTGGCTACATCCTGGGCTCTATTTAGAGGCATTTCTATTCAAGAAATTTGCGCGGCAGCCAGCTGGTCCTCTCCGCACACATTTATTCGCTTTTATAGACTGGATGTTACAGAACCTTCTCTGGCCCACTCAGTTCTGGGAGTGTGCAGTCAGGTGGTATAAGGTGGTTTTTAATAAAGGGGGCGTTTTCCTCATAGTCGGTTTATTTACCGTCTGAGACAGTGATTCAGTTACTGGCTACTTATATCCCCTCTTCTTCAGTCTGCTTCGTCAGCATATCGGCAATACGGGAGTTGTCTATATCCCATAGTGAGATACCGAACGAATGTTAGAAAGAGAACGATAGGTTACTGACGTAACCCCGGTTCTCTGATAACATGAAGTGAGGTATCTCACAACATTGCCCTCCTTGCCTTTTCGCACGGAGAAGAGATATGCGGAGAATGACGAAACGGCAGGTACCTGCGGTTTATATACAGGGAGAGGGACTCCCTGATCGCTGCAGCGATTGGTCTGCCATATTTGGCAGACGTGGTGTAATTGGTGCTTCCGCGATCGGTCACGCCCAGAGGCGTTCCCATAGTGAGATACCTCACTTCATGTTATCAGAGAACCGGGGTTACGTCAGTAACCTATCGTTCTGCAATATGACATATTTTTGAGCGAAAGTGGGAAGTGATTTAGGACAGAACTTGATTATATCCTTCAGGATTTCATTGTGTTTTTATTAGGGTATAATATGATTGGTTAAAGGAATAGTTCACTTAAAATGAAAATTCTGTCGTCATTTACTCACCGTCAAGTTGTTCCTGAAACACAAAGGAAGGTATTTTGAAGATTGTCGATAACCAGACAGTCGATGACCCCATTCACTTCCATAGTATTTTTTTTCTATGGAAGTCAATGGGGTCCATCAACTGTCCCCATCAATGGGGTTATCGACATTCTTCAAAATATCTTCCTTTGTGTTCAGCAGAAGAAAGAAATTGATACAGGTTTGAAACAACTTGAGGGTGAGTAAATGATGACAGAATTTAAATTTTTAAGTGAACTATTCCTTTAATATTTTCCTTGGTCATGTCAAATCATTTCAGAGGTGAAGAAAGTTGTTACATTTTGATGAAAGATCATAAAAATGATTTGTTTTCTGTGGAATAACTGATCTGTTATCTTATGAATATGATATAATATGAATAATCTTGCACAATAAGACCAGGGACATTTACTGATCAGGGGAAAAAAAATCTAACTTTTAAATGCCTGTTCAGCTCAGGGAAAATACTAGATAATGCTTTGAAAATGAATTTGGTAGTCTTGGGAGTTGGACAAATATTACATTGTGCATCATTACACAAAACAATGTTTGAATACCTTTACATGCATTTAACATAGTTTTTATTATGAACCTGTTTTGCCTTCTGACAGCACGTCATCTAAACATAGGAAGAATGTCATCAGCTGTGTGACGGTCCATGATTCCCCTGACTCTGACTCCAGCAATACCAGCCCTTACGCTGTGGAGTCCCGGCCTAATGGTCCCAACGCCAACAGCTACGACTCCAAAGTTGCTGTCCTGGACAACTACAGCAACGGGAACCCCCGCACCATCATCATCCCCCCACTGAAGAGCCAGACCAGCGAGAATCTGGGAGAGTGTGATAGACTCTTGCCTGGTGAGACAGGGGAAGGGCTGATAAGACGACAGAGAAAAACGGGCATCTGGCAGGGCCTGAATCAAGCATCAGTTTAAAGTGACAGTTCACTGACAGCCTCTGATGTGCAGTGTTGATTTATTTAGTAGATTTATGTGCCATTTCAAAAGCTATAGATAGTAAAACAATTTATAGATGTACCGTAATTCAAACAACTCAGATCTGTTAACATTGGTCAGAAGAACATTTTATTACAATGCAAGCTCAAATGTGATGAGCACTATTGTTTTGAAACATTACTATGCAGATTTCGGGAATACTTGATTCTAATTGGTCAACCGCAGCATTCTGCAGACAAATATTTTTTTTTATAAGGACCTCTAAACTAAAATTCATTTATTTATTTATTAAGACAATATAACCACTTTTTTTTTAAATCCTTAATTGTTTAAGTTTATTTATTTAACATAAATTCCAACCCAATTCTGTTCCAACAATTTTCCAAATGTATTTATTTTCCCAATATATCAATCAGTATTTCCAATGTTTTTTCCTAAGATATTTATTTTGTATTTATTTCATTTTTGTGTATATTTAACATAATATAATAAATATTTCCAACTGTATTTTTTTTCTTTTTTACATATCAATATTTCCCTAATATTCCTAATTTATTTATTTATTTAAAACATAAAATCCCTATTTCCAACACAAATTTATTCATTTTATATTTATTTATTTCATTCAGTAAGTAGCCTTGTAATAATTGGGATAAGAAGTGCCAACTGTATTGTTGCTAAACATAACATAAGAAGTTAACATACCATTTTTTTTATTCATTCCAACAGACTTGATGAACCACCAGAACTCTGCCTACAAGTTCAAAATCTCCAACGGGGGCTTGTCTGGAAACATCCACTCGTCGGGAGGCGTATCATACCGACAGCAGCGCACGGGGCCACATCCCTTTCAGCAGCAGCAGCCTCTAAATCTCAGCCAGGTATTTCAGTCAAGAATTTCACATCTGGTTTCATAGTTCATATATTTATCCACAAAAGTAATATATTACTGCTTTGTGTAGGCTCAGCAGCACATGGCAATTGAGCGCAACGGAGGTCACCGGCGGCAACAGGCCTACATCACCCCCACTATGGCCACCCAGGCTCAGTATTCCTTCCACAACAGCCCCACCCACACAGCTAACGTTCATCCCCACTTGGCCCCCCCTCATCTGTCCGGGCAACACCTCTACACCTACACTGGCCCCACGGCCCTGGGCTCCACCGGCACGGTGGCCCACCTGGTCGCGTCACAGGGTTCGGCCCGTCACGCGGTCCAGCACGCCAGCTACCCGCCGGGCATCGTCCACCAGGTGCCTGTCAGCATGGGCCACCGCGTGCTGCCCTCGCCCACCCTGCACCATGGCCAGTACCAGGCCCAATTTGCGCACCAGACCTACATCAGCGCTTCTCCTGCCTCCACTGTCTACACTGGATACCCGCTGAGCCCCACCAAGATGAACCAGTACCCTTACCTCTAAAGCTGAAACACTGGAGCCCAGCCAATCGCTGCTTACCATTTCTACCCTTATCCCAACTAGAGACAGAGAGACACGCTGAAGCCTATCGACCCTTAACCCCATCCCCTTGTTCCTTTCATGCTTAAACTTGAAGACAATGAAGATGCCGATGGATAGAGGAAGTGTATTCTCGGAGGGAACGGAAGGGTACTGAGGAGCTTTCTTTTTGATGAGTTTTATTTTGCCTTCTCAAAAGGGCCAGTTAACAATTTATTTTGTGATCTGGAGGTTTTGTTTCTCTTAAAACAGAAGTCGAAGGAGGAGTTCTTGCTTTTGTTAGTTTCTTTGACAACAAGGTCTCATCAGCAGGCCGTTTGGGAGAGACAGAGTTTCGTTCGGCGGAGATTTTGTTGGCTTTCTTGAAATCATTCACCGACTGTTTGAGCCCGAGGTCACGACGTGGATGTTTTGAATTCCTACGAGAATTTTTTTTTGGATGAGGTGAAATACGGATATCTGCTGCTCTTCAAAGAAAAAAAAAACATAACGATGGCCTTGAACTGTCTTAAACATTTCCAAATTACTTGCGGCGAACGGTATTGTGCATACTCCGCCGCGCTCTCCGACAAAAACACCTGGAGGAATCTTCTGGAAATAGGACGACAAAACTTTCTAGTGTATTTATAGACTTTTCTTTGTTTGTGTTCACATTTAGAAAAGAAAACTACGTTTGTCATACCGTAGGACATTAGCTGGGCCCCTCTTTGTAGAATGTAGCAGTCTGCACCCGTTGATTTAATGAAGAACCTTTCTTATACCAATAGATTCTTGTTTTTCCTCTTTCAATGTGATTGCACAAAGTGGTTACAATAACATAGGCATGTTCAACATGGTAGTCGGTCGTGCGTTTGCGTGCATGTGTGCGCTCAGCACATCTGTGCGACGTATTCCTCCACAGTCTTAGGTTTATCATTGTTACCTCGTAGTGCCTTACATATATTACAACAGTTTACTTGGCTGGAAACCCTCTAGAACCAGATGCTAGTCAGAGAGTTGGCTCCTAGGTTGAACATCTTCATCGTTGCGTGTTTTTTGTTTGTTTTTAGTTTTAAGTTCCAGGATTAAGCATTTAGCCCTAAACGTTATTTAAACGCTTCTCGTTTAGCGTGCATGAGATCTTTTACATTTACAGATACTTACCTGGGGTAATGAACCAAAGTTGTCATTTAAAGATAAGTAACTTTTGTTCGGGATAGTGGATATAATTGTATAGCGTATTTACTGTACATACCGTAGCTATGCGTTTTAGTCACCTTGCAATCAATGCGATGTCACTGATTTTAGGCTGTATATGTCATAAAAGGGAGACTAAACGAATATTTCATGGGAAAAGCCAAGTGTCGTTCAATCAGTTGGAGACTGGGCTGCACAGTTTGTTTAAAATTAAATAAAACATACCAGGTTTGAAGAGGTTGTCTGTTTATGGAAGGCTGGACTTGGTTCAGAAACCTGGGAGGGTTTGAGAAGGAGAGTCTTGTCAGGCGTAGGAGAGACTGAGGTGCGTGTGGATTTTGATGGGAATTGTTGGGAGAGGGAGAGGGCAAATTCCACATTTTTAATGAGAATAGCATGTTGGCTTTGAGCACGTTGGTAGATGCCGAAGGAAGCCGTGCAGCAAGATTGCACACAACACTCTGATTTAAGCGTTCGTTTGAGGTTCTACGAAGATCTGTGGTGTTTTTATTCTCACGTACACCTTGGGGTTTCAAACATCCCCATGTTGCATGACATATCTGCAACAACATGCACCGAAAATCAAAATTGGCTGTCTTTTTCACTGTTTGTCTTACCATAGGAATCACTTATGCTACAGGCGTCCTGTCAGTAAAGAGATAATGAAAGTGTAGAAAACTGTGGGACAATGCTTGTCTTTTTGCTGCTTAATTTAAGGTTCAATATGCTAGCCAATCGTTCACATTGTGTCCTAACCATGCGCTCTGTATTAAACCAATTAAAAATAAAATATAAAAATATAGTACTTCATATACCCTACCATTGAAATGTTTGGGGTCAGTGAGATTTTGCTTTTAAAGAAATTCACATTTTTATTCAGCAAAGATGCATTAAATTGACCAGAAGTGACAGTAAAAACATATTAATATAATCATAAGATAATGAAAAAAAAATGGTTTCCATAAATATTTTAAGCAGCAAACCCGTTTTCAACATTTTTAATAGAATAATATGTGGATTTGCTGCATTTAGACTGATTTCTGAAGGATCATGTGACACTGAAGATTGGGTGTAATGATGCTGAAAATTCAGAGGAATAAATTAAATTTTATAATATATTACAATAGAAATTAGTTCTTTAAAAATGTAATAAATGTTCACAATATTTAACTGTATTATTAAGTAAATGCAGCCTTAGTAAGCATTAAAAAAATAAAACATTAAAAACACCTTACCAACCCCAAACTTTTGAAGAGTAGTGCACCCACAAAGAAAAGGAAAACTAAAAGTTTATTTTAAAGTTTTACAAATTAACTTAGTTTTTATAATCACTTATGGAATGGAAGGGAAACAAATTAATAACCAAAATTAAAGAATAAGCATTAAAATCAAATTGAATTCAAATAAATAAAAAGGAAAGAAAAATAACAAAGGTTTTTGTATTTTGCATAGCCTATGTCTGTGATGATGGGCTGGGTAGCCCCGCCCAGAGTGAACTCTCATTGGTCCAAAATTTTCAGACATGTTCTGGTTGGCTGTGGCGGTTATGTGCCTGGTTAGGACACAGTGTTTGTTTTGTTTTTATGTTGTGCATGTCAAATATATCCCCTTTTGCCCTCACGCCACAAAACTTGCATTTGAAGTAGATTTTACTTTGAGATGTTTCTATATTATTGTTTTACTTCCCTAGGTATATTGTTTTCTCATAGAGAGTGTTGCAATAATGTTCGTGGATGTTTATTATTGTTTTATGTTATACGTCAAGCATCATTTGTTTGATTTCTGGTGGTCGATATGTAAATGTGATGTTTAATATTCATATGTGGACCCTCGTCTGGTAGGAAGCATAGACTTTGTCCAAGTGCTCAGCCAAGATCTCACACCAGTTAAGTTGTACCCGAGCCTTCAGTTTGATAGCTTGTCAGATTGATTCATTATGCTGTGTGTTATGACGTAGGATGCCTATAGATGTTTTATTGTGCGTATGTTTGTTTAGGCTTAAGTTGGATGCTCATTCAAGCACACAGTTAAGAAAGGCTCCTTCGATGATACTCCCATTCCATTCCGGAAGGAGCCATTTCTGACTGCACTGATCTGTAGTCTCCAGTCTGTCTCGCCTCACAGGGACCGACCTGTACGACCAAATTGGGACTCCGCTGGCATTTAAGGAGTTTTGGTTTTTCCCACCAAAGAAATTCAGCATGTCATTGATGTGCAGACGTCTCTCTTGCTGTAATGGAGAAGGAAGAGTGAGTTTCACTGACATTTAGAAAAATAAAAACATTAATAAAAAAAAGGTTAGATCAGGTCGGTGACAGAGAGGAACCTGTAAATGGCATTCTAAAAAGCAAAATAGAAAAGACACAAATAATGCACTCTCATGTTCTCTCAGATTTCAGTGCAGTTGTTTAATCCAGTGTTTTGTACCTTTCTCATACGTTTTTTTCAGTGTTAGTTTGGACAAAACTCCCAATTTTGGATCTAATAAGTAGATTTGTGTAAAACATAAGGCCCTTACATTTTTTAGAAAAAAGGAAATGTCAATGCCACACTTTATTTCATTTATTAAAGCTGCGGTGTGTAATTATTTACTCCTGAAGAGTATAAACACTGTGGCGCTTTAAAAATGGCTTCACTTTGACATTGGAACAACCAATGGTGTGAGATGGGGGCGTGGCTATCAGTTAGTCCAACCAATGAAAAATTGGGAGTGTTTCAAATACAATTTTGTTTGGTGCCACTAGTGACACTGAAATTATACACTGCAGCTTTAAATTTCAGCTTTTGTATGCTTTATTATTTTGGTTTTAACTAAATATTTAAGAGATAAATTAGTGCGTCATGTAGTGGCCTATAAATTGAATCAGTACTGCTACTTTAAACAGGTCACTAGTACAAAATGAATGTACAATTTGAGACTAAAATATCTGATAAATATGATGATTACTGTTGGATTGCTCTGGATAGTAATCACTGAAATGCAAGACTCACTAGAATGACTTGATCAAGCATTAATTTAATCAGTAATACAATTTTAATTCTCATGCAGATTTTTTAACTCATAATTGAAATCATAGAAAGCCCTATCCACTCTACAAACGTAAATGGATGAATTATGAACCAGAAGTCATAATGATGTGTTGTTGTTTTTCTTTAAAGATTCAGCCTTTGTCTGAACTGTATACATCAATGAAAATTATGCAACCAAAATGTGCAAGAAGTAAGCATTTACGATTTTGTTTTCCATCTTGTCGAAATACTGCCTTCTCCTTTATTAACTGCACTCGAAGCTTTAAGGAACCATGAATATGTGCTGGATTGGTGATTTTTGCGAAGCCTGGGGTCAAAACCTACAGTAAAAATCCTACGTCCGACGTTACAGGAAGCAATGGATTCAGCGACTATAAGGATTGAAAAACATTCCTGAAATCTCATGCCAGTCAAACCCCTGATAACTGTCCGATGGCATCCAAATCAACTCTTTTAAAGCACATGATCGTGAATTAACTCAAAGCTTGCAGAATTCTTGTTTATTTTCTGTCACTGAAGTGGCCACAGTACTTCCATAATTGTAAAGCTTTTGTTCTGCTCCTTTCCATCGGATTTTTTCCTCTCATCTATGGGCTGAAACAGAAGCACTAGGGGGTTAAATGCACCATTGAACTTGAATGAATGTGCTAAGAGGCCAAATATGACAATACGGCCATCTCCATAATGTTGTTTTAGAACCAAAAAAAAGCTAAACAATAATCATTATGCCCAAGAACACTCATCGCTCAACTTTTTTTGTTCGTTTAATCTACTGCATAGTTCCCGTCAGGAGTATGTATTACAGAGAGACGTTACTACAAGCGTGTAAAGCGTAACCTATATCACAAATAGATAAGAACCACCGGTGAATGCAAGTGAACTTATTTGTACAGAAACGTCACTCATCACACGAGTCGCCACAGTAACCTGTTATGTAGCTGTGATGCACCGTAGCCGTTTGTGCAGCCATCGGAGACGTGAACAATTTTCTACTTGCACAGCAGTGAACATTCACAGTCAAATGTAAAAACTAAATATTTTTCTACAATGTTTCAAGACCTAAGAAAGCATCCGACCCCCGACCCCTGATTTTTGTCGACTGCTGTATGGTTTTCTCAGTAGTGTGTATCACATTAGTTGTTGTCAAAGCTATTGTGTGCTGCAGTATTTCCAGGTATACTTCTTTGTTTATTGTCCTTTTTTTATTATTATTATTATAATTTTGCTTTGTTTATTGGAGATTTGAAGAAGTGTGATGTCTCATTATTTCAATCTGTTAACGTAGCATTATATGTACCCTGTACCTTAGGCTAATATTATTAAGTATGCTATGAGAATGGATATTTTACTGGCTTTATAGAATGTTAAAATGAATATAATAATGACAATAATAAGAATGATTTAACTCCTAAAAATTGAGTACTTGCTACTAAGCGCTTGTGTTACCATTACAAATGTTGTGTGCTTCTCTTAATCATTTTCGTTGTAGAAAAAAAACTGAGTGAATTTTATTAGGCTTCGACAACTAATGATAGCAGTGTAAATTCATGGAGGATTTTTAACAAACCTGGGGGTTATAGAAGAATATAGTTATTTTAATCGTTCTATTTACTAACTGTAGGGTGTGAAGGGGCTCGCGTCGTGGTGAACTATGTTATAGCTTGTTATTCACTGTTACTTTTGATCATTTTTCGGTCTCCAAGGTGAATCGAGTTATTAAAGGAAATTTGTATGCTCACATATGCATATTGTATATGTGTAGAAATGTAATCACACTTTGTCTTGGATTTACATTAAACTGTTAAGTCACGGCATCTGTCTTGTATTTTCATGCTGTCATTGTGAGTTTCTTTCTTGTTTAGTCCAGAGAATAGTTATCTTCTGGTGGCCTCAATCTTTTTTTTTGTACACAGGACAACACATTTACACACACTAACCAGACTAACACCAAAGGCAACCAAAAATCATCTAGGAGACTGGGGCTAGTTTTCACAGCAAGGGACTCTATTTTACTATGATTCTGAGTGAGTGAAAAGTCTAAATACACAAATGTGCATCTTGGTTTTGTATGTGCGTCTGCCATACATACGTTCATCATATTATTCATAGTATTTAAAGGTGAGAACTAATCAATTTCAAATACAATTTCAAGAAAGTACAATATAAAATAATCGACATTATGTATATATATATATATATATATATATATATATATGTGTGTGTATTGTGTGTGTGTGTGAGGGGGGTGGGGGGGGATAGATTGCTTAAATTGTAGTCGGTTACTGATTCCAAATTGCATGCCAAAAATGTTTTTTGTAAGTAATGTATATTACCTATTTTAGGTAGTGTATTCTGACTACTTTTTGACTACTTTTTAGATAACTTTTGACCTAACTCGTTTATCATATTGATTTGAAAATAATCTTGTACCATATTGATATGAAAACACAAAGAGAGAGAGAGAAGATATATTCCATTCTTTGTTATCATCAACATGAAGTGCATTAAGTATGACATTATGTCAGGGTGTCCCAAACTGGGGCTAGTGAGTTTAATGAAAAGCTATTCATTAAATCATAAAAAATTAAATATTTTTTTTTTAAATAGAACAATCAAAATAAAACATTTACTAAAAAAAAATGTTTTACCTGCATGTCATGTGACCATTTACCGACGTCAGAGATTCGTGAACTATATTTTATTATGATTATGATTATTATTGACTTGATATTATTATTGACCTAACTTATTAACTTCAAATCTAAGGGCTTCAAATATATTAGGGCAAAGAGGTTCGGCTAACGAAACATTTGGGGAATCCCTGCACTGCATGCATGTAGGCTACTGTATGAAATTACATAAATGTGTATATTTTAAAGTGTTTTTAAGACAAAAGCCTTCCAAAGACAGCAATACATGGTTAATGACTTATAATTAAAATAATAATTAATGTGTTCATGGGGAGCTGATTAGATTTGCAATGTTGAAAGCTTCTTAAAAGTGAAATGATGGCTGTAAATCCAGTGATCAAATGCTGTGTGGTTCTCAGTTTTCAGTGATAGTCACATGACTAGTGACTGGTCTGTATGTGTAATAATTTCACAAATCTGGAAGACCTTCTGAATGTATATATAAGCAGTAAGCTTTTAGGAATATTTAAAATATAACAAAGAAGTAGAAACAATGAATTATGAATAATTCACTGCCATTGTGAGAATAACATGTAATCAATAGAAAAGTAACTAGTCTGATTATGAGTATTTTAAAATGTAATTATAATCTAATTACTAGTACTTTTAATTTTTGATTAAGTAAAAAGACGCCGTTCCCCTCAGTGACCACTAGGGTGTGCTGTCACATTACCAAACTCGAATACATTCTTGTAGCGAATCGTTTAATCGTGTTCAGAATCTCCTCGGTTGTAAAAAAATAAAACATGTAAAAACTTCCTAAAAAAAAATAATAATCTGGTTCAGGTACAGAATATGCAGCCACACAAGATCCGGTAACAAAGCGCGGTGCAGTTAAAGCACAGACGCCGGCGGAGGTGTCAATCTAACCCGGATTACTGAAGGACGGCGAGGGGAGCCAATGACCGGAGAGCCCGTACAAGAGACTCCAAATCCTGCTGTCAGGGGAGGATTTAGTGCAATCCCGAGCGCAGAGCGGTTGCATCTGAGAAAGTGAGTGATGCTCAAACAGGGTCCAGACACTTATGAAAAGAAAATCACACGTTGTGCCATGCAATCATGGAAAAAAGAAGACTTAATCCTGATCTGAAACTGGATATGGACGCTATCGACTTCAGATCGCTGTAACTCGGCTTTAAAAAGGTAAGGAGTTGCTATGCTGTGCATGTGCTAAAAGTCTTTCTTTGCTTTAAAATAAACGGATATAAATCGGATTTAACCGCAAGATGATATCACTAGACGTATATTTTGCAACTACAAGTTTACTCGAGTTAAATACACCATCAATCAAACATGTAACGTTAACATTATATAGACGATGTTTGCAATCATTTCTTTAAAAAAAGACTCCGTTATGTGGCATACAGCAACACATCCGAAATATTATGTCCTCTTAGTTCCAATAGGTGATCAAGCTAGTTATAATAACACCGTGAAATCCTAAAATTACAAAGTATTTCTCTCATAACCATTACAGAACAGTTACTGCAAATCCCGACTAGAAGCCTATAATCCGCGTGCAACACGCGCGTTTAGCGGGGTTTTAATGCACAGTGAGTTCACAAGCCCTTGGCTTTAACTTGCATTGATTCTGAAGCATGCAGTAAGCCATATAGGCTATATGTCACCGTGTAAGTTTAGTCATTTGAATGGAGCACACTATACAACAATGTTTGGATCTCTGTGAGACTCGGTTCGTGTGATATTGCACGATTAAGATGTCCGATTCATGAAAACGAATCGCTCTTTTGAACTGGATCTTTTTGGTGAATCTATTGAACAGGTCTAAATGATTCGTTAACGAATCTGCCGGAATCGTTCCTGGTGATTCTCGAGTGGGGATTCCAATTCATGGAATTCAATTCAGTAAAGTGATTTGTACAGGATTTGATAAATAGGACAAAGTTCATTTAAAAGTCCATTAGCAGAAATTATATTAGTAAACGTACTGGAAATATGTGACTTACTATTGTATAACGGGGACACAGACTGCAACAAACAGCTGGGACTTTATAATAAACACCTATGTTAAAAGTGTCCTTCAGTGTAATAAACAGCAGTAAGTAACTTTACTGGAACGTTTAGAGTTTATAATATGTCACGCCAGGATGGAAGGGGCCACGCGATGACGTAATTGCGCCATGACGTAACTATCGTTACGAGCTGGTTCTTTAAAACGAATTGTTTGAAAGAACCGATTCGTGAAAATGAGTCGGACAAGTTAAGGAACAAAGGAACCGTACGGTCTACGAGCAGCACTTCACTTGTAGTGTCACTCAGTCAGCGCGAGGCAGCATGGCAATGCATTTTAGTGGTGAAAATATGCAGCTATAAATTAAAATTTAGGGTTTTAGTGATATGCAAGATGTCATTTGTTCGGTTTATGATTAAATCGTTAGATATTGTTACGGGAGTATTCATGAACTCATGTTCAAAAAGAGGACTGAAAATATGACCTAAATAACAGTGGTATTGTCTTCATCTGCTGCAGTTCACGGTGACTAGTTGAACGCGTGGATTGTCTCCTCGGATCACCTTGGACCAAACATGAGTTTCACTAAATTGAGGGTCTAATGATGGAGGAAGGTAGTCGGGTCACCGCGTGCGTGCTGCTGCTGATGTTCGTCTCCATGGTGATCGCTGATTCACCTGCTGCAGGTAAGTGATGTCATGGTCTGCTTCATGTGGGATGGGTGATCAGTTTGCAACCGGTAACTGAATGAGTTTGTTGGCAAGATGATAGGAATTTAGCCTTTCGTCGGAGACCTTTAAAACTGCTGTAATGCAATGCGAAGTTTTGAGGACAATGTTTCTCATTAGCAATTCATCTTCACATTTTGGTTTAATTTAAAAGCAGGCCAGGTTCAGAGTCATACCTGTTTGTCAACATGTTGATAAAATGTTTAGTTCGAAATTAATGTCAACATTAAGGCCACTTTTCTTGATTATCTGGAACTTACTGTGCAGATTTAAGTATCCATGATGACGGGTTTTTTTCTCACAAAAAACTTAATTTAAAACTTTTTTCATATATAATTTAGCAGCAGATACTTTAGAATAGTCGATTTTAAAATGAATTGAATAATATTTTCTAATGTCCTTTAATTTAAAAATGTGTGTTAATGTCTAGTTGTTTGAGTGATTGTTTCTCTCTCTCTCACATGTTGATTGTTTCTCTCTGTGGCCAATAATTCACTGGAAAAACACATTGTTGTCTGCACAAATCATGTTTATCCTCAAGTAGACATTGGATGTTGATTGGAAATCATTGACAACACGATATAAGAAGCATTTCCCCTTCATTTTAGAAGTATATTTAGCTATTGTACTGTATAGTAGCTGCATTTTATTATTTGCATTTAAAGTTTTGTTTTTTCCCTCCTGTCCATGACTCACAATATAACTTTCTTCTTTGTTTACACAATGCAAGCTATATAGCTTATAACTATATAGCTTTAACTTATAACTATATAAGCTTATAACTATATAAGGCCTTAATTTGAATTTCAAACTGTAACACCGTGTCTAGCAGCGCAGTGCGACGCGAAAAAAGACGGTAGAACCCATAATACTGGACCACTGGATGCGCTGCGGTGCGACACGACAAATCCCTGACTGTAAACTGATGACTCGTTCTATTTATGACGTACTCCAAGCACTCGCAATACTTCTCATAGGACAAACGGATTTACAACGATCGCTTTATTGTGTCCAGTGTAGACCGCTTCTAGCTGTTGCGGTGACGTATCAACGGTCGCGTCTGGTGTTGACACTGTGTAAGAGACTCATATCATTCAGAATCTAAAGCTCTGAGGTGCATGATAGAAAAACTGATGATACAGTATGATGTGTTTCTTTTTGCAAGGATGGAGGAATCTCTTAGTCTTTCTTAGCCTAGTCTTTCTTAGCCTAGTCTCTTTCTTTTCTATATCCTCAAAATATCTCAGGTCAGATTGGCTGTTGTCAACGTAATAATGAAGGATATTTTAGGCTACTAATCTTTTGTGTGGAACTTCTACATTGGCTCTTGAACCCTATGTCACTGACTCCAGTGTGTTGTCTTCGAACCAAAACAGTTCCTTCCGTTTACTGACAACTCTACAAATTAATATCATTTTTAATATCACTAACAATTTAGAAGATAGATGACAAATTATGCACACATACTCATCTTGCCTGTATGTCGATTATACTCTTTCACAGTCTTAAGGGTCAAAGAACTCTGTAAAGACAGAATAAGAACAAAAATCTAGGTTACAGAAAAAAAATAGTGCTGCTAGATGTTTTTTGTTGGTAGAAAAATCTTTAGATGCAATTGGATTCATGTACACGTTGCTCAAGTTCCAACTCAAGACTTGTGGTGAAGTTTTGCATTAATTTTTAAATAAATTGTCTATCATTCATTTAAGAAGACTCTCATAGATCAGCTGTCAGAGTAAACTTGACTGCTATGCGATGCATTCCAATTACCCGTCTATTTATGCTAAAAATCAAGATATTAGGAGCTTCATTGAGTGAAGTGATGGTGCATTTATATCTATTTCAGCATGTCACAAGCTGTATAAAAAAAATGGAATTGTTTATTTTCTGTGGTCCACTTCACTGATTCTTAAAGAGATATTTCACCCTAAAATGAAAGTTCTGTCTATTCACCGATATGTCAGTCCAAACCTGTATGACTTACTTTTGCAGAACACAAAATAAGATATTTTAAAGAACTTTGGGAACAAATCAACATTTGAGCCAATTGGTACAACTTCCATTGTATTGACAAAAAACAGCCATTTCTCAAAATATCTGTTCCACAGAAGAAAGAAAGTCATACAGTTTCCGAACGAAATGTGGCAGAAATTACATTTTTGGATGAACTATCGGTTTAAGTCAGGCCCATCAAAATATGTTATGAAAACCAACTAGGTAAGTCTGTTGTGGCACTTATTCAATCATGATCTCTCAAATTCAGAACATGAATTCTGTGGCTTCTCTTGAAAAAAAAAAAAAAAAAAGTCATTTTTGTTACCTGAAATCTTGATGCAAGAAACCCTTTCATGTTAGAGAACGTCAGAGAGCATGAGAACCTGGTTAGGTTGGGTCAGCACCTTCATTTAACCTGTGGATGAAAAATATATAGGTAGAAAATCTTTTATTTTTGTTCAGAAAATCTGTGTGTCCTGTAGATTTTTAATGAGAGTCAGGTCTACATTGAGTTTTAATCCTCTTTCCCCTGGTTCTTTTGACTATCTAGGTTCAACGAGTCAGTACAGAGATAATAATGATGCATATAGTTAATTAGGGCTGCACAATGTTGAAGAAGAAAAAAACGGACATTGCGATATTTTAATTTTTCTGTGATATATATTGCGATGTTGAAAAAATTCCACCAGATGGCTTGAATAGCTCTATTTGGAAATAAGTAATCATCCTACAATGATTTGGATGATTTTGTATAAGTGCATCTGCATGGAATATTATAAACAAATGACAAGCATAGATACTATAAAACAAATTAAATAAACCGTGCTTTGTTTTTCATGTAACAGTATTCAGGTACAGAAACTGAATAATCAAATGTAAAATAACACTGCATGTCGTCACTGTATAGCCAAATTAAAATATAATTAATGTTTGTTAAAGCTACAAAATTGATTTTCGGGTTGTGTTATTATTGTTATTGACCCAGACAGCAGCAGGTTTATTAGGCTGCTGTCACTTTAAGACTTTAATGCACGGATCCAATATAATGATATCCATTTTCTTTCTCGAATTGTTTACGTTAGATATAACCGACTGTGTGTGTAAATGAGGATACTCGCCGAGACGGGCATTTTGATATAATTTTAGCCCTATTTGGTAGTTTGAGTGATGGTTAATTATATAGGCTAATGCATTATTACCAAAGCTTAGTAGCTCATGCTTCCATCACCTTCTAACTTCATACATTTTGAAATTGCTCTGCAATTTTATACTTCATCTTGGTGTTGAGATTTAGGTCACAGTTTTTAATTTTTTCCTACAAAAAAAATATCGGAAAGGCTAGTTGTAATGAACATTAAAGGCATTAAACAGATATATATAAAGGACCTGACTGAGCACATGTTGCTAGTGTAGAGGAGAAAGGGGTGGTGGGTGGAGCCATCAAACTCCACCCACTCGTTCACGGGGTAGTTCAATAATAAGGTGTGCTACTTTTGAATCAAAGCCTGAGGACAGTGAGTTTGTGTGTATACATGTTCCTATTTATTCTTTTAATTGTAGCCAAAGTCCCAGCCTTCTCCCCAGCACGATATTAAGACTGCTTCCCTGAATCCCTGGCATCTAAATGATGTGAATTTAACTTTGAAAGCTGGGTGTTGCAGTACTGAATAAGTAGACTGACAGTAACAGAACTGAGTATACGAATGTGGCAGTATCAAAATTTAGACCACTTTCTTTAGTATTAAGCTTTTTGCCCTTCTTTATTCTTAGGGCCCTACAATTTCCGCGATGCAGAAAATGTAGACGAAATAACAGAATCCTGTTAAAAGTCCTGAATAAAAGTGTACATTTTCTTTATAAAATCTTGCTCAATTTAAAACTTTTGCATGGTAGTGTACAAGAATTTAAATAAGATTGCAGAGAGACTGATTTGGTTACATCATTCGCAATGTCTGTCCTAAAGTTTTATGCATAAAAACACATTACTCTATGGAGAAGTTGAATGAGATTTTACTTCCAGAATTCGACTGCCCAGAATTCAAATTCAACTCTTAAGGCAGTCTAGTTTAAATGAATAATTTTTGCTTATGGTTTTGAAGAAATCCTTGTCTTAAATGTCTTATCACCGATGGGAACCAGTACATGTACCGATGTTCCTTAGACCGAGATGAGAGCACTCAGTGGACACACGATCACCCAGGCGTAACCCTACTACTTATTCTTGTAATCGAAAAGCTCTCTCACAGAATTCATACAGGGTGTCAGAGCCCCCTGAAGAGCGTTGTTGAGTTTTGGGGATTGCAAGGAGCTCATCGAAAAACTCCTGGCTAATTACAAGTGTTGCTTCGTTTACAAATGAAACCTGATCTGTGAGGGATGACAATGAGTGCATTCATTATTCATCGCCTCTGGGACTGGGAACAGATCAATACGCCAGGCCCATCAAAAACCACAGGAGCTGGATGCTGAAGCCACTGGCTTCTGGACAAGCAAACAAAGTCCCATTGAGAAACTGGGATGGTTGGATACAAGCTTCTTTGATGGTGAACCCTTTCCTTGCCGAGGAGGACTTTGTGTATTTGAAAGATAATGATTTGGCTTTCACCATAGGGATGCATCAGCTTGTGGTCAAGGTCAGGTTAATTTAAAGTTAACTCGCATTCAAAGTAAACCTAAAGGGTGCCAAAATCAAAGCCGTTTAAACATAATTGATGTTCAAAATACACCAAGATGGGGTGGGATTTTAGACCAAAGAGATTTAATAGTGGGCAGAGTTACCCAGTTTAACATGACATAAAACCTATGCCAAATAGCACGCTTATATTCTTGTAGCCTTCACTTCCATGTGTTCAAGTAGGGTTTCCCATTTCAATTCAGAAGGGTCATATTCAACGATGGTTAAGACGGAAACCCTCTAGACTTACTATTTGTTTGCCTACTTTCATGTTAATTAGTTGTAATGAAAACAATTTGTCCTCATCATAGAGAAAGCGTGGAGCAAAGCTGTTTCTGCACAATTGTTCTAAGACATCTGCAAGTCATTTGGCCTTGTTTAGGGGTAAAACCCTTTTAACAAGGTAGTTTTCCACAGTCCTATAGTTTTTACATTCATAGAGCAGTTCATCTCATTTAATGGCCTTTATTGATGTTAAAGAAAAATCTGAAAACTTTGGTATGCATTAATGCCAAGCAAGTTTTTAATTCTGTGTTTTTAGCACACAATCTTGACGGACTGCCTGGCTTCAGCCAGCAAAATTTCAAAGTTAAGATGATATGCATTTGTCTGTCATGAAGAGACGCAGTTGTCTTGTTATGCAAATTTATTTTTTAAGGAGACAGCTTGTCTTTTCTTTGTTTGGAAGTACATTTTTATGTGAAATGTGAATTTCAACAAACCAAAGCACAGATCCCGACTCAGCACTGAGCTTCTCTGGGCTTTTTTTGTGAGTTTCATCAGCATAAGCACAAGACATTAGATCTGATTATAAGAAACTTTGGTCTTAAAGTTCCAGTTTTATGTCTGGGAATGTTTATACTGAATACCAGAATTTTCGTTTTGGAAAATTCCACGATTCCACTACGGTTTACACCAATTACTCTATTAAACTACTATTTCCTAACTAGGCATGGGACTTTTTTTCTTTTGGTAAAAATCTGGATTTGTAGTCAACACTTATTTCCCAGCATTTGTTCTGTAGAGCACTCATTTGAAGTGACACTTAAAGATAAGAGGGCTCTATTTTAGTTGTTAGTCAAAGGAACTAAGTGAATGGGGGCCTGTGAGGCTGAGATAGCGCTGAGCTCGTGTCAGTGACGTCACTTATCAGTCAGGCTATTTTACACCATCTATTCAACAGTGACCTCCACTACAGATCTATATACTGATATTTCATCCATCCCATTTCATCGTCTTTGTTTTGAACGTATCCTTTTGTGATCTATAATTTAGTGTAGTTTGAATTGTCATTTCTGGGTTTTATTACTCCATAAACTCATTTTATGGACTACATTTAATGCTGTAAGACCGTATGTGCCAAATTCACCCACATGCCGATTGATTATAGTTCACAAATGTGGTCTACGAATACATCCCAGCATTTTGATTCTGTTGTGAACTTGAGTTGAGGTAACTGTGACAGAAGGCTGACATGGATGTCCATATTGCATTGGGTTCACATATCTGTACGGTTCAACACATGTCTGGATCATCTCACACCGAACAGATGGTTACATCTGAGCACAGCCGGGTTTTTGGGGAATTAATTGTTCAATCTGAAATGTAATAAAATAGATTAAATCATACATTTAAAAAAATCATGGGAATTGGAGTATTAAAAGAAAACTCATATTTCACGTACACACTTATTTTGGTACTTTGCTTTTGAAGAAAAATCAATACTAAAAGATTAGTAACAATAATACCATTAAGCATTGCCCTCGATCTTTCATAATCATCATAATTTGCACCATGTTTTACAGAGGTTGTCAAACCATTTCACCTGATGGAGTTTGAGTGTAAGAGGTGCTTCTTTCTTTCCCTTCTACGGGAGTCCAGCTGCTTTGTAGTCGAAGGGTCCACAAGTTTATTCAGTGAGTTCAGTCCAACCCTAAAAAAATGAAGCCCTCACAGTGACAGTCTTCAGGGCCTCTCCGGTTACAGCCCTGGCCTTCCTGTCTTCCGAAGAAGGCTGAGGGAGTAGGGGAGGAACGTGTAGGGAACTTGAGCGTCCTCCAGTGAATTACACAATAAGCCAGCTATGGAAAAGTCTGCTTCTCTGGAGACCATCCCAATGTTAGGAGTTAAAGTGTGTCCCCACCTTCCTCATTACATCCCCTCGTCTGTCTTTCCTCAAGTCTTTCTGCAACCGTTTGTATTCAAGTTTGTCTCGAGTGTATTAGCACACAGGAACAAGGTTATGCACCATTCAGAATTGATTTGAGAATTTCCAATTCTTAAATTCTCGGTTTTGCCGAATGCTGTGCAGGAGAGATGGACCAGCAGACATAACCTCAGTCAGATCAATGGAAACCGCCAGAGAAAGTGTTTCGCCTAACATGACTCTACTCTGCCTGTGTGCCATGTTAGGTAACACGTTCCAGGCTGATTTTTCTCAAAACAGCCTGATTTTTCTCAGCCTCTCAACCAGATGTTAGCCTGCAAAATTCAGGTGAATTTGACTATTAGTACTTTAACTTTGGAAAATTTTCTCAGGCTTATGTTTGCAATAACATGACTTTTAGTGACACGAAGGAAGCCACTGTTGCGCTGTTTATGCTGTTCTTGCTCATTTTCTGTCTGTACTGTGTAGTATCTCAATCTGTGGATATACATGGGAAGTTTCAGTTGTCGCGAGCACTTAGCTGATAAGACAAACAACAGAGCTCTGTTCATTGTCAGAGAGGCCAATCGCACATCGTTATTTTCTTTACTTTGTTTTAGAAAGAAATAATTTTTTTTATTCAGCAAGGATGCATTAAATTGATCAAGAGTGACAATAAGAAAGTTTACGTTGCTACGAAAGATTTTGGTTTTCAAATAAATGCTGTTCAAGTGGTTAAATTTTACTTGGCCAGCTAAAATTTTCACTGGCCCCCACCACAAAATAATGATAAATCAATCAAATAAAACAGTTATTGTTTTCATTAGTTTGTTTTTTTGACCCATGTAACCTTGTATTATAATAAATAAGGTTATTATGACACCAGCGAATATAAATGTAAATCCTTATATTAAAGACAAGTAAACAGTCAGCAATAAAATAAGAACAAATAGCCTAATTTAATTACAAGCAATAGCACAAATAAATACAATTGAACTAATGTACAAATTGTAAGTTTTTTTTTAAGTTTTCAGGTTCAGAAATTAAAAATAGATTAATCCTTATTGAAGTAAAACCCATTATTCAGTCAAGAGCAGTGAACACTGCGAAACCTATTCTCTTGTGTTCCATGGAAGAAAGAAAATCATAAAAGTTTGCAACATAACATCAGTAAATGATGAAAGGTGAAATATTTCTTTCAAAAAATTAATGGGATATATATCTGATTTCCATTTTAAATCCATGTTATTTTCAGCTTGAATTGAGCTCATTTACAAAAATATGAAAGTATAGACCACAAACAAGACTGGCTGAAGAATATATTACATGTTGTAAATGTAATGTAAGAGAAACCACCTAAAACAACAGTCTTCCTCTCATAAAAGCATTCTGAGATAAAAAGGAATATCAGCACAGACTCTGCCTTGATTGTTCGATTAGGCTGCGCACTGGGAGTCTGTGCCAGCGTTAGGCAGAGGCAGTCACGCAATGGGATCAGCTTAAAACAAAAACATGTGTGGGCAAAGGGGTTTGAATTAATACCAAAGACCTTTCCTTTGCTTTTTCTTTCTTTCTTTTTTTTAACCATCTTTTTTTTCTGGAATAGCAACAACCATCAAATGAGCCTTTCCCTAGAATGAGCCTGGCAAATGGAAGGAAATGACATCATTAGTGGGGTTGTAATTTGTGGCTCAGTGTTTTCTGCAGTAGATTTTGGCTATAGTCTTGTTGTGTGTTTCACAGCTGCTCCCTTCAAATTAGGCTGTGTAGTCTAACCCTGAAAGTTGCAGGTAGGACGTCTTGTAAATTTCTGTGTGATTTGGGACTGAGCAGTTAACTACATTTAACAAATTAAACTAAGAATCAGTCATTAACTGGTTTACACAAACAACAAAAGTTACCATGATACTTTGGTAACCTGTTAGTTGATAAACATAACGCTGAACGACATTAATGATTTCCTTGTAACTCCATTTGAGCTCGATTTTGGGAAAATGTTAATAATATAATGACACATGCAAGTGCCACAGCACTTACTTTGACAACATGGTGTTAGTAGCGGTTCTACACTAACCTGCAATTTTCGCTGGTTTCAAAACACATCACGCTGGATATTACCTGTCATTCATTTTCATAATACTTTAACAGTTGGTGACATACCCTTGGAAAACTCCTGAGATCCAAAAGCTAATGCCAGTGACTTGCCTATCATCATAGGCTTTTGGATCTCAGGAGTTTTCCAAGGGTATGTCACCAACTGTTAAAGAAGACTTGACAGCTGAGCGCGGGAATATTTTGTAGCACTATAAACTTCTTTACTGTCACATCTAATCACTTTATTGCATCCTTGCTGAATAAAAGTATTAATTTATTTACAAAAAAAAAACATACTGACCCCAAAATTTTGAGCAGTCGTGTATAATAAGCCTTATATGGCAAGTTATGTGCCAAAGCACTATGGTATGTCCATGTGATGGACACTGCACCACTGTACCAAGTTACCACTTTTTTACAGTACTTTTTTTTGTAAGTTGGAAAGGCAGAAGAAAATTAGTCTCTTTTATGAAATGATCTTTAAACTCAGCGTTCATTAGTGAGGCTTACAAATAACAGACTGTCAAATTAATCTGATATTAGCATTGAGTATTTGACAATAAGAAATAATCACAAGTATCATACTGTCTGGATCATTGTTTAATGTAGCCTACTTGTACGTGACAAAATCATTCTCTGTGTCAATGATTGTTAAGAGACAATCAGATTTTGTCTTTGTTTGGAAAAATTTATTGGGTTATTTCTCCCACTTACCACTGGACAGGAGTTTAGGGAGGAGCAAATTACATTTGGGTGTGCTAAACTGAATCATTTACCGGTATGGGTTTGATCTCATTTTCAGCTTGCTTGTGGTTTCAGCCTAAGACGTCATCCTGTTCTCAAAGACAAAGATAGAGAGAGACAGAAAGACATACTGACAGCGACCATACAGTAATCCTGTTTCTGCTGCAGATTCATTTAATTTTAGATCCCTTTGTTTTTATTTTGAAAGCATTATGCAACACACTTCATCTGTTGTTTATAGAGGAAGTCATCAATAGGTCGGAACTGTTATTTTATTATTGGTGTGGCCATGAAGAGCTCGAAATAGAGTAGCTCAGTGTTTCCTTTTGTGATGATAATTACCTCACTGTCTCTGTAGTTCTTTTGTCTAAATTTCTTTTTGTCTTTGACAAAAACAGCCTGCTTTTAAACTCCTTTTCAGTGTTTTCCAACAGTTTTAACATCAAGTGTCACGCCAACAGCAAATGTAGAAATATTTATTTAAAGGGCGCCTATTATGACATTTAAAATGTTCCTAATGTTGTTGTGGGAGTTCCCAACAACAGTTTTACATGCATGCAATGACAAAAAACACTTTTGTTGTCGTATAATATGCATTTATTTTTACCTGATTTGCTCACCGACTCCCAAATGATTCGTTCAACGACTAATTTTTTCAAACCCCTCCTTTGCGCGACGCTAATCTGCGATTGGTCAGATGACCCAGCAGTGTTTACAGAGATAATACTTATTGTTTAACACGGAGTACAATGATGCTTTTATCAATTAAATTGTGTTATAATAATGATTATAGTCCACTGCTTTGTAGTTTGTAGTTAAAAACTAAAAATAAGATGAAGAATTTAATGTTATGTTAGCGAGCATAGCCCAGAGTTCATATTGTAAAAGCACAATCAGTCTTTGTTTGCATTAGCCCGATTAAGCATAACGTAAAAAAAAAAAAAAAAAAAAAAAAATGCAGTTACGTTACTACGAGGTATTACTCTATTCTTTAAGACAACTCCGAAAACAACGACAAACACTTCACATATCTCAATACAATTGTCATTGAAGACCTAGAAGTTAAACGGTGCTTACACAACAAACAAAATAATTATTAAGCATGCTACATAAAACATAAAAGCAACAATTATTAATAACACTTACAGGTTGTGATACGGAGGAGGAAGCTGATGCAAATATATTTGGAACTGAACCTTCCTTCAATATCAGCCGGCTCGCGAATCCAAGTTTGATTGCTTTTAAGTTGGTAAAGCAGTCGTCTTCAAAATGGCGCGAACAAAGCACAACTCGGACTATACTTCTGTGGTATAGTTATATATATGAATTGTTGCCACTTAGTCTTCAAATGCTCCTCCTTGGGCAGATGAAAAAAGTTGGCTTTTGAGCCGCACTTCAGAACACAGCGTCTCGTCGACATGATGTTTTAAAGTTTTCCCTGGCCTTGGAGCGCAATAAGTGGGCGTATCGTATTCAAATAACTTGACAAGTTGACGTCATCTAGTCAGAGAAAAAGCTTCGGTCTTCTAACGATTCATAAAAATGACTCCGAGTCGACTCTTACTTTTGAAAGACAGTAACTTTATATACGGTGCACTTTCATATTTCAAACTTTGTAGGATGTTTTTTTTCACTTATATCTATGTTACACACTACATGAAAGGTAAATTTCCAAATTCCATAATAGGTTCCCTTTAATCTTGAGCTTTCAAATTTAGTTCTGTATTATGTACTTACGGTAATTATATCATTGTGTTCTGTGTACATAATTTAAGGTCCAATAAACTTTTATTGACTGGTTTTGTAAGCATACCCTGTCCCTTAAACTGCCACCCTTCACAAAAAAACAAAAACAAGCTCAACAAAATCAACAATAGTTTATGATACTTACACAGTTTGTCCATCAAGATCATTTTCACAAATGAACACAACTTTTATGAATTTTGAAGCTATGGCTATAAACGAACTACGCCACGGTAGTTCCGACAACTTTTTCAGTTTTTATCTAAAAACATTTCCCAGAAAGTTTGAGTTAGAATAGTTTATAAGAGCACAATTATAACCGAAGCTGTAAAAGCAGACTGAGCTTACCTGTTCGGCATGATGATGTTTAATGTCCCTGACAGCCTCTGTAGTCCCATTTAGCCACTTGTAAGCAGCCGCCTTTTTCAAGACACGCTGGGGCTAATACTGATGTATTTTATGTCATAGAACAAAATGTATAGTATCCTGAGCTTGTTAACCAGAGACATTATTTCAGCCATTTAACCAAAAAACTCAAATAAGCCAAGCATTGAGATGATTTGCAACAGTGCGCTTTAACTGAACGCTTGAGAGCTTCGCTCTCCGTCTTTAGAGTCTTCAATAGAATTGAAGGCGAGTAAAAATATATCTGTGCTGAACTTATTCTTAGCCTCTAACTCAATAGCTAGTAAAATCAGCTAAATTAGTAATTGTTGTAAAATGTAGTCTACTGTTGCTAAACTGAAGGATGCTCTAATAAAAACTGCGTTTAGCCGCGAAAGTGATACTGTTACTGAAACTGCTTTCTGTACGCACGCTCTGAGACAGAGTGGAACATGGACAAGCTTTATAGTACTTTGGGCTTATGGGTTCATGCCTAAACGTCAAATACACACTGAAATGTGTCAAAATGCCCACCTTAGTAAGTATTTGCTGAAACACTGTTGGTTGTGTCTTAAGTGAACACGAACAGTTGGTGTTGTTTTATATTTAATTACTTTCTGTTGAGTATTTCTTTCACAGAAATGCTATATTTGTTAAGTTCTAAGCTGTTCCTAATCATCTCTTAAGATGGGGAATAATAGGAATATGGACAGGAATATGTTGCACATGTTTTATTTTTTCTGCTGTTGATGACCACAGGTTTAAATTAAACTGGTAGCAAATATTTTGTAAAACTTTTAAAAACTGCACATTTATCGCATATATGCATCGTCCCAATGACATTTACATTTGCATCGTACACATATTGCTTGGGTAGATCTCGCGGTCTGTGAAAATGATAGCTCTAACTATTGTTCATGCATTACACGGTTGCATTTCTGTACCAGGTGGCAGAGGGAGTCTTTGCTGCACTGTTGTGTGGAGTCATGGTATTTCCCCTGCTGCCCGTCTGTCGGGCGAGAGGCTCCTTGCCATTACTCATGATAAACACTGCTCATTAGGCTGAAGGTGACTCTCTTACAATTAATTATTGAACTTGTCCGCCGATCAGGATTATTAAGTCACTCCATCATTAATTACTTAATTGTCTTGAATGTTGTCAGAGTTTATGTTGGTGCCATTTTACATAATTCCACTTGGTCTGGCTCACCAAAAGTTACAAGAACATATTGTTAAAATACTAGGTTCAAAGGTTAAACTTTGAAACATCTTGTAAATATGTCTCTTATTTCTGCCTCTGTTCCAGTTTCACTAAAGACGGCTGATACTCCTATCCTTAAAAAAACAAAAACAAATCTGGACCCAAATGACTAATTATCTCCCAATCTACCGTTTGTCTCAAAAATCATGGAAAAGGTTGTTGCCCCTCAATTGCAGTCATTTATAGGTTTGATATATTTCAGTCTGGTTTTCGCTCGCATCACAGTATTGAAACTGGCCTAGGAAGGGTTATCAATGACCTCTTACATTCTGGTGACTCAGGCAACCTCTCCATACTCTTATTACTTAACCTCAGCTTTTGATACTGGCTGTCATAAGTTCTTACTCATGGACCTCTCAGAGATTAGTATCTCAGGAGCTGCGTTCTCCTGGTTTTCCTCCTATCTGACAGACAGACAATACTACATCACCATGCACAATTATAAATCTTCCACTTTCTTCCTCAAACAGGGTGTTCCACAGGGTTCAGTTCTCGGCCCACTACTATTTATTATTTATATTATGCCTCTCGAACAAATTATTAGCCACAATGGTTTTTAATACCACTGTTATGATGGATATATACTGCTTGCCGACCAGATTCTATTCACCAGACTGCATCACTATCGTCATGTATCAGTGAGTTAAAGACCTAGCTAAACTCCAATTTTCTCAGTTTGAATCTGACTAAAACAGAAATCTTAATTCCCGGTCCCCCAACTCTAACAAAAAATTTAACTAATGCTACCAGACTTGACCTTGAAGCTACAGCAATTATTCCACTCACTCTTCACTGACCTTCAATGCTTATATTAGTCAACTCTGTAAAGCTGCATTTTTTTTCAACTTCGTCGTATTGCCAAACTCCTTCCCTATGTCAGCCTAATAGATGCTGAATTATTAGTACATTTATCACATCTCGCCTCAATTACTGTTGTGCTCTTTTTTTCTTTTTTTTCTGGACTACTATTTCTCATTTGCAATATATGCCGCAAGAATATTAACTTGACTAAATACTCTGCTCATATCATTCCTATTCTATTTAACCTCCACTGTCTACCTGTGTCTTCCCTTATGACTTACAAAATTCTTCAACTTGCCTTTAAATCACTCGCTCCTTCTTACCTCTCTGACTTACTTTCTCCTTATATTCCCTCTCGACCTCTCCGATCTTCTGGCTGTGAACTTCTATGTGTACCGAGAGTTCGTCTACCGTCTATTGGTGGTGGGTCTTTCTCCATCCTAAGCTATGGAACTCTCTGCCCCCTGCCTCTTAGGACAATAACTACATGAATTTTAGTCTTAACTTAAAACCAATTTGTTTAAGCAATATTACCGGTGTGTTTCTTCTTAAAAATTTTCCATAACTCTGTGTATCAGTCATAATGCTTCCTAAAGTACCATTAGTCATGTACACCTGACTTATGCTTCAACTGCCCACCTTTCTATGCTGTCTGTAGTCTGTAATTACATTGTTATAGTTTCTGTTTGTATTCGACTGTTTGCACTAGCTATGCGATATGCAACTGCAATCGCTCATGTCCTGGACTGGGCAAATTTCTACTGTTTATTTAACTGATTATGTTTTAAATGACTGTCTGTTCCTTACTGTTATTGTGAAGCATCCTTGAGCTTGGGAAAGGTGCTATATAAAATAAAATAATTTCTTGAACAATTGTTTGGTTTTTGATTAATTAAAATTGATTATTTAAACTGATTCAAGTAAATGTTTTATTTTATTTATTTATTTATTTACTTTTGTGTTTTCCTTTATGCCAACACAGATAATTGAGAGCACAAATAATTTTTTGTAACTTGTTTTTTTTTTTAATTCTTTTCTTGTTTTCGTGGCTTAAAGCTACACTGTGTAGGAATTACTCCCATCTAGCATTGACATTGTATACTGCATGACTACCAACTGAATATTACTTTCTAGCCCTCCCATTCCGAGGGCGTTTTAACTCCTACGGTGGCCATATTATTTCAAATCTGCTGGCAGTCGCGAGTAATCTCCCCCTTGCATTCGTCACGGTGCCACTGAGTGTAAAAACGCGAAAGGCGAATCTTGAATTTCCCAGTATGTCCCTCTTTGGCTAATGTATTTTCAAGATGGAGGCGCAACATGGCTTCCACCATTCAAGCAGCACACCCGTATGTATTATAAATGGCAGATTTATGCTTACGAGAATAGCCTACTTGATTAGTTGGTAGAAGTAATTATACATTAATGAGCACATATAACTTTGAAAGAACAAAGTGTGTTTTTCTAAGAATCAACTTAAAAAATTACACAGTGTAGCTTTAACACCAAGAATGTATATGGTTTGAAAATGCCTGACAGCCATTGAGATTTAATTTAAATGTATTTTTGTTTCGGTTTTAATTAGGCCTGTGTTTTTAAGGGTCAGACAAATGTTCGTACATGGGGATTTAAGCCATCTATGCTATTTTTGTATTTTTACTGACAGAAATAATAGTAGGGTACAGATTGGACTGTTCTGCAGGTTTTTGATTGACTTAACTAGAGTCATTTTCTTGTTGAAAAAGACTTGTACTAAGGGACAGAGTCCTCTGCTTTGCTTGTCAGTCATTGATGTGTTACATGACTTGCCTTTGTAGTGTTTTCAAAACTGGGTCAACAGCCCATTTTGATTGGCCTAGCACAGAAAAACATGGGTGGTTGTGGCTTTTAATGTTTTATTGAATTGCTCCTGAGGGAATAGAAATCTAAATGTTCGAAAGCTAATCTAATGAGGTCAGAGGTCAGGCAGTAATCTGTGCCTCTTCTGTCCTGTTTGTTAACTTTAGTCTTGCTCAGTGACCTGAGAAATGGTGGATCAGCAATTGATGTTTGGTTGAGATAGTTGAACACATTAGTATTCACCCGTGTGTCATTTAAACCACTTATTGCCACAGTAAGACTAATTCATGACTCTCGCCTTCCCTCTCAAAGAGACTCGTACATCAAACTGTGGATATTGATGATTCCTATGAGTTTTACAGCTTCATCAATCATGCAGATGAAATTCCATAATTTTGCTTTAATAATGAACTTGCAGGTTCTTTAACGCTGTACACCAACATTGCTTTACAATGCAAGAGACTGTGTACCAATTTGCATACTATTTACTAATTGGCATACTATATACTAAGTAGTATGCAAGATGAGAATTAAAGTCATAATGCATAAAAAAAAGTAATCTAAAGGTATCATGATTCTAAAGTTTATTTGTGTGGCTTTTCAAAAAAAGTTAGATAAATTGATTGATTGTATTTTAAGCTAGTGACAATATTTTGTGACTATTCCTTTGTTATTATTGTTTAATAAAAGTGAGTTTTCTTTTTTTATTATTTAATAAAAGTGAGTTTTTAAGTTAAATATGTTTAAATGCATGAACTTTATGGTAAAATATCTGAATTTTAAGGTATTCAAATAAATAGCTATTATGCAAATACTTGCAATGCATGCAAACTTAAGATGAAATATGACACAATGCAATGGAGAAACCAACGAAAAAACAATGTAAATATCACTTGTGAACAATATATTTATTGTATATAATTTCTAATCAGGGCCATACCCACCATTGAGTTATTTTTCCAAGGAGTTAATAGTAAAGGTTGTGAAATAATTGCCTAAGATTAACTCTACTTCGGTGCATCAAGGATATTGAACAATGTTGATAACCAACCTTCTCATCTGAGCTGCCTCAGTGATTAGATAGTGCTCATCAATGTCAAAATGTTTGATGACCAATCAAATTAAAGTAGGTGTGCTTTGTCCACAGAAGCTGCTGAGCGCAAATTCCAACACTGCGCTTCCGTTCATTAAAGTGCAAGATAAAATAAAAGTATATTTGAGAGCTGTTTTATGATAGAAATTGTAAACGACTGACAGAAATAATCGGGGATGCAAACTAATACACTTTTGTCTAATTTTGCCATTTTGAATTAAAAATAGGCTATATAATTTACATGATGCATGTAATATAATTCGTAACTGTCAATGTGACGACGAGACAAGAAACATTAACAAAGCCGTTTTCATCATATTAGGTATAAGATTAATAGTTTTAATTTAGTTAAAGGGGTCATGAACTGGCTTTCAAAAAAAAAAAAAAATTATTGTCTGAGGTCAACTTATGACGTTCGCTTGGTTTTTACATTCAAAAACATCAGAATGAATAAGTAATAGTCTATTTTCTACCCTGGTTTTGAGCCTAGCTCCTGAAACGCTCTGTTTTTATGGGCGTGCCGCATTGAAGACTTGGAAGTAAACGCCCACTGCTATGATTGAATAACAGTTTTGCATATTAAATGAGTTTCATGTAATGTGCGAATCGGGGGCCGGGGCTGTTGAAGTGGGCGTCGATCTTCTTCTGCAGAGGCGGTGTTTGATACCCTTTGACGTCATAGATCTCCACTTTGAAAAACCTGTCGTTCGCTGTGCCTGGTGTCAATAAAAGCTTTTATTGGACTAACAAAGGAAGTTTTCAGTTCTCAGAAACTTACAGGATATTCTTATAGTATGATGACCTCTTATATGTCAAAAGCTCAAGAACAATTTTATTTCTCAGTTCATCACCCCTTTAACAGTAACAACATGGTTGTCTTAAATGTCTTTAAGACTTTACCTAAGGCTTTTTAAGATGGTTAGTGTTTTTTCGTTTCTTGCTGCCATTGTTAAGGTCTAACAACTGTTTCTTCTACTTCAGGCTCTCTCTGTTATTTAGTTGATCATCTGTTTTACACAGCTGCCTGCTTTATAGGGGCTTCAAACACTTGACCCAGAGCATGGCAGTGAGTAACGCAGTCTTGTATACTATCAAATAACTATTTACTCTCAAGAAGCCCAAACACGGAGCATACTGACCTGGTTAATGTAGTATAAGATATTATTTATTTTGTGCATTGACTTTTTAATAAAATTTAAATCACACAACAGCAATCCCATAATTAATGCCAAAAAGTGGACTTGGCTGATGCTGTGGATCTTTCTCTAATTGGCTCTTTTGATATCAGAGCCAGAGTGTTATAATATGGCATGTTCTCCCTTATATCCATGTCTTTTGTCTCTCTCTTTTTTTTTTTTTGGTCTAAATATAGAATTGTGGGTCACAAGTCGTCTGTATGAAGCACATGTGTCTGGGGGATTCTTCAGAAGGCTGAGTGATGTCAGTTATTGCTTTATCACAAATGGCTCATGCTTTGAATCTCAGACGTTGTTGAAGGACTGCTACTTATGTTATGTCTCATATTCATGTTATGAGTTTCATTATGTATTTTGAACCTTGAGTTGCATTGTATTTGATTCGTTGCAGATGACTGGCTGTGCTTGCATTAGCATTTGAATATAAAGGGCAAAGCATAAATGAAGAACTAAAAGGTATATAAATGTAACCTTTTCTGCTAAAAGTGGAGTACCTCCTTTGTTTTGATTCATTTAACTTAATCTGTCTTTTTACATCTGCAGTTTTGAAATCTGTCTTTTTACATCTGCAGTTTTGAATTCAGCAAGTCACAGTTCATTTGTATTTTTCAGTTGGAAAACATTTCAGTTTTGGCTTGAGGTAATTTGTAAATCATCATAGAATATGCATTGATCTAGTTTCATCATAGAATATGCATTGATCTAGTTTCACGTTGATAAATTCCTCCTTGCAAATAGTCCTAATCCTATTATGATATTATATTGAAATTTAGGTCATGACATTACATTAATTTTTATATTGGTCTAAATCCATAAAGTGCACCAGGTAGCACAATGAAAATGTGGTTTTATTATTATTCAACTCAAAATAAATGAGGAGGAATAATTTACCTAACCTCCTATGGGAAAACTAGTCACATCTGAATATAGGGTTAAGACCCTATTAGTTAGTTTTGCTCACTCTGGTGCTTCATTAAGAAGCTCCTCACCTTTGCCTTCTATCCTTGGTCTCAGAATGGGTCATTTCATTACTGTGCAGCTGCTTCTGAATATCAAGCCAAACACTGCCAGCTTTTATGCCCAACCTCTGCACCCACCATAAAAAGCAATGCACATGGAAAGTTTATAAAACGTGTAGTGGAATATAAACCATAGAGGCCGATACTGCTTTCAGGAATCCTTCTTGAAAGTGGCCCGCTTAATTATTTAAATACTCTCCTGTTTCGTGGCCTTGGCACATTCCAAACCACCCGCACATGTGCGAGATTGTGACTGGTAATCACGACAATGTGACTTATGCAGGAGAAAAAGCCTTGAAGCATCTGGGCACAATGGCATGATGAAAGCCTCAACACTCAGACTTTTTGATGTAACTCTGCAAAATAATATCTAGTTAGGCTATCTCACACTGCATTTGTGTTGATTAATGTCTATTAAATTGAACAAGCCACATCAATAAATAGCACTCAAGTCAATGAATCCGTTTTCATAAAAAACATTAGTGGGGTAGGTTTTATTCTACTTTAGTATGTTCTAGGTCAGTGTTGCATTTTATCAGTTGTCCATGTTCAAAATCGATATTGTTAAAATGTTACAAATCTAAATCAATTACTTGACCTTATTGGTTCAAAGGTTGACTAACTTAATATCAGATGTTGAATAGAGATGTGCAATGTGCAACTATGGTTTTATACAAAAAAAATTCCCAGACAGTTTTTCTAAACTAAACTATATATATACGAAAGGTGTAGTTTAGGAAACAAAATAAATTCAGATTAATTTGCGTTAATAACACAGAAACTCTGAAACTCTTTGCTTCGTAAACCTCAGATTTGATATTTAAACGCATGTATGCTAATGAATTCCAATCATTCGTAAATTACACAATTTGTTCTGCTCATTCGTAAATTACACAATTTGTTCTGCTCAAATCATGAATAAGGAAGGGTTCTATCATTGTCAATAATAATGTAACGCACTTCTTATCTATCATGTTAACATCACAGGCTAAATCTTATAGTGTGTAATGGCGCTTTTCCACTGCTTGGTACGGTTCGGTACGGCACGGCACGCTTTGGCGCTTTTCCACTGCATGGTACGGTACGGCTCGGTTCGGTACGGCTCACTTATGGCGCATTTCCACTGCATAGTACGGTACGGTACGGCTCGCTTCGGCTCGCTTTAAATGGTACCACCTCTGTTGAAGTTCCAAGCGTACCGTACCGATACTAAACGTGACGTGAAAACACTGCAGATCACTGATTGGTCAGACAGAATCGTCACTTCAGCGTCATTGTATTTTCAACACAAGACACTAAACCCGCTAGATTTAAATAGCCAGACAACAGCCAACGCAGTAGCAACTGTTTTTAGAGTATTTACTTGACAAAATAAGTTTAAAAAAAATCACAAAAGAAATGGCTGAATCGTGGTCAGTGGACGAGGTGCAGACGTTCCTCTCGTTGATTGCCGCCGGACCTACAAACAGTGTAGGGACAAATTAGAGGCGACATATTAACGATCAGTCCCACCCACTTTGAAACGGTACTAACTGCAGTGGAAAAGCAACCGAGCTAAAGCGAACCGTGCCGTACCGAGTTGAGTCGTACCACGCAGTGGAAAAGCGAAGCGAGCCGAACCGTTCCGCGCCGAGACGAACCGTACCGGGCCGAACCGAGCTGTACCATGCAGTGGAAAAGCGCCATTAGTGTATCCTTAATTAGGGCCAATTCTATTTTTGAACCATTTGTTCACAAAGCCTATTACTTTTGCTTACAACTATTACAGAGATGTAGGCTTAGGCTATGTTAAATTGATAAGATATCAGCATTGATTTGTGCTATTAACAGTTTTTCATATATATATTTTTGCTCTTTTTTTATAGTTTGCATCAGATAATTTAATTTGTTGGATTTTATTGTCTTTGTGTCTCCCTTAGTCTGGCCTTTGGAGGCTCCAAACATGCCAAATGATTCTTCGATGGAAGTCCTGCATAATGCATCCACTGCCTTGTCTGGATTTTCTCTTTCACCTAGTTCGGATCCATCCAAAGCCACCGAGAATTACAATCACAATTTCAACACTGGATCAGTATTCACTTACTCCTTGAACTCTGCCACAATCCCAGAGCCTCTTGCCACTTCTCCTTTACTTTCCTTAAACTCTGGAGAGGCAGTTGGATCTACCCACAGAGGTTCCTCCAGACAGCCTCGACAACTAAATTCTCCAGTGCCTACATCCCACAATGTGCCCTTATCTTGGCCTGCTATCAGCCCAGCTCCCCAAATCCCACAGGGTACAGATTCATCTGTGCCTTCTAGCTTGCCTTTAGTTGGACAAAATTCTCCTTTGAGAATTCCTGATGAAAATCCCATTCCTTCCCCTCAAACACAGAATCAGACGGTGGGAGCCAGTGATACTAATGTACCTTTTGGACACCAATTGGAACCATCCAGCAAAATTAAAGACTTTCAGTTACAAGCCAGCCATGACCCAAACACCCAATCAGGCTATCTGCAGTTGGAGCCAAGTCATATGGTTTTCATACATACAATAACTTCAGCATCTGTCGAGCAAACTATGGGTCCACCTGAAGACTTTTTTCCAACCTACACCATGGATGTGGACTATGGTTCTGGAGATTACCTAGAAACAATGTCCTTCATGGGATCTGAAGGTAATGACTACTCGCTGGTTTCCAATCTCCCATCTGATGTGTATGACTTTGAGGACTCAAACTCCGAGACCTATGATACTACGTTTCCCACAAGAGTGGGGATTTCATTTTCCAGCAAACACTTGTATCCCTCCTCTACCAGTGTTACTAGTTCTTTCTCCAGCAAACTTGTTAAAAGTTCCAGTTTTAATAGCAATTCAACCTCAGATGGAGCCAACACTGACTTAACCAAGCACATAACAACCTTTCAGAGTTTTACAAATATTGTGCCCTTAACCATGTCAAGCCCTCCAGTTTTTACGAGTGTTTTGACATCAGACCTTGGCCACACCATTTCTCTATCACTTTTAACCATCCAACCAACCGGAGTCCATTCTCTACCAATTGTCCCAACAACTTTAGATGTCTTAAACCAGAACCAGTCTGTCAACGAGAGCTCAGAGTTGGCATCTGATTGGGCAGGCACTGTTGCCGTCCAACCCACTGATGTCCTTTTACCAGACATGAACAGTTTAGAATACTACACCATCCAGTTGACCAAGGACAATGGTAGCTTGCCAGAGCACACAGTCAATCAGACGGTCTCTAGTGTTTTCTCTTTCATGCCGGTTGGCACCACAAATATTGTGAGCACTAGAACCTACACCATTGACCCAAGTTACATGCTAACAGCTTTGTTTGATGAAGATCTACAGCCGGCAGGTAACGGTTCCTGGACTGAGGAATCTTCAACCGATCTCTCTGGATTTGAGCCTTTTAACACTACTAACCTGGATCCCTCTGAAGTTACACCTAGTCTAACGGATACTACAGTGCCATATTTGGAGCCGTCGTTTACACTGACACCCTCAATAGACCCTTCAACTTCATTAGGAGATATAAACTCAACCACTGATTGGGCTACCACACCTTTTATAGCATACAACACTTCCTTACTGGTGACTGACCCACCTCCGGTGACAAAAGAACCGGATGGCATGTCTTCTGTTAATGACAGCCAATGGATTATCACCTCACTCGCAACAGAGACACTCTTTACTAGTAGTGTACTTCCCACTTTAGTAACCACCTCTATCAGTGTTTCTGAATTACCAACTGACTCAACCTTAAACGTCACCTCCTCCCCCCCTGCAACCGAGATGGCTGACGAAGGATTTGTGTCTGGAACACCATCTGACACCATGGTTACTGATGGCGATAAGACCACACCGATCAGTAGTCTTACAACCACGTCCTCTCCAGTATTACATAATGACACCACCGTCACGTCTTTTACTATCACAAGCTCCAACAACACAATGGTGACTACTACTGTGAAAGACACATCAGGTGCAAACCTAACCACAACTCCTCCAACAACTACTGCCCGGTATTATCTCTGCAACATCACTAAACCGGACACCTACTTGATCAGAGTTGGTAAGACAGTGAAAATGAATTTGCTCTACACAGTATATATGTTTACACCAGCAAGGTGCTCCTATCATTTTTTTTTAAATGATCAAATGTGTGACTCAATCCATAAAACAGATGTGCCTTAAACAATAACTAGATTTGCATCCATGCAACATTACTTTTATCTTATTTTATTTAAATGTTCTTTTTATATTCAAGGCTCCAAGAATAGCATCAAGCTTGATATTTGCTCTGTTGTAGGGTTTCCTCCAGGGTCTACTGTTGGATATGCTAAAGCCAAAGTCAGAGAGATTCTCAAAGCCGAGTACAGCCGCTCAGTGGAGCTGCAGGTACTGTAGACGTGCGATTTAATAGGTTTATGTTTTGTTTTCCTCCTCTTTTTTTGCTTGTCTTTATTGATTCAACATCTCTTCTAGCCTGGGAAAACCCAGACCACTTCCGGCAAATTTAGATTTGCTCTGCAAGTGGGTCTGGCAAAGAGCCCATTGAAACCCATTTCCAATCCGTCGAAATAGCGGCACCAATCAGAAACGTTGGGGCTGGCTTTACACGATGACGACAGAGCAGAGACGGTGACGCAGATTTTGTACATTACAGAGATGGATGCCGCCGTGGAACATCACAATATCACTCGTTCGATATCGCGTCTGTTTCTAGCGATTTAAAATTGTCATTTTCGTTAACACAAACAGAGAATTGCTGAGAGTCTCGAGATGTTTCTCCGTCGCTCTGCATACGTCATGTCATTCATCGCTCTGATTGGTTTTAGATCTATCCGACGTCCGTTGGTGACGCCCCTGTGGAAATGAATTGTCTATGGAGCTTTGCCAGACCCTTACTCAGTTACAACTGAGAGTGGTCTGGGTTTTCCCAGGCTACATCTCTTCTAAATCTATTATTACTCTATTAAAACTATTATTTTATACAATATTAAATGATACAATTAAAAATACCTTGATTGTAGATACAATTCATGCTTTTAAAAATTACTTAATTTTTTAATATATAGCTAAAAGCTTTTTAATGGTGAAAAATTGTGAAAAAGGTGTCTGAAAATATGCAGTTTAAATATTTAACCTAAAAATCATTCTAGTTTTCTTTAATAAAAGACCATTAGCTGGGTTTCCACGCCTATATTTTTGGATATTGCATAAAAATAAAGAATGGATGAAAAATGTTACCAGGAAAATAAAAAAGTGCCAATTTCCATGGAAGTGTTTTTTCTTTTCTTCGTCTATTAAACACGTAGGAGGAAAATGTTGCTTCATTCATAAATAGTTTTTGCAATTATTTCTCTTTTTTTCCCCGCATAAATTTAATTCACATCTTGGGTGGAAACACAAGTATGACATTTAGGTGTTTTTCACCTCTAATTTATCAAGAAATTATCAAGAAAAGTAGTTTCTGTTATTCAGACTGAGGAAGCTGTTTGTAAATTAGGCAGCATTTCTCTAAGCTTTTTTTTTTTTTTTTATGTATCATAATAGTTATGGTTTAAATCACAGAAACTTTAAATATGTTTTGTAATTCAGTGATGTGTAAGTGAAACATACAGATAAAATCTTCCCTTCCTGTTTTCTCTTTTGGGTCTTCATAAACAAACAACACCTAGTTTGGCTCAATGGGAACGGAATGGTTCTTTGCAACCCCTTGCATTTAAACACAAATCATCCTTGACTTTTATATTATATTACAGGCTCACAGAAAGGCTTTATGATATTGCTCTATGTTCTTGAAAAGAATGTGAAATTGCTATTACAAATATGATGTACAAATCCTTGACATTTAATGTTCATAATAATTTCTTCATGTGTTAAAGGTAGTGAAAGCTCCTCCAGATTTTGTGTTTCGTGCAGTGTCTGGTGCAGTGGTGTACACTGCCATATCGGTCATTAATGCCCTGAGAATCTCTGCTCGGACCACCAGCTCCTTTATCAGCGTGTCACCGATCAGTCCTGTACCAGGCCTGCAGTACCATGTACATACAGGTACACTGCAGTGGAAACTGCATGTCACAATTATTGAATTCTTTTCATTTAGATTTTGTTGCATGTCAAGATGTCATGAATTTCACCAAACATTTGAACTATATGCATGTGTTTTGCAGTACTTCAGTTTGTACCCAGCCACATAGACGTGCATATGTGTACCTTCAGTGAGCAGACAGAGCAGGGTCTGATCACAGCCTTAGCTGAAGTACGCCGACGCTCACAGGAGTCCACAAACTTCACTGTGAATGTAAGTTGACTGCTTTACCCAGTTAACAGTATTAAGAGCTCAACTGAGTTTCAAACACCAATATCCTGACACTGAACCCCTTCAAATCCTCTTAATTGCTTCTTATTCCAGTCCGATTTGCTTAAATTACTACTTGATACAGAAGTTTTATATGATGCTAATGTAAACGAGCCAAACGAGAGTTTATTCTGGAACATTTTTGATGTTGGCAGAAAGAAGCTTGCTTTTAAATTGTGTAAAGTGAATCTGAGGCTTGATTGCCTTTCAGTGCAGTGGGATGACATCATCTCCTGCTGTTTGCTCCGATTGGATAAGTTCAAACGTTGTCAAGGCAACAAATCTAATGGCTCCTCTCTTATTCATTTCATTTACTAATGTTCAGGAAACTTTTAAATCGATAAGTGAGTGTGATTGAAGACAAGAGATTTTTTTAGATTAAGATATTTATTATCTACTATTTTAGTAACTAAATCATTTAATTGTTTTATATATTAAGATTTTTTTATATATAAATAATTAAAATTTTTTTTTTTTTAGGAGCTCACATTTTATTGTGGATTTTTTTTTTTTTTTTTTTTTTTTAAACCGTAATTTCTAAAATCCCTTTCTGGAGAATGAGTCATTCTAATGTCTAATTGCTTTAGTTTCAGATAATTGTATCTTAGAGGCTGAATTGTTTTGTAGATTTTAAACATCACACTGAGTCCTATGGGCAAGGCGGCACAACTGCAAAAGGTTCCAGTTGAGATCACCTTTGCTGTGCGTGATATGCGCGGGTATGTGCCGGGGACAGAGGTGAGCGCTCTGCTTCGACAACTTAGCATGGTCGAGTACAGCTACTACCTGGGCTTCCCTGTACGCCAGATTGCAGAACGTGAGTCCACACACTCATTACTGTTCGATTACATACACTCCCAAAACAACTTGTATATATAGCATACATGTCATGAACGCAGCTTAAAAGCTGGCCCACACTAAAAGATTTTTAAATTGTGAGAGACCACAAACATGACGATAAAAAAATCATAATTTAACAGTTTTGTTCCTGTAGTGTGAGGAGTGTCACGATTTGACCAAGACAGCACACCACACACTAACAGATTCAACTCGGATTCCCATCAACACGGGAAATCTAGCAAAATCTCTCGGGGTCAAACGTGACTTTAGAGTAAACCAATATGGCGGACAACGGATGAGAAGAAATGGCGTACTGATTCAATATCGTACCGTCTCACATGACAATCTACAGATGCATGTTTGTCCTCGTGGTTCCCCACACACAACCAACAGGATTTCTGATTGTAAATATTCAACATGTTGGATATTTACGATTTGAGGTCGGTGCGGCACCGGTCGTTCTTTCCGAGCAGATTCAATCAATCTTAAGAGACCCCTGATATGATTGTAAAGCGCTACATATGAAAGCGCTATATAAATGCCTCATTCATTAACACATCTGAACACATGTGAAATTTTTAATGTTTTTTTCCCCCTTCTCTTCACCATTAGCATTCCACTACCCAGAGCTGAACACAACCCAACTTCTGCGTTCTTCATGGGTTAGAACAGGTACTGGCCCGCTGATGTTAAGCTTAACAAAATACACTACCATTCAAAAGGGGGTCGGTATATATATTAAATATTAAGAGCAGCACAAATGTAAAAATATTGAGCAGCACAAACTTTTTTCAACATTGATAATAATAAGAGATTTTTTTTTAGCACCAAATCTGCATATTAGGATGATTTCTGAAGGATCTGATGCCTGGAGTGATGATGCTGAAAATTCAGCTTTACAGCACAGGAATAAACTACATTTTAAAACAAATTAAAATAGAAAACAGATTTTCAAACAGATTTTTTTTATTAAATAAATGCAGCCTTGCGGTTCATTGAGTCTTTACACAATCGTTCAAAAGTTGGTTCGATTTTTGAAAATTTTACTATACAATCAAACAACCAGTCTATTTTAGAAACAGAAATGAGCAATTGCAATGCCATAATGTCATGTATTACATATTGTTTGTGTGTGTGTGTTCAGTGTTGTTGGGAGTGTTGGACCAGCGTGTGAGTGACAAGATCTTCCATGCTACTATTGAGAGGAGACTGGCTCTGTTGCTGGGCGATGCATTGGGCACAGGGCGTCGCTTTAAGAGAGCAACTAGTGTGGGAAACAACAGTGTGCAGGTTTGTAAATCATCTGTGTTATGTGGCCTTATTCTATTCATGCTTTCCATGCATGAGCTCATTGGATTCATTTATAGAGCTCTTCCTGTGTGCATGCCTAATGCCTCTCTGGATTCTTAATCAATCTCTGTCTTTGTGGCACATCCCCACACCTGCTCTCCCTCCACACATCATCATTCAGGGACAAGAAGTATCCATGGCAACACCCTCCTATTCATCCTTGGCCTGCAGAGCCACTCAAAAAAACAACCATTTCACCCCTGTCGGCTGTCGGCGCGTCTTACTCCAGCTGCAGTCTCAGATAAATTATTGAACACTGCTTGCAGACAGCTAGTGTGATTCTTAAAGCATTAATTTCTTATTCTGCCTACACAGAGACGATGTTTCTGTTTCATAGAGACCTGATTGCAGACTAGCTGACCTTATGGTTTCCAAATGACTTGTGTTGATAATGATAATGACAAGTCCTAGTCCGTTAATGACCGCTAATTAGCTGAGAAGTAATGGAGCTGTGTTAATGATGCTCAGTGATGTCATTTCCAATTTTAGAGACGTGATGAATTTTGGAATGTCTTGCAAGCACTCTTGCATGAATGTAGGTTGATGATAATCTGCAAAGCTTGGATGTACTTGGATGGACATTGTGTGGCCGTCCTCTGTGCTGTTTCTGATAATGCACCCTGAGGTAGCAACACATTTAAAATGAGCTTTTAACGTCCCTGGCCAGTGAGAGTTCACTACTCGGGGCTCGTAATGTAGGTCAAGCTCAGGTGAAGCCCTCACTTTGCCACTCTCTGTTTCCACCCCAATAACCATGGAGACTAGAAGCATATTAGACTCATCTTTTAGACCCTCAGTCTCTCTGAAAGCCTTTTTGGGTCTTTTTGTTTAAAATACATTTAAGTTTTAAGAAGATAATTGTAGCCAATTCAGAGTTTTGATTCCTATGTTTGCGTGTGAGGAACAGTTAGGATTTGCATACTGTTAAAGTTCTGAGTTAAAGGAAAAATTTACTCAAAAATATCAATTCGGTCATAATTTACTCACCCTTTTTGTCGTTTCAAAGCCAACACGTGAATGTATATGTGAATAAAAGGCTAAATTCAATATGTTCATATAAAGCGATCGTGTCTCTTCAGATGATTTGGACTAAACCGCTCAATGCATATGGATCAGTTTTACGTATCTCTTTATGAACTTTTTGAAGCGTCAAAGTGGTAGTTGCATAGACTGTGGAGGGACCGAAACTCTCTTGAAAATATCTTCATTTGTGTTTTGAAAATGAACGAAAGTTGGGTGAATAACCCTTTAAGCTTAAAAATTGCACCATAAAAGTATCATAAAGTTGGTCCATTCTAGTGTTATTTATATATTGATGAATATTTTTGATAAACCTTTTTATATTTTTAATTTTCAGTTTTCATTTTCATTTTAGCTGAAGTTTTCGTAATGTTATGTGCTTTTGTCATTTTGCTACTTTTTTTATTATTTCTATTTAGCTTTCATTTATTTCAGTTTTTACTTCAACTTAAATGATTCTATTCACAAAATGAGACTGAATGATTCTTTCACAAATTGGACTGATCCAAATACACAATATAAAATTGTAACATGGAAACGATGTTCTCCATAAACTCCTACACAAAAGAGTTTTGCAATGCGTTGTTGTTGTCAAAATTTTGGATTGAATAGTTTCAGATGCCGAATGACATGTATAAAGACATGCATATATAATGTATTAAAACAATACAGTGAATTAAATTGCATATTGAACTTTGTGTAACGTTTTTTTTTTTTTTTACTGTGTTCAGATTGTACAGACCACTCGTCTTGTGGGCCCTGACAACCCTCTGGAGATTATCTACTTTGTGGAAGGAGCTAGCGGACAGAGGCTTCCCGCCGCAACCACAGCGAACACGCTCAACAGTCTTGACGTACAGCATGCAGCGATCATCATGGGATACCGCATCCAGGGAATATTAGCACAGCGTGAGCATTCAGACTTTTAATACTTTCAGTAGAAAAAATCAGTGGGGGAGGAACTACATAACATAGGATTGGAATAAACTAAAATACAATAATGGAGGGAAAAAAACAATGATGAAGTGGTCATTTTAATGATTTTGATTGATGTAACATAGCAGGCAATTGTTTTTGTGGAAACATTCTTTATTTCTTCTGCTCTAAACGTCAAAGAGGAGAGTTCAGATAGCATGACATCTCAAGAGAGCTCTGCCTTTTTATATAACATTTATATGTGGTAGGCTTACAACTGCATTACCCACAGCATAAACACTAGATTCATTAGACTAAATTTAGTAGCTTCCTGTTGTATAACATCTTGAATTTTAGCATAAATCTTAATAGGTCTCCAATTACAGTGAATTCAAAAACAGGACCATCCTGAATTATGGATGTTTGCCGTTTAATGTATTCAACATCATAAAATGGATCAAATGTTATATTATGCATATATATAATATGTGGCTGATTTTAATGCAAATCTGATTTGACTGAGGTTTGAGATTTTGGATATTTCATTTCTTTTACATTTAGATGATATTTTCCATCACCCAACTCTCACTTAAAGTTAATCTTTAAAAACAAATAATTTAGTAAAACTGTTCAATGTAATCTTAAGCAAATCTCAAAATATACATCCATTATTAGGGGCTATTCACACAGAATGCATTTTTCGAATCCGCTGCGCTACTTTTCCATTGTTTTTCAATGTAAACATGCACTAGAAGGACGTCTTTGACTGTTGCGCTCGGTCGCACGTCTTTTGTAGCGTCTCGAGCACGACACAGCGTTCTAAAAACACGGCTTCTTCTAAAAACTTCTTTTCAACAAAACGTTTCTCTAGACTTTGCGCTTTTATTCGTTCCATTGATCATCGTCTCAGGTTTTAACAGCAAAAACGTGTTATGGGTGAACCGGCCCTTGTACTGTATTTTTATAATGTTATAATTTCCAAATTCACTTGTAGCATGTAAAATGATGGCTTATCTAGTATATCAGCCAGAATTGTAGTATCGGTGCATCCCTGCTTAAGGGGGAATCAAGTTTTCTTTTAGTGTCTGTGCCTTTAAACCATTATTATTGTTATTTTTCAGCAAAACTATTCAGATTGTTTGGTATAAACATGTTTAACTAACCAGTTTCTCTTCAAAGTGTTGCTGCACCATGATAGAAAAGAGAAAAAGTACTGTAGAGGACAGTTTACGTTCATTCTAATCGTGTCATGCTGTGTGGCAGTGCTCTGACTCTAGTCTGTACGCTTGTTATTGCAATATTTTTTTCATAAGACAGCAATTTATTTTTTACTTTCAAGAAGTGAATACTTTTTCTTTTCTTTTCGGGAAGGACATATTAAATTGATCAAAAGTGACAGTAAAGACATTTACGGTTTTACAGGTTTAAAAATGTCAAATATATGCTGTTCTTCTAAGCTTGCTATTTAAAGGATAATTCCGGTATTTAACACCTTGAGTCTATATTGTAGTTTGTTTTGGATGAACAAGAGTGGTGGACAAAATTCTGTTGAAGGACTGAGTGCTCGTTAATATAAATGCGCTACCGGAAACGGAGCTGTTTACATTTGGTCGATGTAGTCTTTTTGCTCGCTTCCGTTTCTCATAAGGCTAGCGAGCAGAGCAACTGTGCTCCGGGAGAGTAAGCGAAATAAACAAACAAAACCTTCATTAATTGTTACTTGTAATATGAAGTTGAACTCGACTGTGACCGTGAGTGTCCCGCGAGACATAAACATCAGTTATCACCATCAAGTGGTCGGGAGTGTGCTAACGCTTCAGATTCAAATATTGAGCGGAAGTTACACAGTTGTGAAGTGTCTGAAAAAATAGTTCCACTATAGCAAAATAAACGGATTGGAATCATATATTGCGACGATATATTGTTTATAATCATCAACGAACACCACTAACCACTCGGTGAGTTTAACAGTTTTGTAAACTAACATTATTGGCTGTTTTAACACGGACATGCCCATTGACTCCAATGTTAAATGGGTCCATGGCCAATTCTATTATAGTCAAAAACTCGAGAGAGGAACCATTGTCAAAAAAATTTTGTCCACCACTCTTGTTCATCCAAAACAAACTACAATATAGACTCAAGGTGTTAAATACCGGAATTATACTTTAAGAATCCTGAAAAGAATATTAAACAGTACAACTGTTTTCAACATTGGTAATAAGAAGAAATGTTTCTTGAGCACCAAATCAACATATTAGAATGATTTCTGAAGGATCATGTGTCACTGAAGACTGGAGTAATGATGTTGAAAATTCAGCTTTGCATAAATTAGAATAAATGCCATTTTAAAATGTATTCAGATAGAAAACAGTTATTATATACAGTATATAAACAGCCTAAACTTTGTTAAAAACATTTAATAATCTTACCAACCCTAAACTTGTAAATGATACATACTGTCCTTAGTCACTGATGTTCTTGTTTATCCCTGTGTATGTTCAGCTGTGGAGAAACAGGCCTCTCCTTCCTCAGACACAGAGAAGACCAACACATGGATAATCGTAGGGGTGGTAGTCCCCGTGGTGGTGGTCGTCATTATAATAACTATCCTGTACTGGAAACTCTGCCGCACTGACAAACTGGAATTCCAGCCAGACACCATGAGCACCATCCAGCAAAGACAGAAGGTGAGAGAGAGAGACTGGAAATGCTATGTAATGATGCGATATTAAGGCACTGCTTCTCCTGACATATCCTGACAAAACTAAGGTTCAACTGTATGTCATGTCGTCATTTTCTTTTATTTCATTTTCTGTTGGCTAAGTCTGCTGATGTGTCAGTGACATTGCTAATAAGTAAGTGGCTCCTGTGAGTCTGAGCTGCTTATCTCGTCTCTGATTTAAATGACTGTAGCCGGATACAAGCCAGCTTTGAAAGATCAGAATTGGATACATGGGGATGTGTTTTATGTTGGCTATCTGCTACTCTACCCATGTATGCTAACAGTTCATCTTGGCATTGGGAAGTTCGTTTAGACAGTTCATTTCAATGATCCGATTCAGTCGTTCGTTGAGTCATAAGTCAAGTGTTCCCAGAAGTCGCTGCGTCATTTTCTGTAGTGAAATAAATGTTTATCTTTTCTTTCTAATGTTTACCTCTATCTAATTTTTCCAGGGTTTTGTATGGGTTGTCTAGGCATGACCTAAACATATTTTCAAAATTGACTAATGAGTGTGTTGTCTGAATGACTAATCAGTCTTAAGGAATCCCTGTGTATGTATGTAGGGTCCACCAAAACTGTCTTGAAATGTGTTTTGATAAGAGACAAGTTTTTCCAAATTTTATTATATACTTTTTCGATGACTAGCCGACCATCTGTCCATCCCTCGACTAGATTGTTTAAAAAAAAGTGTGATATTCTGATCAGTGTATTTATATAAATTAGACCCTTTAAGTTAATTTCATTGAATCATCTTTAAAGCACCACCGTTATGATCACACACATTACTTTGTCTTTGGCTATTGCTTCACATCCCATGCTGTTTTTGAGTGCCCTGTCCTTGCAGTCAAATTAATTCAGACATCACTAGTCATTCTAAATCTTGCTACGATATCCAGACTTGTCATGCACAAGCACACACACTCGCAGAGTCACCGCAGTAATGAAGTCTAACGCTCAGCTGGCTGTGGGGTTAATGCTCAGCAGTGATGTTCTTATCCAGAACAGCGCCTGCTGATCCTCTCAGTCTCAACTCCTTGATTTAACTACACTCATCCGAGGAGCACATAGTCATTAAACACTCCATGTGTGCCCTTACTAGCATACTCACTACCCTCATGAACTATCCCCACTTTCATTTACAATCTCACCAATAACTCTTCTTAATCCTTCAATGGTGTTCTCTGGTTTAATCAGTTTATATTGTTAAATTGCTTCATGCTTTTGCTTTTCACTTTATTCTTCATGCTTTTACTTAAATCGATACTTCATGGATTTGACAAAAAAGGGACAGTTTACCCAATTTTTTTTAATTCTGTCATCATTTGCTTACCATCAAGTCGTTTAAAACCTTTATGACTGTGGAACAAAATATATATTTTTTTGTGGTTTGCATCCAAACATTCTTCAAAGAATCTGTGTTTTGCATAAGAAAGTAATTAATGCAGGTTTGTAAATGATGACAGAATTGTCATTCTAAGGTTAGTATACTTTTAAGTTGCCAGTTTTTTATTTTTATTTTTTATGTGCAGATTTTTTTTTTTTGCATGTTAAAATATTTTGGTGATACTTTATAATAAGATTTAGATATTGGGTATAATGAAATGATGAGTATGAATACTTTAACATCATTTTATAAGTTTAATCTAGATTCTAATACATTTCTTCATGGTCTAATACGTTTTTAACATTTAACATCAAATTTTTAGAAAATCCACACTTCTGCTCCTGCAAATACATTGGAGCCCATTTAGAGCTTCTCTATCTCTTGTTCATCTTACACACATCCATTCATATCTTAACACTCTTCCTCTCCCATGCTTGTGCAGTCCACCTCCTCATTACAGAAATCAATACCAGTAATCCAGAGGTCAATGACTCCTGTCAAGAGCAAAGAGTTTTTAGATAGTAGTGATGAGGAAGAAGATGAGGAGGAAGAGGAAGGTGAAGAGGAGGAGGAGGAAGAAGATGACGAGGAGGAAGAAAAGAGAGAGGAGAAGGTAGAGGCTGGTAGATGAGTCGTCATAGTAGACTGTAGAATATTCCTCAAGTTAGTCCTCGCACAGAGAGCACAAAATTCCTCTTCCTCTTTGCCCCCCCCCCAACCCCCCAACCCCCCAGCAGTCGGAGGCACCAGTGTGACTGTGTCAATGTCATCTGTGTTTGGACCATTTTGTAGTTCTCTGTGGACTCTGTTGACTTGAGTATGTAGTCAGATTTGCAAACAAATGACTCTTTGGCTCTTCATCTGGTTCTCTTAAATTAATCAACTCGCATGAATGAAGCAGAACAACAACTCACAAATGAGTCAAAGATAAATGAATCTGTCTTAAGCGGTTCACTCCCTCTCTGAATCAGTTGGAGAGGTTCTCATTTAGCATCTGATTCTCTTATGGAATCACAAGTCACCAAGATTCTTTACTATGTTATGTGGTACAAATATTAGATGCTATAGAAAATATTACCGTTCAGAAGTTTGGGGTCAGTAAGATTTTTGAGGCTGCAATTATTTAGTCCACTAATACTGTAATTTTTTTAATATATTTTGTGATATGTTATTAAAATGTAATGTTTTAAACCGTAATTGTATTCCTTTTATGGCAAAACTAAATTTATTGCAGCCATTTCTCCAGAAATCAGTCTAATATGCTGATTTAGTGCTCAAGAAACATTTTTTATGTTGAAAACGGTTGTACTGCTTACTATTTTGTGGAATACTTTTTTTGAACTATACAATTTTTTTTCTTGACATAGAAATGTTTATAACAGTATCAATGTCTTTACTGACCAATTTAATGCATTCTTCCTGAATAAAAGTATTAATTTCTTCTTTTTTTTTAAAAACTATTACTGACCCTATACTTTTGAACTGTAGTGTAGTTAATTATCAATTGTTTGCTGAATCGTTAGATTCCTTATGATTCCCATCCCTAGCCATGTTTGTTAGTACCATCAAAAATAGTGTTTGTGAGAATGTAGTAGATGGAACAGTCCAACATGTTGGTTACCTGTTGGAATTTGACTTGATGGAAACAGAAGCAACTTCTTATTATCACCCTTATCCAAATTAGAAACCTGTAATACCTGCCAGAAGCTTAAAGAAAAAAGAGAGTATTGAGGAAGAGGAGGAGGAGGAAGAAGAAGAGGAGGAGAAAGAAATGGCCAAAGAAGAACCCAAGAAAGCTGTAAAGAAACCATTGCTGTATAGAATGAGGAGGCCGGAGGTATCAGAACTGTACCGTGTCCGAAAGTAGTGTTGTGATGTAGAGATGTATTTCCTAGAATGCAGCAGTCCTAGTTTTTCCAATTGCTGATAATCTCCCTTTATGGCACTGATAACCAGCAATTGGAGAGAAAAAAACGTGCAATCTCAACAACAGATGTATGTATTTGAATGTGTCAATAATAATGTCGATTTCCGGCCTTTTGGACCAAGCCTGTGCAGCTTCGACTGTATTGTGGCCTAGATTTGGTTACAGCAGCAGTACAGGCCAACAAATACGAGATAAGAGCTTTATCACAAACAGAATTTGTCTAAACAGCCTCATTTGCATTTGAAAGGGAATGTGATAGGAAACGGAGAAATAGACGTACTCCCAAAAGATGAGCATATTTCAGTCCGTCTCTATTGTGCAGCAATGCTCACTGCACGACTCAAAGCTCAGCTTATGCATTTTTCATAAATCTCTGTGTTTTCTGGCAATATATCAAACAGAGAATTTAATTTGACCCGCCGTGACCCCTTGCACAGTTTGTTTGATCTGGAAAGTCATAAAACAAACAACAGTGATTCATCAGCTTTAAAGAAACAGTTCGCTCAAAAAAATTAAAACCTGTCATCATTGACTCGCTCTTAGTGTCAATATTCTTTCTGTCACAATGTCCAGGCTTTTTTTTCCATACAATAAAAGTAAATGGATCCAAATATATCATAAAAGTGGTCCATATGAATAACCTTCACCTTTTTGTTTTCTACAAAATAGAAAGTTGTACAGGTTTTAAACAACTTAGTTCACCCAAAAATGAAAATTCTGTCATTTACTCAGGTTGTTCAAAAACCTGTATGAGTTTCTTTCTTGTGTTGAATGCAAAAGAAGATCTTTTGAACGTTGATAACCAAACAGTTTGACGGAAGCCATTGACTGCCAAACATGCTATGGCAGTCAATGGCTACCGTCAACTGTTTGGCTAACATTCTTCAAAATATCTTCTTTTGTGTTAAACGGATGAAAGAAACTCATACAGATTTATAACAATTTGAGGGTGAATAAATTATGATGTAATTTTTATTTTTGGGTGAACTATCACTTTAAAGTGCATAAACAATGACAGAATTTTTCATTTTGGGGGATGTTTCTCTTTAAAAAAAAACTACATCTTTCTTTTAAATATCTTTGAAACGTCACTGGCTCTTTCAAAGACTAGCAGCCACAAGAAAAGCAGTGTGAATTTGCTTTCTTTGCTGTTGTGTTTGTTCAGTTGATTTAATCTTTCAACAGCGCAGCAGACAGACAGGCCATTACAGCTCGTCTAGCTGGTCTGGCCCGCAGTCAGTCTGCTGACCTCTAATCAAGTTCATCCATTCTGAAAGCTCACGCTTTTCTGTCTCTTACAGAGTCAATTACTGTCCTCTTGCTCAATTTATTCCTATGATACTGACAATCTGAGGATTATGGAAATTCACATTCTCTCTATATGCCCTGAGTGTGTACATGCCAACGTTGACGTCTCTTATGACGCCTAGACCGAAAAGCCTGGCCTGAATCTGTCTTTTGTTTGTGAGCAGCGTGTCGTCCCTCACTGCTCTTTGCAATACCTCTATTTTCTGTACTCTACAAATAATTCTGATTCTCAAAATTAACATTTTCCTCTCTCTGGGGTGGTGGTCTTTAGCTGCAGGCACCCAGCGTGAAGGGTTTTGACTTTGCCAAGCTGCACATGGGCCAGCACAGTAAGGATGATCTCATGGTCATCCAGGAGCCGTTGCCACTTCCTGTATCCACTAAGGAGCAAAGCCCAGCTGAGAATGCAGATGTGCCCACACCGAAGTCCAAAGCCTCAACCAAAGCTTCCCGTAACGGCCAGCGGCGCAGGGGCCAGTAAGTCGTCTACTAGGAAATGTTTCTTTGATATTCAGGATCAAACATGTTACACGTAATTCAGTTTTTGCTAACATTTTGCAATAAGATTCCATTTATTAACATAAGTTAACTACATTAGTTAAAATTAACAATACATCTACAGCATTTATTGATCTTAATGTTAATTTAGATTAATTTACCAATGCATTTAAAAAAAAGAGTTTATAAGTTAACATTAGTCAATCCACTATGAACTAACGTTAAAAAAACAAAACAATGAACAATTGTTTCATAAACTTAAATAAATTCGGTAACCCTTTACATTTAAGGTTTCATTTGTTAACATGAACAAACAATGAACAATACTTCTACAGCATTTGTTAATTTTAGTTAATGTTGGTTAATCTCATCATTTGCATCTGTTAACATTTGGTAATGGTCTGTAAACTAACATGAACAATAACATAACTAAACAATAACAACACAAAACTAAAGCGAGGCGTACAAGCTCATAGGTGATTTTTATTTTTTATTTTTCTTCTTCTTTTTCTCTCTCTCTCTCTCTCTCTGGAGAAGTCGCATTGGAAATCGTTGATGCTCGTATGGTCGCGGCTCGCATTGTGTGAGAGGAATTACAAGCCGAGCCGAGTAGGTTAGGAGCACTTCCCGACCTCCCGTTAATTTTTAAATTAAAATATATATTTAAAATGTAAAAAATTCTGGGAGTCGGCCTGATTTTGACCAGTAGTGTATAGGTTGTTCCCTATTGTCAAATCATACACAAACACGTCACACAATCTGTGAATATAATTATAGTCCAGTGGCTGCATTTTGCTGCATGAACCTCATGCTAAAATAACTTGTTAATTTATTTAAATGCAGTAATCTAGCTAAGAGTGAGTCGACTGCTGATCAATAGAAAGCTTTTTAAAAGGATTACATCTCACACTCGAATCAATAGCAGGGTCTTAGGGGTGAAATTACCACAGATCTCATGTCTTGCAAACATTAAAAGTGTCTGAAACCATGTTACAAGTAAACCGAAGTAATGTAATTCTGATATATTCTTTACTGTGTGTTGGCTAAAATGGAATAACCCATATTTTTGAACTATACTTAAATATAGATCAATACAATTAATAAAGCACATATTCTAAACGGTCCAAGTTCAAATGACTAGTCAGAGACAAATACATTCCTAATAATTAAGACGGTCAGTAGGTCAAATAGTTCTTGACTAAAAGGGTAGGGAATAGGTAATAGATTCAATGACTAAGTCATGAACTTTTGGCTGGTCACATTAGATCTCAAAGTGCTCTTTGAAAGCATGACAGGATTAGGTCATCATCCTCTTGCTTCTTCCCTGGAGACACATGCCTCATCAAAACTGGATGAGGGATAAATATTGTTGTCTGTCAAGATGAGGATGTCATGGTTCTGAGGAGATGTTGTGATGAGTTAGATCCAAGGCTCATGTGTACATTTAAAAGTGGGATACATGGCTGGATTTGTAATTCATTTAATTGTAGCTTTCATTGTATTCGCACGTTGTTTTTAAAATGTCTTCAAAACACACTTTTGTGGCATAAATTGTATGGCATGTTTTCATACCATGGTTTAGAATTCAAAGGTTTTTCTTGTATCTTTTGCTTAGGATTTCTCCATCAGAGGGAGACTCCATAGACAGTGATCCACCCAGCGAGAGAGGATCACCTGAGGACGGCACGAGACCTGCTGGTCTGCCCACCGATCCAAAGCAACCACGTAAAGCAGCTGTTAATGGATTAAACGGTACGTTTGTGTATATTTTAACTGGCAATACAATCATATGTGAGCCTGGATCACAAAACCAGTCACAAGTAGCACGGGTAAATTTGTGGCAAAAGCCAACACATTGTATGGGTCAAAATTAACGATTTTTCTTTTATGCCAAAAATCATTAGGATATTAGGTAAAGATCATGATCCATGATCCAGCTCAATCACGAACATAAACTGACAACTTTAAAGGCAATTTTCTCAATGTTTCGATTTTTTTTTTTTTTTTTGCACCCTCAGATTCCAGATTTTCAAATAGTTGTATCTCAGCCAAATATTGTCCTATCCTAACAAAACCATACATCAATGGAACGCTTATTTATCCAGCTGTCAGATGATGTATAAATCTCAATTTCAGAAAATTGACCCATGTGACTGGTTTTGTGGTCCTGGGTCACATATATCATACATCATGTATTGCAGTTCTTTTTCTCATTCAAATTATGATTAATATTGTGATATGACGAGTATTAAATCCTGACATGTATCATAATATGCCTGATATCATGAAGTTAAGTAAAAAACAAAACAAAAATTTACTTTTAATATAAATATTATTTTACAATATACTTTAAATATAAAATAATTTACATGATGCGTTTAATGGTTTATATTGTGATGGTTTGTTTTCCTTTTGATTGTTCCCTTTGTTCTACGCACCTATCAAGAGGTGTGCTAGGTTAATTTTTCACTGATTGAATTACCGGTAGTTAATATATATATATATATATATATATATATATATATATATATATATATATATATATATATATATATATATATATATATATATATATATATATATATATATATATATATCTTTAAATGGATAGACTTAAGATTTAAAAATCTTCTTAAATATCTCCTTAAGATTTTTGAGAAGAAATTAAATTGATATTAAAAAAATATAGTTAAATGTAACCATAAAGCAGTGTTGTTATTATCAACTTATCAACTATTTAAAAAAAATGTTTAAACTGAATATACAAAATAAAAGCTAATTCAAAATATTAATAAATAAAATAGTATATACAAATTACTAAAATAACATGGCAGTTCAGAAAATCCTTTTTAAATGTTACTTTTTTAAATTGAATAGAAAAAACTTCTTAATCTGTTTTATTAATTTCACATGTAATTGGACAGTTTACATGTAAATATGGGCAACCAATTAACTTTTTACTAAATATTAAACGCGCCCCTTTGATGCATGTTGGCTGCTAGCAAAGGCAAAATATTCCTTTGTTTTATTAAATGGCAGTCCTAGGCCTCCATAATGGCCAGTGGAAGAAGAACATGTGACGTAAGATTTACAGAGAGGGGAAAGTAATAAAACCTGCTGGGTCTTTCAACTGAAGATTTGTGGCTCTTCCTCTTGATTTCCTCTCTAGTCAGCCCAGACTCATTCATCCTGCCTCCTTTGTGAAGAATGACTAACCCTCATCTTTACTCTTCGCTGCTTGGATTTTTTTTCTTTCACTTTCTTGTTCTCTTTCTCTCTCTCCCTCTCTCTCTGTGTGTTCCTCTCTTGTCAAACAGTGCCTGTGGCGATAACCCTCTCTCAGCACTCATTTCTGCTTTACCAGACTAAATAGGCTACAGTCTGACTAGCCAAGAAATGACATGGAATTCAGTCTTAGCACCTCACATTCTCTCTTTCTCTGTCTGATTGCCATTCCCTTTTTAACGCCCTTCCCTTTTGAAAATCCCTTTCATCCTCCTCTTCTCATCATTGTGTTCCAGTGATATTTTCCAAGATAAAATACTGTCTTATCAAGCATTCCACTCAGACATGTTTTTACATACAACTCATGCTATATTTCATCTCAATTAAACAATCTCCATTACTTCTGCCATCATTTAACTTTTCTCTTGTTCTTTTATGCTCCCTCCATCCATTCATTCATCTGTTACTGGCTCACAGGGAAGAATAGAGTTGGTAAGAGGGGTGCTGTTATGTACAGTTGTGTTAGATCTTCTAATTAATGTTCATAGTTTTTGTGAAATTAACCCCCATCCAGGATCATCCTCCAGCCTTGAGGTCTTTCACATTTTTTTTTTCACTTTCACACAGTCTTATTAGAGTCAGGAAGACACTGCCCCCATCTGGTGTGAAACGATACTCAAGAGAGGAGATTCAGACGAACCCCTTGCTTTCTTTGTCAGTTGTCGGCCCATATGAGGCTAGCTTTGTTTTGATAGTGTGCAACGCGATATATTTATGATTTGTTAAATATATGTGTGTGTATAATAGACAGTGGCCTCCAAAAGTATACGGACATGTCAGCGACCGTGACGTGTATGAATTTCATTGCATTATATTAAGAAATTTAATCATTGATGATGTATTGATGATGAATAAATGCCATTTATTTTAAGGAAAAGTATCATTAACACTTTTTAAGCCAAATATTTCAGAATAAATATTTTACTTTTTTAATATAAAAGCAGCATTTATTGTAGATGCCATTAAATTAATACTTTTTTATGATTTACAATTAGGTTTGGGGCATTATACACAGCATCTTAACAAATGATATCTAAAAACCGTAGAAACAGAATCATACATCACTGTGATGTATGACTTGGCACCCAGTTTACACGTTTTTAATAACTGATACTTACTATTAATCAAAAGTTTGGGTTTGATTTCTTTAGTGTTTTTGAAATAAGTCTCTTATTCTCATTAAACGTGTTTATCTGGTTAAAAATGCAGTAAAACACTACATTGCTATTTAAAATAACCGTTTAATTTGTTTTAAAATGTAATTTATTTCTGTGATGGTAAAGCTGTATTTTCAGTATTATTACTCCAGTCTTCAGTGTCACATGATCCTTCAGAAATCATTCTAATATGCTGATTTGGTACTCATTTACAATAACCATTTCTTATTATTATTATCAGTGTTGTTATATTATATTCATTCTACTTTGCACCTGTGAAGTTTTGACACCCTCTTATATTTGTCCTTCTAGGTCCACCCCCAACCAATGGCATGGATGAGCCATTATCTTCAGCTTCCATTTTTGAGCATGTGGACCGATTGTCCCGTCCAATAGACGGCCCTAAACGCCTCCATAATAAAATCCAGCTCATCGCCATGCAGCCGATGCCAGCGCTGCCCCTGCCCAGCCCAACCGCCAATGACAGAGCTGCAGAGAACACCAAGCTGAATAAAGAGGTATCCTTCACCTGCCATACATCTAATTCACATTTATTTCACAAGGCTTTTCCTTAGGGGCCCATTTCAAACGTCAAGGTCTCTACGGTTATGAATTTGATTCACAGCGTCCAAACGCCTCATTACCAATAATCAATATGTGCTTCTCATCGACTCAAAGGTCATTGACTGTTCCTTCTTCTCCAGATCCAGGTTGCTTTACGGCACAAGTCTGAGATCGAGCACCATCGCAATAAGATCCGCCTGAGGGCCAAAAGGAAAGGCCATTACGACTTCCCTGCTATGGATGATCTCATTGACGGTCTTGGCGACCCCAAAGAGCAGGACCGAATTTACCTGAAGGCCCAGATGCAGATTGACAAGATACTCGATCCAGATATTCCCATGCCTTCTCTGTACACCGAGCCCAAGAAAGGGTAAAAAGATCTGCAACTGACAATGAGACTAATCCTGAACACAAAATTTAAGACCTGTTCTCACCAAATCTGAATTTTTGTGCACTTTTTCCATTGCACTACAACAAGAAAATCACTTTCCACATAACTTGAATATTTTAAGGCCAAATGCTCACTCAAGAGTGTGTGTGCGTTTGTGTATGTTTTGCAGCAACCGAGGGAAGCGTTCTCCTAAACAGAGAAGGAAACAGCAGATGAACGGTGATCTGACAGATGCTGACCGAGATAGACTCATAACGACTGACAGCGATGGGACATACAGGAAATACCCTGGAGTCAATAACATAGCATATGTGGTCAGTCTCATGATGAGATCTGTACTTTTTCTCTCGCTCTCTACACTGTACTTCTGCATGCAACTGTGTAATCAACTCCATACGGTTTATTTCCTGTTTTCCTCATATTTGTTATTCAAAACATCTCTAATCAGCTCCATGTTGTGAATTAGCAGATGCTAATTTCCTACTGCTTCTGAAAAAAAAAATAGTTTTAGGATTAATATAATAATAGTGAAGTTTTTGAGTAATATAATCATACTTGAGGTTTACTTAAGTTTCCTTATAAAGTAGATGGTACTATTGAAAATATTTAAATGTATACTTTGTTTATATTTACAACTTCACAAGATCCAGTATAAAAGTTACAGTAGGGCTGCACGATATTGGAAAAACTGACTTTGTGATATATATTTTTCTGCATTTTTCTGTTTCAAGAGATGATTTGAATAGCTCTATTTGGAAAGAATTTATCATTCTAGAATGACAGGGGTTGGTTTGAGTGCATCCGCATAAAAATTAATAAAGAAATTACAAACATGGATAAATACAGATAGAGCAAAGATAGAAATTAAATAAACTTTGTTTTTCAAGTCTAACAAATAATTATATTTCATGTATCCAGATAAGACTATGCAATGTTATTTGTTAAAGTGATTTCTTTGTCTTTTGTTGTTTGGTTAAAATTAATGACAGAGTGACAGCCCTGAGTGACTGTAAATACATTTACAATGTCTATATTTCTATTTCAAAGAAATGCTGTTGCTTTTGAACTTTTTGTTCATCAAAAAATCCTAAAAAATGTATCAATGTTTCCAATGAAGTTAAGCAGCACAACTGTTTTCAACATTAATAAATTGTTTTACTGCATTACTTTACTGCATTTTTCATCAAATAAATTCAATATTTATATTTAGTTGCAGTGTTGAATGTTAATCATCTTTCATTTGCTTTTATTTTGCAGTCGGACCCAGACCAGGGGCCCGAGCATCAAAGCCCGTCCCCGACGGATGACGTGTTCCGTGGTCCCATTTCTCCTCCTCCTGGTCACCCTCCTCCTCCACCCCCCTACCTGCCCCCTCAGCCGTCTATAGAGGAGGCCCGGCAGCAAATGCACTCTCTACTGGACGATGCCTTCGCCCTCGTGTCTCCTTCGTCTCAGGGCAGCACAGCTGGCATCACTCTGCCTGGGGTCGGTCTCAACCCCGGACCCCCGCCTCCCTTGAGCCCGCCATCCCGTGGTCCTCGGCCCTGGGGCCCAGGATACCTGCCTTTGAATCCTTACACAGGGGTAAGAACAAATCCATAGTGAATTAGTATTGAATAGCATTTGTAGCATGTATCAATATTTTATTTTTTATTTTTTTAAAGAACATGCCATGTCCTAAAAATGTATATTTGGTTTAATGGTGAACATGGTTCCTACAGTTATGGAAAACCTTATGAAAACTTGACCAAAATTTTAAAAACGATTACTTTCTGGCCTGGAAAATCTTTATAAAAAATAAAATAAAATAAAAATGTTTTTAAATGTGTATATATAGTTTTTATTTATTTATTTTTTATCACTTTTGACCTTAATTTTATCTCTATAAACAAACATGAGTCAGAAGGCTTTATTTATCAAACATCTCTGTGTTGCATCAGTCTGTAAGTCACTAGTTGAGGAGGATTAGATCTGTGCACTAATCCGTTAAGGACACCCCCGTCTGTCAACCGTAAATATGCCCTTGACTTTAGATGTCAGGTCAAACTGACCTTGGAACAGCCTCTCGGTTTTCAACCCTACACGAACCTGGAACCAGCAGATCACAGATCAGCTCTTGATTTGTAGTAAAACCGTAACGTCTCTGACCGACTGATTGAGGAAAAACTCTCACTATTGCAGCCTTACTCTTCTGCACCACTTAAAAGTCTCAGAATCTGAGATAACGTGTGCTTATTTATTATGTTTGTTCATACTTGGGTTTAGATATTTGAACAAACTGTTAACGCTAATAGTTCGGCTCATAAATCATGAAATCAATGCTAAATCAATGCTAAATGCTAAATCAATGCTAAATCAATGCTATGAAATCATGAGTGATACCTCAAATTGTGCGGTTTGTTGAGGAGAGGTGCTATTACTTTTCTTAGCGCTTGGAAGTGGGATTTTCTAGTCTTTTTTGAACACATCCTGTTCAAAGAGAAACCCCTAGATGATCCACATTCATGTGATGATGATGAAAGCTGATGTGTTACTGTTTCCTTTGTACCATCCAATACTTATATGATTTCCCCTTGTCTAAAGCTGCGGTCACGCTACACTTAACGCTCCATTGACTTCCATCCAGAACAGAGACACACAAGTGTGGCGAAGTTTTGTCTTCGTTTTATTGAACCAGGACTTGAATTTGCATTTGTTTCTAGATTAAAAATAAAACACTAAAATAATTAATACATTAGTCAAATGAAATTGTTTACTTGTGCATAACAATATTATAATGTAGATTTATGAATAGTGACTTTGCTTAATTTAATTACATTTAATTATTGTCATATTACATTTTTAGTATGTTTAAAGATCAACTTGAAGTGAGCATAGGAGGGTGGGAAAGGTAATCTAAAAAATAATCTAAAAATACAGGAAATGAGCATGTAAAAAAAGGACATTTTATAAATGCAAAACAACCATGAGAACATCAACATTTGACTGCCCACATTTACTTTTAAGCATGTATAAATCGTTTTTTTCTTCTTTATTGTGACACATTTCAAACTGTTGTGTCTGCTTCATAAGACCAGAGGTGCAATGACTGAAGGATTTCTGGTTACAGTGATTTGCTTCAATAAGTTAATCTCTTGATTTCATTATGAATATGTTTTGATGTGTGATAAACCGTACTAGAGCAATTTAAAGCAAATTTGATGCTCTGGAATCACATCAGAGGAACACCGACTTGGGGTTTTCCACAGATCAGGAATAAACAACCCAGAACGGAAGCCTCATCTGTCAACACTGTGTCTTGAATGAAGTATTTCTGTTAGATTGAGGCCTTCGCGTGAAAGGGAAAGAGGGGATTGCAAAGGCCAACTGAGGCAAAATATGAACTGACTTGATTTAAGAGTCAAGATTGAACAGGGAATGGTGCACTGTCCTTAAAATGGCATTCCCAGCTCAACTATTAAAAGCTTTTCTGTTTTCTGGGTCACAGGGTTTATTTGGGCTGATAGACAGAAACTCCAGTTGTGGTGGAATATACAGCTACTAGTGTGTTTCAGACTTAGCAATGTATTAAATTAAACCTTTTATGCATGAAATCATTAAGTGCAATGGATGTGCCAAGAATCATCAACCTGTTATAAGCTCAACGACTGCGTGTTTGTGTGTATTTCTTTCAGAGATATGCTGAATTAGGTCTGCCTCTTTCCAGTGTGCAAGGTTTACTACATAGGTGAGTATATTAGGGATATGGATTTTTTTAAATCTCAGAGCATGGTGGCCGATATTAAGATGATAGGCTATATGATATCACACTATTTAATTTAAAGATAGTAAATAACACATGCACGACAATAAAAAAATAAAAAAAGATATTTATTTTATATATTTATTACTAAATTGGAAATAATTGGAAAATATATCATTATGCAAAAACATTATTTAAGCTTGATAAAAAATAAATCTGTAAAATAAATGTAAAGTTCTTGATTCTGTATACTATATAGAAATGGTTATGTCTGTGTGCACTGGCAATCATATTTTCTCAAGTAAATACTGGGTGTGCAATAACTCACTTTTTTCGATAATTGAGTAATCATTGGTATTGGCATTTTATGTTAAGTATTTTACTTTTAATGTATGTGTATGTAGAGGTTTGCAATGTGTATCTGTATATATGCATGTATGGATATTGTATGTTTCTGTGTGTACCGGTATTTAAAAAAAAAGAACTATATATTGGCATTTATCAATATATATATATATATTTTTTAAATCTTTGTTATTTATTTGCTAGTTACTTATTTGCTGGCATTGGTTGGACGGTTGTTCTGTAAAAATGTGAAATGTAAAAAAAAAAAAATAATACTGGATAGCACTACTTTTACATAGTTCTCAGCACAGCACTGTCAAAATAAAAGTCCACTTCCTATGCTTGAATTATTCCGATAGTTAAAAAAAAAAGGCAAATATCAGCCATGGCGATATATCGGTCAACCACTAGAGTTTTATTGAGGTCATGAAGATCTTGAAGGTTTGTGTGATATTCTGGAACTGTGAGCAAATCACATTTCAATCGCTGCTAAATGGGAAAGATCAAGTCACTTTTTGTTAGTGCAGTGTGATTAGTTAATAGCTGGGGTCTGAAGTCTTCCTATCTCCACAGACAGGGATTGGGGCCCGGCTACATCCCTTCAGGAGAAGCCCTTCCTGTTGAACAGCTACAGCCGGAGTCGCTTTACACTGGTCGAGGTGGACTCACACTCACAGACGATCTGCCCTCCTCCGCCAGGCCACGGCCTGTAGGTGGCACTACAGGTATGAGTTTAATGTTTAATTAAAACAGAGAAAGAAAAGAGCGATTGGATGCATGGATAAAGACAAATTACGCAATATAAAGTATACTGTATGTTACATGCATGTCTGTTCTGTTCACAGGTGCACAGCTGCATCATTTAACCCACGCTGGTCTGACGGGTCGTGTAGGGGACTGCCGGCAGCCTGGTGGGTTAAACTGGAGCCCGTATCATGAGGACGACAGCAAATTCGCTAACAACAGAGAGCCTGTAAGTGTGAATACTTTCTTACTTCATTAAAAAAGGGACAAATAACATTTGCATATAGAAGGTTTTAAAGTCCATTTGTATGGACATTACCATGGATAGATAGACATTATTATAGTGTGCATTTTTTTTATGTTTTGAACTAAATGAATGAACTTTTTTAGTCATTTTTGTTATTTTCCTTTGTCATTTTTCTCAGTTTTTGATTTGATTTTGATTTGATTTTAGTTTTTTTTTTTTTGTAAGTCAACGTAGTCAACTTATTTCATTAAAAGCCTAAACTTAAATTAGAAATGTTATCTGAAACTGAAATAAAATGTATTTTTATTTCAGCTTTATTTCAGTTAACACCATTATTTTTATTTATAATATGTTAAAAAAAATAGCAACACTGAGGCGAGACCCTTTGACCTAAAAGATTGATGTACCCCTTGAGATTTTAAGTATATATTTTAATAATTTAACAACATATTTGCGTGCTCGCTGTTCTCTAATGTCAGTTAATGGTCATGTCACATGTCAAGTCATCTTCATTTATATAGTGCTTTTAACTATCTAGATTGTTTCAAAGCAGCTTTACAGTGATAAACTTATATAATTTAAGGTAACAGAGATTGTTTTGGCTTTATAGCGGTTCTTGAATAATGTTATTTTCCAGCTAAAGCTAGTTTTGATTGATTCACTTCCGTCGACATGATCATTTGTTATTAAATTAGAGACGACACCGTTCTCTCTAACGCTGATGGCATTCAATTTTATTATTATTTTATTTTTATTTATTATTATTTTACAATTTTATTATTATTAATTTATTATAATAAATCATGGCTTTTTTCTGTTATAAGACTGAAATTGTGAGGATTAATGTCAGCACTGACATGACAGCAGTAAATAATAAGAGCAGAAACACCCTTCCATGCTTCTTATACACATTATATATATATAAGAGTATATTTAAAAAAGCTTGAACTATTATTAAAATAAATAGTATACATTATAATCGGGCTTCAAGAAGTACAGAATATGTCCTCTTCAAACTATTCTCACTCCTTTCTGCCTCCGTAGGAGTGTTTTTCTCACTTAAACTCTTTAATCTTTGTTTTAATCTTTCACTCATTTCTGCCTTCCTTCCTTCCTTCCTTTCTTCATTTCTTTTGTTTAGGTTCTTGGCTCTCTTGACTACAGCTCCATCTCTGTATTCCAGACCTCCAGGAATGGCCTGAAAGAGCCATCCTCCACTTCTGCCCACCTGGACTCTCTCGGCCTGGGCTACGCTCCCTCCGCTCCCCTGGAGGAGCCTTCCCCTCCCAACCACTCGTCCGCCTCCCTCATCAAAGCCATCCGAGAAGAACTGATGCGCCTCTCCCAGAAACAGGCAGCGGTACCCAGCTACCACAGCTGAGACCTGCCCCCTCCAGCTCCAACAGGCAAAAACTGCACTACATTGCACTGTACTTCCCATGGAAGTGGCTTTTTTGAGAGGACGATGACTGTATGTCATAGCCTCTGCTGCCGCCTGGTGGCAGAGAGCATTAGGACAGGAAGAGTAGACATTTCTCCTTTATTCCCATGTTCCTCTCAAATTCTCCCAACAATTGAGTTGTTCAAAACACAAGCAGTGTCCTGAGACTGAAGAACAACGTCTTTTACCTTCTTTAAAGTCGCATATGTAATTTGGTAGCAAATTATTATTAGAGATTTGTGTGTGTGTGTGTGTGTTTATTTTCACTTTTTGTTGTTTCTTTGCTGTGTACACTGCCTTCACATTTGAATTTTATACCTTGCACTGGCTCTTGAAAATTGAACTGCTTTTGATACCTTAAATGAATCTCTGTAATTTTTTGCGGTTTGTTTTGTTAAGATTTATTTCTCAGTGCATCTTCTGCCTGTCCTCTTGGGGTGCTGATTCTTTTATATCTGTTTAATGGACATTGCATTCATAATACAGTATTGAACCCTACACACATTGTCTTAATTCTACTTTAGGGTCCAGTTACAGTATTTGAAGTAGTGACGTTTTCCATCTCCATATGCCTTGATTTATGTTTGGCATCTACAAAAGAGCTGGACATACAGCTTTTATGTTTTAAACAATGTTAAAATTAAAGCAATGTTCCAGGTTCAACTTGACAGATTGTAAACATATGAAAAAGGCATTTTTAGCAAGGTATTTACAATACAATAGTTGTTCTCGAACTGTAGTCTGCGAGTTGATTTGCTTGTAGTCCCAACTTGAATTAATCAACTATAAATAGATTAACTGATTGTGTTCACATTCATTTTGATCAAGTAACTTCAGTATCACTTCCATTTAGAGATTCTTTTTTCTTTTTTTATGCTCACCAAAGCTGCATTATTTGATCAAAAATACAGTAAAAACAGCAATATTGTAAAAATAACTCTCTTTTTTATATATTTAAAGGGGTCATGACATGGTTTTTTTTATTTTATTATTATGTTCCCTTAGGTGCAATTATAGTATTACTATAGTTTTTTTTACCAAAAACTTTTAAAATGTAGTGATTTATGACCTTTTCCCACCCTGTTTCTCATCCTCTGATTCAAACAGTCTGTTTTGGGGGTGTTTCCCCTTTAAGAGTTCAGTGTTAACGCCCACTGTTATGATTGGCTAACGTCAGTGCCTATGCATCAATATTAACGCCCCCAGCCAGAACGTTTGCGGATTCGGCGTAACTGTTTAATAGCGGGTGATGCATGCGAAGCGATGGCTCTGGCAATGATAAAACCTTATTATGTTTGAGCCAGAATCAGAGGAAAATGAACCATCACCACAACAACGAAGACTGGATCAGCCCGTGTCCACATGGAAAGTGAAACTATTTTGAATTAATAAAAAAAAATTAACCCGAGACACTTGAAAACGGATTATTGTTGCATAATTATCCAATAGCTTCATTTGCTAACAGTTTAACATTATTTAACTAATTCCAATAAAATGATAGGGTGTACCACGGACAAAAATGCATGCACAGACAGGCCATCTTAGAAGATGCAGCATTGATAAAGGCAACATTTTTAATTTTCTATCACATGTAGGCCTACTAGAAAGGCGACATATTTTCAAGATTCTCTTATACAAATGTGTTTATATTAGCCATGGTAAAAAGTAAGTTTGCGTCGTCGTTATTGAGCCCATAGTCGGCACGGACTTATCTTTGAGCAACCGTTTTCTGGCAAAGCCAAGCATCATATTGGGATTTTTTCCTCAAAACAGTCATCCTTAAATGTATAGAACACTGCCGTGACTGGGACGTCCGCAAAAAATAAAGTGCATCCATTTTTCCCTGACGACTGGATCTTTCAGCGTATTTAAAAAGTAGTTTAAAGTTTTAAATACATTACTTACAGTTTGCGTCGTCGTTGTTGAGCCCAGAATAGACGGCACGGACTATTAACAGTCATCCTTAAAATGTATAGAACAAACGCTTAAACTAACACTGCCGTGACTGAGACGTCCGCAAAAAATAAAGTGCATCCATTTTTCCGTGACGACTGGATCTTTCGCAGCGTATTCAAAGATGTTGTTTGTCCACATCCAGGAACAGCACATCTGCGGCGTCGTAATCTCCCTGTACACAGACCCACTCGCTGTCCGTCCACTGAACACTTGTGAGGCGCGCGGCGCGCGGGCGCGACAACGATATACGAAGTGAGCGTAGTTGTCTTGCGCTTTAAGCGTAACTGTCTTCTGCTGGAGGCGGTCATTATGCAAACGCTGGTACGTCACTTCGTACCGTGACGTCACTTCTTACCATGGATCCAGAACGAGCTGTATTTAGAGCTTGATTAAATAAATGATTCGTTTATAATGGGGAGGGCGTCTTAAGCTATGAAACTTGCAGGACGTTTTAATGGTACAAAGACCTCTTATATACCAAAAGATCAAGGCAAATTTGGTTTCTCATGTCATGACCCCTTTAAGAATGTAATTTATTCCTGTGATGCAAAGCTGAATTTTCAGCATCATTACTCTAGTCTTCAGTGTCACATGATCCTTCTGGAATCATTCTAATATGCTGATTTGCTGCTCAAGAAACATTTCTTAATATCATACATTTTTTTGTGGAGACCGTGATCATTTTTTAAAATCAGGATTCTTTAATGAACAAAAAGTTCAAAAGAAGGTCAAGAACTTACTGACCCCAAACTTTTGAATTGTAGTGCATTTCTATATACGGTACAGGGTACAAACTAAGAATAATTTGTACTCTATTCACCTCTATAAAGCCCTGCCCCATTTTAAGTGCATTACTGTGAACACGTTTTTTTTTAACACAAACTGGTAATCAACAGTACATAATAGATGCTGGAGAAAATCTGCTCATTTTGATCCCGGAACATTCCTTAAACTGTCCATCTGCTTCTCAAAAAATATTTTTTTTGTGAAATCCGGTGCTGAATGCATCAGTAGATGGTGAATCACACACAGTGTATTGGCCTGAGTACTTTCAGTATTACCACTGTGTAAATTGCATTGCAATACTTTGAACTCAAAGCATCGATTAAGGTCAGGGTTATGTCTAAAGATATTTCAGGCTTCTCTCCCCAACGGTTTGCTGTGGCCATGAAGTGCTCATCATTTCATAGCGGATATTGTTTATTATTATAATTATTGTTCCAGGATGCACTATTGCTCATTAAACTGCTGTGGATCAAATGGGTACAGTATATTCCTCTGTAACTTCACGCTTTTGATGTGTTAGGAAAGCAGAAAACTGTAGTATTAGACTCACTAAAACACTGATCCTTTAGCTATTTGTACTCCATTTCATGCTGAAATTGTGTTCTTGCCTTTGTGCTAAAACTATTTTTGTGTTTGTTGCAAACAGGAGCATCATTTGCTCTAAGAAAAGGATAATTCTGTTACTTTGTCACTTGATCTGCCCTTGTTTATTTGTTGGAATGATTTTTTTATTTTATTCCAATTTTGTTAAGTTTGTCTGGTTGGAAATTGCTTGACCTGTAGTTACAAATCTGCTGATTATTTAAGTGACAATTAAAAATTACTACCATATGATTCACTGTTGTTTCCAACTTTGTTACAGAGACTGAGCGCTGAAACCTGTTTAGTATGTTTTCATGTTTGAATCAAATGACTTTCAGCATTCGTCAGAATTGAAAAACATGTAGTTGCTATTCACTTCATGAAATACCATTGAGATCTTGTTAGACTCACTTACACAGAACTTATTTTTTCTGCAGAGTTGCTTTTAGCTAATTTAAGTTGCTGTCTTACATTAAGTTCAGTCAACTTGGAAGTTTAAGTCATTTCGACTTAAATTAAATTAAACTGACTTTTTAAAAAAATAGTTGAATCTTGTATAACTTTTCTTATACAAGATAAAATCTTGTATAAGAAAATTGCTTCATTTATTTTTATGAGTTAAATCAATGTAAAAACATGTTGTCATAACTTATTGATCATATCATTTTTTTTACAGCACATCCTTGTGGATAAACTGGTTGTACAATATCCGATGCATTCTTACTGAAAATGCATTTCCTATAAAATTGCAAAACGAGTTTTTCATATATTTTCCATATTCGTATATTTTTTTTTCTCTTTAGATTAGATTTAGATTTTAGTTGCTGCATTTAAAGGAACTTTGCCAATCGACAACAACTGAAATATCTGAAACTGACTTCTCTAAAAAAAAAAAAAAAAAAAATCTATGCTTTATTTTTTCAGACGCTATACCATTTATTTTAAATCCATATAAAAAGTGTAGATGCCTCTGAAGTCACCACCTTTATTTTGCATTTACAGCCCAAATCCAATAGATGGCAGATTTTATAAGGATAGTTCACTTAAAAATGACAATTCTTTCATCTTTTAAGTAACCATGTCATTCCAAACCTGTATGAAATTTTGGTATCACTTTAGTTTAGGATCTAGTTTCTTATTAGCATGCATATTACTAGGATATTGGCTGTTTATTAATACTTATGAAGCACATGTTAATGCCTTATTCTGTATGACAATATTCTACATCCCTTAATCCTACTCAATAGCCTACCTAAACTCCTAATTACTGCTTATTAATAGTGAGGCTTTTTTTTATTTTTATTTTTTAAATCTCAATTGATGTTGGATTATTATATTTGCTTTTATGTATGTTTCATAAATGTACAAATACTCTATTATGAACTGCAATATTTAGAATTTCACATTTTCATCCACTAATATCAACATGTCATGCAACAACTGTATCAGACAAACCAAAATAACTTGAGGCTTGTTGATTTCTTTAATTATGCAGGTCTAAATAATCAGGCTTTCTCTGAAAAATTCCACCCATCTGCACAGTCTGTCGTTTAAAATACATGCATAAAAGCTTTGTTATTAAGTCATAGTGGCTTCACATCACTTCATTCAGATGCTCATTCTCACTGAACTCACGTTTCTCTGGTGCACATATGGTACCTCGGCTCCTCGTGGAGTGGAAACTGCAGTCCTGTTTACATTCTCGAACAAAAGGGCTCATCAATGTTTCAGCGGCACTGCATTGTTCAATTTGTCCACCTTGTGTAATGTGGCGAGTGAGTGCTAATATTGGCCTTCTCAAATGTGGACATATTTTTAGACCAATCTATATATTTATGCATATGATATTGAGTCAAAACATGGCTTGCATACCTGACTTTATATTATGTGATATTTTCACCAATGTATTGTGGTTTTGTAGTTTTACACTACAGTGTCAGTACCCTGCGGAATAGACCTAGACTATGGCTATTAGTCACAGGCATATTTTGTTTTGTTTTTTGGGTGCTATATGTTTAGCCACTTAGCTGGCTAAACCAGCAAGTTTTCCTTGATTAACTAATGTCAGGAAAAGGATTGAGGTGGCTAACCAGCATCTCCAGCTCAGTTTTGCTAGTGAAGTGCCTCATTTTGCTAGTGCGTTAGCAAGACTAGCACAAAGCCAGCATAAGTCTCTCTTTCCCTGCTGAAAATACCAGCTAGAATTAGGCTTATGTCTTTAACTACTAACATGAATCTTTCTTTTCTTTCAACAAAAGTATTTTTTATTTTTTATTTAATAGCCCTTTCACACCAAAAGTCTGAATAAGCCTCTAGCCTCAGGCTGAAAGAATGCAAATTCCCGTCTGTACAGTAGAGGGCGCAGCTCAGACAAAGCTTTAAACTGTGCTGCCATTCTGGACTGCAGAAGAAAAGGATGCAGGAGAAGAAAGTTCAACGGTTCAACCAGGTTCAACACTCTTACTTAAGCAATAAAAACAAATGTAAAAACAAATGTGATATTTATCTAAAGTAATTTTTGCTTTTTGGTATGGTCAAAGTGGAACCATCAAATGTCAGTAGCAAAGACATACAGTATATTTGTATAATTTAACATAGGCCTATATATATATATATATATATATATATTATTTTTTATTATTCATTTTGAGGAATACTGAATCTGTTCCGTGCAAGTATGAGTAAATGCATGTTCTCATTAGTCTATACGTATAATAACCATAAACACCTCTGTACCTTTATTCCCGATTTTTCTCAACATGGGAACAGAAGAGGTGTCAGTCAATAAATGGGAAAGCAAAGTTTGAATTGCTTTTAACTCGGATATTTATTTTGTTGTAAAATCAATGTTGTAATGTTTATGTTTTACCTAGTTACTTGAAATAAGTAATCTGATTACGTAACTCACGTTACTTGTAATGCACCCCAACACTGCTTGTACATAACATAATATAATGATAAAATGCTTAAGAAAGAGAGTACACTTTTATGACTGTAAACACACTCAAGTAGCCTACATTTTAGAAAGTGCACTTTCTAATGTCACAAATCAAGTTTTAAAGTACATTTAAAGTCATTAAGTTTTAATATTTTGTTGTTTTATTTTGATGTGTCGACTAAAAGCACATTATTTGATGTTACATTTAAAATGTATATATTTTAAATGTACTAAATTGCACATGATTTCCATGTTTCAGATATTAAAGTATATTTTAGTTTACCATAAATGCTTGTCAGTTCATTTGACAGTACTCTTTAACCATATTTCAAAGACAATAATTACTTATGAAGATGTACTTATGTCTTACTTAAGTGGGTCAAAAAAGCACTCTTAAGTTCAACTTTTTGCATTTAATATAGGCTACATTTAAACTAATATTAAATTTTATTTAATAGCAAATAACACGCAATTAAGTGTCCCACATTACATTCAGCACTTAAGTACTAGGCCTATATTCTTATTATAATGGATATTATTTCTGTAATATGTAGGCTACTCTCTTTAAAAAGCATGCTAAAGTGTACTTCTTTTTCACAAGAGTATGATACTATGTCTTGCTAACAGATTAACATAAGAATTCACAGAGACCACTACTTAAAACCTTAGTTTATTATTCTTAAAGGGGCTATATGGAACTTTCCCCCCAAAATAAACAAAACAATAGCCTTTTTATTTGACCATTTATGACTCAAACATCTCCTGATGAGCATACTGACACCTTGTCTGCTCACACCTATAAGCCTGTATCCTATTTTTCCTATTTTCTGTCGGGTCGGATATTTCCCGCGCTGTCTGCGGATGTGACGTCAAGCGCGTTCATGTTAAACGTTTCAGATCACTCAGAACACTTATCTCAAACAATATATGTATTTGACTGTTCTTACCTCTGTAAACATAATGTTGACCTGACCTCCTTGCAGCAGATGACTTGTGAAGTGTGCACGTACGAGCGAGCAGAAAGGAAGAGCAGTTCTGTTTTTTGGCCACAGGTGTCAGTCGCGAGTTTAAATTTCAGAAAAACGCATATAGCCTCTTTAACTCTAAACAAGCAGCTTTACGCTTGTGAAAAATAAGTGTATTGTACAATTAATACACTTAATTGTATTAGATGTGTACTTCAAATCTTAAAGGGGTGGTTGATTATGATTTCACTTTTCTAACTTTAGTTAGTGTGTAATGTTGCTGTTTGAGCATAAACAACATCTGCAAAGTTACAACGCTCAAAGTTCAAAGCAAAGGAAGATATTTGCTTTTAAAGAAATTGCTTTTTAAGGACTACAACAAACAGCTGATAAGGACTACACGGCATTCCTACCGGGTTAGTGACATCATGAACCCTAAAAAGTACATAAATCCCGCCCCCAGGAACGCTATTTATAGATTATCATGACAGAATATGCTAATTAATGACTAGAAGATAACTACACATAAGATAAATTCATCAACTAACCATTCAAAAATGTCATGTTGCATTCTACATGTTGTCACTTCTTCTTGAGTCTCTCCATCATTGTCTGACTCCGGTTAAACATAAAAGGCTAAAAGTTTTTGAAATTTTCAGTGCATGTGTGTGTGAGGTAAAAGGACACGAGCTCTTGAAGCTCCGCCCTCTGTGCCGGGAGCAGCAGCTCATTTGCATTTAAATGGACAGACACAAAAAAGGTGTGTTTTTGCTCACCCTCAAAATGTCACATTTTTTAAATGCTAAAATTTCTGTGGGGTATTTCATAAAATCAATATACAGACTATGGGGACATCAAAGACATCTTTTACATCTTGTAATAAAGGTCATTATTCCACCCCTTTAAAAATAAGATTTTTAAATGACCAGTTCTGATGTCTCTGATAACGCTTTCTCCCTCTTTTGCTCCTTGCCACAACCCGCCACAATTGAGTTTCACTAAGGGCCTATCAGTTACTGTGGCTCTGAAACCCAAAACCTCTGCTTGGCACACTGGGATGCGCAGGGACAATGCCACAGGCCCTTGGCAGGGGGAGTACCTGCTCAGGTAACCAGACACTCGGACACCCCCACAAGCCCATCACTCGCAAAACCCTGAGCTTCGCAATCATCCTCAGAGAGAGCAGGTTAAGAGGAAGAACCACTACAGAGGAGATTGCAGTGCATTCAACAGGTTTTTAGTGGATGATTTGACCGGGATGTGTTCAGAAGTTTCTCAGAAGCATTCATGGAGAAAGTTATCGGGGCTGTTCCTCTGCAAAACATGTTAAGTCTCTGAGCAAAACTTAATCGTTTGCAGGAAGGTCTCTGGAGGTCAATTTTTTTTTTTTTTTAGATCTTTTGCGTGGAACCATGGAAAACTGTCAAACTCTGATGGAATCCTGAAATGCTTTCGCGTATTGGGATCTCATCCATGAACTGGAGCTTCAACATTTGATTGCATACTAAAAGCTGCTGTATTACTTAAAAAGGAAGCGCTTGTATCTCCTGGCGTGATGCACGAGCTCCCATGCTCAGCGCTACAGTACTGTTTTGGTGGTCCTCCAGAAGTTTCTGCTGACCCCGCTCCATACTTGGACTCAGAACTCTCTAAAAATGGGTCAGATCCTGCCATGGGCCAAGTCATTGTCACTCAGCCTGGTCCAGTAAACCCAGTGAGGACTGAAAGCCAGCCTTCATTCAGCTGCATCTCCATCCAGGCCAAGACTAATGGAACTAACTCCAAAACCAAAGAATCGGGAACAGATAACCAGCACGCGCTTCATTCCTACCCAAGCTCAGAAGGGCTCTCAGAGGAAGACGATGCCCAGGATGACAGCCCTGTTCTGGACACAAAACGTCCACATATTCCCCGTCCATCTATCATCAGGCCACAAAAGGTATAAGCACTGTATGTCAGTAATATTTGCGTTGTACTTTTCTAGTATGATCAGATTGAGGTTCAGTGAATTTGCTTGATGATTGCAGATGTATTTGCTAGTTTGGGTGGGACATAATGATTCCCTTTTTAAAAGTTATAGACACTAGGATGAATTGGAAATAGGAAACCTGTCTCAATACTAGTCTTTTTTGTTGCAGAAAATATATTTAAGTGGCAGAAACTGAGTAGTATGCTAGTATGCAATACTGATGAGTTCTATCACAGCCATGCACCGTGATTAGCTTGCTAGTCAGTTGCAGGTGTTATTAGGGGGAGGGGCACTCACATTCTAGAGAGCATTTGATTGGACAACAATCTGTTAAGCATGATGTCTTTAATATTTTGATCCTTTATCCAAAAAGAGAAAGACTGTGGCCCAAATAATGTATTATTTATTATGCACTATGTGCATTTTTAAAAACTAAGAATCTTTTTCCGCTATAAAGAAGGCAAACGAATATGTAATTAGCACATATCAGCAACATTTCATTATGATAGAGTAGCTGTTGGTTTGTGACTAAATCATTTAAATTTTCCCCTGTAGGCTCTTTTATGTCACAGCTCAGTAAAGTTGAGTTTAAGTGTGCTTTTGTGAGTTGTCCGGAACTGAGTGTCCAAGAGCAAAGTTATGTACTTCCAGAACACATCCATTAAGATGAATGGGATGCTAATGAATAGCTCTCTGCAGGTATTGTAAACCTCCCTGAATGCTGCTTGTCCCACGTCATCACTATACCCATAAATCCAGCATCCCGTCTCTCCTTGATGAAGATTGATCTTCCCCATGTTTGACCTCTAGGTGCACACAGCCCGTCTTTCACTTCCCCTGCTGCGACAAGGACTCTTTTTAGATTCATGCCAAGGGACTTTTCTTTGTGTTTTAATTCAAACAAATGCTTCTTTATGGGCACGCACAAAACACTGTAGCGTTGTAGTAGCAGCCAGTGCTGACAAGAGCGCTCGTGTTGAAGTAATATGGTAGTATGAGACACCTGGTACCCTCAAAGATAGGTCAGTTACGGTCTCGAGTTCAAATGCAGTGAAAATGTGTGTGGTCAATTAAAGAGAAGTGGGGGATGGATGCCATTAAAGGGCTATCATTTTTCTACAGGAGCCTCTAACTGCTGCATATGCGGTGTGTGCGTGGGTGTGTGTGTTTGTGTGTTAGTGATGATTGCTCATTTACACACTCTCATGTGAAACATGATTCAGAGATAAAACCTTGCTACAGCTATCAAGTTATCAAGCCCGTTTTGTGCCTCATACAATAGTCATTAAGTGACAATGAATATAAATGTACATATATTGTAGGCCTACATATATACTGTATATACATACATATATATATATATATATAGCCTATATTATATATACAGTATATAATAGGCCTACATATTTAAATATATATATATGTGCGCACCCACACACACACACACACACATGTATGTTGGTTTTATTTCTCATATCTTTGTAGATAACTGGTATCAATCTCAGACAGGTTCGTTTAGAAGTTTGGAAGGTCTTCTAAGGTCAACAGAACCTACTTAAAGAGGTTGTTCCACGTTTTTAAGCAAGTCACAGTTCTTGTGCAATATAGGAAGGAAGAAAGATCCTTCTGAAGATGAAAAGCATTATGGTGAAATACACACACTGTAAATGTTTCTCTTTGCAAGTTTAGGTTGGGGTGACTGAAATCCAGCTTAATAACTGCAGGCCGAGGTTCTTGAGACTCCAGAGACACCAGTAGGTTCAAATACCTGTTTACTGCTCAACAGTGGATTTGTAAATAGATGCCCTTTTACTACAATTGATTTTATATAAAGTTCATAATTTGACCAATCATCTAAATCACTCACAAATCCTTTGACAGTTCGATAATCTCTATTCAGTTTTTGCTATATTAGTTGTCATGCCTTTTGCAAGACATTACATTGCACCATGCTTTTCATCTTCAGAAAGATCTTTCTTCCTTCCCTATATTGCATGAGAACTGTGACTTGCTTAATAATGTGGAACAGCCTCTTTTTGTTTGCATTTACCTAAGAAGACCTGGCAAACTGTTTAACAAACCTGTCTGAGATTGAGACCAGTGAGGAGAAATCATATCAGCATCTTCTCCCTTTCATTAAAAATTATTAAGAAATTTAGATTTTTGAGATTCTATAATTATGTAGTTGTGCTTGTGTCAAGATCTGATTTCTGACTTGTGATGACGACTGAATCATGGTGACAGCGTGTTCGTTCATTGGAGTTTGGGTTCCTTGCCACTGGCTTGCTAAATTGGGGACACTTTTGATCAATATTATTGATCTGAGTCTGACTGTACTGTACAGTCGTACGTGTGTATGAGAACTGAACTGAGCTGGACAATTTTTTTTGCAGTACACTTTTATAGATGAAATTAACTCATTTAATAATTGATGATGACTCATCTGTTCAACGGAACTGAATCACCACTGAACTGACTTCAGCTGATCAACATCTTTTTCTGTTATCAGCTGCTTTGAAACAATCTGTATCATATAAAGCGCTATAAAGGTGACTTGACTTGACTAATTTGTGATAATGCAATAAAACATGCAAATTGTCTGGACATTTTTGGCCAGGCTGTCATACAAAGAAAATATGAAAATATGCAAAAACAAGAGAGAACCAACTAAATAATAATAGTCAATGTATATTTTTTTCTGAGCTTTTGTTTTTCTATGCATTTTCTGTTTCTCTTTCTTTTTTCTTTTGCATATATAAAACCTAGCTGTAGTTTTCACTTTTTTTGCCAAATAATTTTGTCAGATAAACGTTTAGTGTTTTGTTCTTCCCTCATATTTCAAATATCTAAAAAATAAAATAATTTTTTTTTATCGAGGAGGTTTAATCGAACTTGTAGGGTCATAGCAAATATCCCCTCCGGACATCACTTTTGGCCACTAAAGCTTATCGTTTTTTGAAAACGATAAATTCAGACATACTCTTTTCACATACTGTTTTTCATATGTTCTGGTAATATGGCTCACATTCATCCTTTGATGCAAATTTATGCGATTTTCTCACTTTTTTCTCATATACAGTATATGTATTTACTAGCACAATCCTAAAGTTTATTATAGTTTAGATTAGAAATACTTTCAGTTTAGGGGTTTGTTCAAATTACTAACCACTAATTCTGGGCAACAGTAGTAGTGATACTTGACTCTGAAAACACTGCTAATAAAGCACATTGAAACAGTCACATTGGAAACATGAACCTCAGCAACATCTGATAAGTTCTTGGTTAACATAAACTTAAGCTTAGCCCCAGTGTAAACTGAGCATGTGTGAGTGTGAAGACGTTTTGCGGAAAAACCTTTATCTAGGCCACAGGAAAAAGGAAAAGCATGTTGAACAAGGGGAAACTGGAATGTGTGTGTGCATGCTTGTGTGTGTGTGTGTGTGTGTGTGTGTGTGTGTGTGTGTGCGTGCGTGCGTGTGTGTGTGTGTGTGTGTGTGTGTGTGTGTGTGTGTGTGTGTGTGTGTGTGTGTGTGTGTGTGTGTGTGTGTGTGTGTGTGTGTGTTAGTGTGCACATTGGCTCGTGTATGAACTTCCATATGTGAACATTAATATTTTAATGAACCGCATCTGCCTGTGTGAACACTTTTAGCTGTTTTAGTCCAATTTTTGCTATTTAGCTGTATACTCTTACCGTATGTCAAAAGTTTTCTAATTATATTTTTTTGTTTTATGTCAGATAGGAATTTTAGGAAAACATTTTTTTATTGAAATCTGCTTTTGAGCTGTGAAAGAGCGACCTCTGAGTTACTGTACATATCATAATCTATGTACATAGCATTTTATCAGCTCATGCATTTGGTGGGAATCGAACCCATAACCTTGCTGTTGCTAGTGCCGTTCTACTGTTTAAGCTCCAGGAAATGCTGAACTTTGAATAACATGTGTTCACCTACAGTACACTTTTCTTTTTACTTTTTTTTTTAACTTTTTTTTTACCCACATGTTTTCTATTATTTTTGATATGTAAAATTATACAGCAAGTCACTCTGGAATGCAAGTTTCCTTCCTAATTCTGGAAGTTAGTGTTATTTTTTTCATATAAGTCATAAGTCTGGAAAAAGAGCCATGTTGGAATTTTCAGTCTGTCTTCAGGGGACTGTGATTTAGTCCTGTGATTTTTATATCACTCAGGGTCACACTAAACATTAAAATAGGTTGTTTGACAGTGTTCTTTGTTTCTCTGTGTGTTCTGAAAATAGGAGCACCCAATCCAGGACAGCCTGCCAGTCAGAACAGATTATATTGAGCCAGAGGATGGACCGTTATCAGGTACAGAAAACACACACACACGCACGCACATGCACACGCACACACATGCACTCCAAGGACAGATAATTACAAAGAGGCAAAGGATGGACAGCTATCAAAAAAACAACACAAGTTTCCTCTCCTCCTTTTCCTCTCTGAGCTGGAGATTTGGAGAGGAAACCTATTAAAGCAGACACAGTGGAAAAAGACAGCGGACTTTGTGGAAAATATAATCACATTGAATCATGGCCTTGAATTTTGGGCTTCAGCGGTGCTTTGAGTGCTGACCGAGTCTGCCACTCGGTCAGGGACCTTTAATAAACAAGGGGAAACTCGTTTTTATTTCTTCTTCCATGTCTCATTATGGCTGGCCTGTGAGAGGATGTTTTAAGGACATATGTCAGCGTAACAAGACATTTAGTCTGTCTGGGTATACCGTCTGTAACTCAAACATAGTTAAAAGCAAGAGAAATCAACATTGATAGATTGTCATTGATGGCAATAAAATGTTTCAATAGCATTTTTGAAAAATATATAGATGTCTAAAAAGAAACTTTCATTTGCAAGAGACAAAATCAATTAATTGCGTCCCAAATAGCCTAATATAACCTCAATACGAATACACATGCATTATAAACCACAAAACGCCACTTTTAAATTAATTTTCTGCAGAAATGTTCATCGATTTTTTTAGTTGGCCAGTTCTGAGGATTCTTTTAGTTCAGTTCTCATACGCTGGATTCTTTTTGTATTTGTCTTGCCAAACTCAAACTACAGAGAACAAAAGTGAAGCATTCACACACATCTGTCCCATCCATCTGTGCAGGCCTTAAAGAAAAAGAAAATTACATTGCACACCGCTTTTATGCATTTTATTTTCTCAGTATGGAGTGTGTTTGTGTGCGTGTGTATATGTGTGCATATGTTTTTGGAAAACATGCTGAAAAAGCATTAGTGGCTGTTAAGTGTGTGTGGGGGTAGTTTAAGTGAAGATATGACTATATTTCAAAATAATCAAAATAAAATATTTTATTATATTTATTATATATTTTATAGATACAGAAGATACCTAAATAGGTTCTAGACTTTTACATTTAACTTTTTTTTAAAATAAAAAACATTATAATAAAAAAATTATAATAATGATGTTCACAGATAAATAATTTATAATAAACACTGCATGCATTCTGTAAAAAAAATAAGAAGAGTACATTTTCATTTCATGGCGAAATAACTTCCCCTTCCTCATGGCAATGATATATTTTCTCTTCTCTGATGACGTGTTTACTGGCGTGACGGCGGGACAATCTGTCACTCACATTCTTTCATTCTCTTCCGTTTCATGCTGACTTTAGAGAAGAAAAGTTGCTAAGGTTTTCTGGGTGGTTATTTTCAATTACATTCAGATTTCTAACAAAATATATGATATCACTGGATACTAAACGTTTGGGAGATTCAGTAAAATAATACTTTCCTATGTCTTAATGCTTGTTTTTGAAGGTCTGTATGTGTGTAGCACTCATACAGGAATGCTTCTCTCTCTGTGTGTGTGTGTGTGCGTGCGTGCGTGCGTGCGTGCGTGTGCGTGCGTCTCTCTCTGTGTTTGTGTTTGTGTGTGTGTGTGTGTGTGTGTGTGTGTGTGTGTGTGTGTGTGTGTGTGTGTGTGTGTGTGTGTGTGTGTGTGTGTGTTCTGTCACAGGACCTGCTGATTCAGCATATTTAAAGTCAGCTGGTCAGTCAGTCAGGCTGCTCTCTATTGTTTTCTCCGGTTCTGTCCACCTCCAGTGCGTCACATGCTAGGAGTCCCAGAGGACCAGATCTTGCCTACAAAACCTCTTTGTTTATGCTGCATGTCTGAGTGTATGTTTGTGTAACCTTATGAGAGGAAATCAGTGTGTGGTAGATACAACAGACATCCTTAATTCAGTGTTTCTTGTCATGTCTCACTAGAATATCTGAGGAAGTGGGACAGTACAGTGAAACAAAGTAGACTAGACCCCTTGACCTTATAGCAGATTTTGACGTCTGAGGAACGTCATGTGTTAGACACCAACTGAATATGAATCAGGGGCTATAAAAGAGTAAATAATGCAATATTACAGATGCAGTTCTGTTAATATTGTAAGTCCATGTCATGTCTTTTCAAGATTTTATTGCTCACAATTTGCTATTTCATATACAGCTTTTGGAGACTTAATGGAGTTCGCCATTGTGTTTAATTTTTGTCTCCAATTTTTCTCCTTTACTTTATTTGGAGAAATAAAAACTGGCACAAATGAGACAGAAACATACCAAAACTAAACGGATCTGCGAAAACGACTAAAAACAATGTATTATTCATGCCAGGCCAGTAGTTGGCAATGTCACTTTGTGAAGAAACTACGTGCCTATAGACTGAACGTAATACGCATGCGCATGACGTCACTCTTTTCACAAATTCGGATTTTTGTAGTTTACACAGACAATAACGGTATCATTATGAAAAACTTGCACTTTGAAACCCATTTTCAAAAGTTTTTGTTTTCAGGCCCCCAAACCGCTTTTATCATGTAAATAAACGGCCAAAAGGCATAAAAAGTTTTCCGGTTTTAGGTGAAAACGGTGTTGTGTATAGCGTAAGTGTATCATGTATACAATTATTTTGAAAAGTCTCCATTTGTGCTCAATTCATCTCATTGCTGATTTCTAGGAGAAACATTTGTGATGTTAAAGGATTAGTTCACTTTTAAAATGAAAATTCTGTCATCATATAGCCTACTCACCCTTAAGTTGTTTCAAACCTGTATGAATTTCTTTCCTCTGCTGAACACAAAGGAAGATATTTAGAAGAATGTCAGTAACCAGACAGTTTTTGGTTCCCATTGACTTCCATAGTATATTTTTTTCCTACTATGGAAGTCAATGGGAACCAAAAACTGTCTGGTTACTGACATTCTTCTAAATATCTTCCTTTGTGTTCAGCAGAGGAAAGAAATTCATACAGGTTTGAAACAACTTAAGGGTGAGTATATGATGACAGAATTTTCACTTTAAAAGTGAACTAATCCTTTTAGAGACCTAATTTATATTTTTCTTTCCTATGTATTTTTCTCTCTTTAATTTTTCTCTCTCATGGTTTCTTTTGTTCTGTACACACCAAAGACCATGGCTTCCTCATTTCCTACAGAATCTACAACATTTACAGTTATGCGTGTGTTTCCATGCATATGTTTTCTTGTGACTGTTCTCCGGTGTCCCGCTGCAACCACGCCTGATGTGTGTTCCATCTTCTAATGTGTGTTCAGTGCTTCATCCTGATTGATTGTCATTGATTCAGCTGGCAGGGTATTAAAAAAACCCTATTACATCACTCACCTCTACAGCGGCTCTGCTCTCCACCAGCCTTCCCATTCATACCAATCAACTCCATTAGCTAAAGTGCTCAGAGAGTGCACAGACTCGGACTGTGACTATTTCCAAGACGGAGTGACAGATACAGCCTGGACACACAGCAGATTTTAGATTGAACACTGTCTTTGTAAAAACTGTGGAATCAATCAGCTGTAAATACAGTCAGTGTTTAATCTTATACTAGTGGGTATACTATAGTATTATATATAGTGCGTTTAGAATGACATCAAGTCCTCTTAATGGATGAGTCTTCTGGAATGATGCAGATATTTCTGTGTGAGGGAATTTCTGGAAGACAAACTAAAGTTTTGCATTGCAAACATTTATAAAAAGAGAAATACAAAATATTTAATAACAAGCTGATGTTTACGGAGCCCCTAAAAGGACGTGGTGAGGGTAAAAAGAGATTTTTTTCTAATCTTTTGCGTTCCTCCTAGAAACTTTGCGTTCCCTCACAAATATATATTATTATTTTTTACGGTCCCTTCGGACTTCTCCCTCTTAGCCGCCTGCTCATAGAGATCAATTTATATTATAAAACTCGTTATGAGGAATTTTGGGTTGTAGCTCGGTGTCTACGTTACTGTGATTGTAAATGAGGGTCATTTGTGTTTTAACGTTTAGCTCGCGAGTTATTGACCCGGGAAGTTCGAATCTGTGAATACGGTATGTTGCCAACTCCTTGAGTTAAGCATCAACCGCATTTCTTTATATTTGAGTTCGAATTCAAACACCATGAAACGCTCCATTAACGTACGGAGCTATGAAACACTGCCAGCAGGACATTAAACAGGAAGTGGCTGTCCGAGCTCACAACAGGTTTTGCGAGGGAACGAAAAAGTTTTGCAAGGGAATGCAAATATATTTGCGAGGGAATGTAAATATCTTTGCGAGGAAACAAAAAAGTTTTCTAGGGAACGCAAAGTTTCTCGGGGGAATGCAAAAGTTTTGTGAGGGAACCCAAGTTTCTCAGGGGAACGCAACGTTTTTCAGGGGAACGCAAAAGAATTGCGAGGGAACGCAAAAGTTTTTTTCCACCACCCTTTAGGGGCTCCGTAAATGATAGATGATGCTCAGTAAAGTAATAGATAAATACTGTTTTCTAAAATAATTTGATTATTTTAATCTCTGTTTAATGAGATGCATGGCTTATGTTTATTATGTGTTTTATCCAGTATCAGCACGGGTGTGATTCAGTCATAGCCTGGGAAAACCCAGACCACTTCCGGCAAATTTAGATTTGCTCTGCAAGTGGGTCTGGCAAAGAGCCCATTGAAACCCATTTCCAATCCGTCGAAATCGCGGCACCAATCAGAAACGTTGGGGCGGGCTTTACACGATGACGACAGAGCAGAGACGGTCACGCAGATTTTGTACATTACAAAGATGGATGCCGCCGTGGAACATCACAACATCACTCGTTCGAATCAGCTATCGCGTCTGTTTCAAGCGATTTAAAATTGTCATTTTGGTTAACACAAACAGAGAATTGCTGAGAGTCTCGAGATGTTTCTCCGTCGCTCTGCATACGTCATGTCATTCATCGCTCTGATTGGTTTTAGTTTTATCCGACGTTCGTTGGTGACGCCCCTGTGGAAATGAATTGTCTATGGAGCTTTGCCAGACCCTTACTCAGTTACAACTGAGAGTGGTCTGGGTTTTCCCAGGCTAATTCAGTCACACAACTGTATAAAAATTGTAGCAGTTCAATAAACAAGAGCTTAATATTAAGTAACTTAAATTTTAGACATAATATTGCCGGTTGCTTTTTAAAATAAATAATTCTAGCATGCTACTACTATTTCTTTTTATGAGAGAAACAGTCAAATAAATATGCTGGTATGCTGTTACGAATTCACTTATTGTGTTCCTGAATGAATCACCATTTTAGGTTGGGTAAATGATTCAAATCACTCTCTTATAACGCATGTTATATGTATAGGCTCCATGTGACAAATAGTCTCAAAATTTGAGGATCAACACAACCTCTCTATATATGTAATTTTCTATTAGCCCATATAATCCACAGGTTAAGTCAAATGAACAAGACAGCACTTTTATAGTAAGCTGTGGTCTGACTTCTTTTAGAAAAGCATGTTTAATCATATGCTGGCAGTATTTTGGCACATGATCAGGATCATAATATGATGATGTCAGAGCGGGGCTGCAGCAGGGTCATCCAGAAACGCGGGTGCCGCCCATCCTGCAGCGTGACTCAGAGTTGGTTTATTAGATTAAAAGAGGCTGAGCTCCTCATCAGTCGCCCATCCTCTGCCCAGCACTCATGGTAACAACAGGAGAGACAAAAAGAGAAAAAAAGATTACATTTTAATTTGGAATTGACTGATCAATTGATTGATTGATTGATTGATTGATTGATTGATTGATTGATTGATTGATTGATTGGTTGATTGATTGATTGATTGATTGATTGGTTGGTTGGTTGTGCAACATGCATTTAAGTTGGCTGCTTATCTCTTTTGTTGACAGAACATCAGGTATACAGTTGCGTCATGAACCCCTTTCAAATATACATAGCACATTTCCCATATGGATGCTGCATGTAACAAATATATGTTTTAAATATATCACACAATTTGGTTCAAATTTAGATGCACTTTAGCTTAAAAATCACGCATTTTAAGTTTCACTCAAATTATTCAATAATTGTATTCATTTATGTGGCAAAAAACTGATTACATATTACAGTGGAGCTGAATATGAAAAACATGCATGACATCCATGTTACCCTGTTTTATTGCTTCTATAATTTCCCTCTGTGTACATAATAAAAATACAGTCTAAATATATGGGACTGACATGTGGTTTAATGTTGGAAAGATTTGTATGCTTTTCTGAGCCCCTTCATTTTTGGATCACGCTAGGTCCTTTCACGGTCAACAGTGACTGAAGCCTTGAAATTTAATTCTCTTTTTTTTTTCTCCAGGAAAATCAATGTAATATTTTTTTGTACAATTATATTTTTGGATTATTATTTGAGGGGATTTTATGATACTGTAGAATATTTATTTGTTTGAGCAATTCTTTTTCCATTAAAATTAATATCATTTTTTAAAATAATTTTTCAATAAATACAATATTTCTGTTTAAAGGGTTAGTTCACCCAAAAATGAAAATTCTGTCAGTAATTACCCACCCTCATGTCGTTCCAACCCCGTAAGACTCTCGTTCATCTTCGGAACACAAATTAAGATATTTTTGATGAAATCTGAGAGCTGGCTCACTCCTCCATAGGCTGCGAGGTAATTTCATCTGCCAGCCCAGAAAAGTTAGTAAAGACATAAAAATAGTAAAATAGTCCAAGTGACTACAGTGGCTCAACCTTAAGTTTTTCAAGCGGCGAGAATACCTTTTGTGTACAAAACCCCCCAAAACAACGACTTTATTCAACTATTAAATTTCTTCCGTGTGGGCCTCTGACGCGAGTTCACGAGAGCGCCTTGATGCATGCGCGAGAACTGAGAAGATGACAAACATCTGTGACTGTACATTTAATATTGTGTGATTCAGACCCAATCCTCATTAAAACAGATGGTGTCTCAGTTTCTTGCAAAAACACTTTGCAGATGTTACATAGTGTATTTGTTACACAATATAAGTGACATGTCCTCATTCCATAGGCCTATTAAAGGAATAGTTCATCCAAATATGAAAATTCAGTCTACTCGTCTCCTTCATGTTATACCAAACTGTGTATGCTGTGTTTTTTTCCCCATGGAACACAAAATAATTTCAAATATTGTTTAAAAGTCATCATAACTTCATTCCAGGACTTTTTAAGCAAATGCAAATAAAATACAGATGTATGTCAGTATGAAATACTTTGAAATGTATTGACATCTGAGAGGTCTGTATTTTGTTACAGCACATAAGTGAGGAACATATAATGACAATGCTGTTGGTCAAACCTCTGAAGCAGAGATGGCTCAATTCCAGTGGAAAACACATAAGATGAACTCGGTATGCCTACACTCTGGGCGTATTTTTCTGTAAGATCCTGTAATCTCATTGGTAAAGTGGGTCCCCAGTCCAGTCAAAGTAGGTCACAAACATTCACTATGGCCGTAACTATTTATTTACAGTGTTCTGCTATGGCAATAAGTCAACCCGATCAAAGCAGACAGCATAGTTAAAGTTTAAACTCTAGTTTATTACATGCACATGAAGTTCGGGGACTTTAGTTGGGATTTTATATTTGGACATCATCTAGATAGGTAAACATTATAAATAATATTTGCATGAAATTTAAAATAAATAATTAGATTTTTTGTATCATCTAATCATCACGAGAGTCATATACTCTCTCCTAAAAAAAGAAACGTGTCTCTCTTACTGGTGTGTTCAGTGCAATCAGATGTACACATTTTTCTTCAAAGTGACGCCTTCAGGCCTGCGATAGGAAGCCAGAGTCATTACCATGGTTTCAGAAAACTGTCATTTCCTGTTTAACGGCAAACAGGTTGAAAGTGTTTAGAGAGGCACAGGAAATCAACCACAAGGAACATCTCAAATGAATAATGCAGATGAACTGGAGTGATAACGGAAACATTATATAACTGTATATTATTGCTTATAAGACCAAATCTGGTTGTAAATTGATATTTTCTATGATGTTGGCCGAATAAAAAAATGCCATAGCTGTACATAATTTTTTTTTTTTAGGATGTTGAATTTTAGGATTTTAGGATGAATGACCTCACAAAAATCTGGCTGATTACTTCTTGTAAACACATATTTATAAAAGGGTTCTGAAGTCCCTCTCATTTCTTAGGGCTCAGAGATTGTGAAAGAATGACTTGGGATTGCCTGACTACCTCACCACCCCCCACCCCCCACCCATTAGGACCCCTCCCAAATTCCCGTAACCTCTTGTCAACATATGTTCCCCGAAAGTCTGGTGGGACTGAATTCTGGGTAACCTCTGGAGCAGTTGTGACTCATTCCCCTGTAGCTCTGCTCTCTTACATGAAACACGACAGTGGAATGCATTACATCAATGTATCATCCTGAAACTGGTTCGGAGGGAGCATTTATTCATAAAATGACAAATATAAGAATAAGAGTTGTAAAATAGCAAATAGTTAAAATATAAAAATACAAAAAGAACGGCTCTATTTCATAACATATATGGAATCTGTGAAATATTTCACTTTCAATTGAATTGAATTCATTCATTTAATTTATATTTCGGTGTGGTGAGCATGTTTGTTCTTGCCTAAGGAACAAAGCACTGACAACACCCATATTTTGGGGAGAATTGACTTGGTCTCTATCAGAGACTTGAAAGCATGCTGCAAAATAGTGCTCAGACAAGAGTGAGATTATTCCTCCTAACAATGCAGATAAAATACTTGTAGGCTAAATTAATATCCATTGGATATCCATTACACAGTCTAAGAAACTTTAGTTTCTTAACTTTAACTTTAGCTAATTATTATAAATTATATTAATAAGTAGCGATGGTAAACCTAGTTTGACAAAATAGTTTGGTTAAGAGAGAGAGTAGGGTAATTTGCTTGATTCTTTGCTCCTCACTCCTATCCCATATATTTGATGTGTTTTTGACAGAGAATTTTTCTAAACTAAACTTATGATGCAGCTGTCATGCCGCCCCAGTTACCGGAAGTCCGGTGTTTTACACACACAGCAGAAGAGCAGCAGCCCCATAGATATACTATGAGCAGCACACGTTCTGCACGAGCACGTGCATCAGCGAGGGGGCATCGAGGGCGGGGCTGCACTCTGCTGGAAAAAAGGGGTGAAAAAAAAAGCACAAATCCCGTCGATTAATGGGGGTTGTGTGGGGCTTTTGGGGTCCAGGCTAAGTTAAGCCGATTATTTTAAATAGCCTAGTCCATATGCAGAAACCAGTGAACAAAGTAAAATTATGACGGCATGCTATTTAAAATCCTTATTTATATTTAGATTCATTTAAACAAAGACTGTGTTATAATTAGATGTAGTGGGGACATAAATAATTAAATAATTAATACAAAAATGCTAATTCTGTCATCAATCAACTACTTATTCATTTGTTTTTTTTTTAAATTAACAATGACCTTTTTAATTAATCGGTTTAGATTTGTTCACAAACTGGACGATCCCGTTCCATAAAAACAGTAGCTACACTGTTCCTCGCCCAATGCCATGACTTCAGAACACTTTGAATATACAGCACATCTTTATGATGCTTTTGTAGTGAGATTTCCTCCTTTTAGAAAGCTCCATTTATTGTCAGCGCATGGAAGAGGCCAGTCAGGTCCTTTCTGAAAGTGATAGGACAAAATAAGAGTGAGTGGCAGAATTTTCATTTTTGGGGTGAACTATACCTTTAATTTACATTCACGTTTGCTTTGTGTACGCTGTTACCCATAGTCTCCGCCCACCGATACTGCGCCACGCCCAGACAGTTTTCGGGGTCTCCCCTGCTCATGAATAATCATGAGAAGAAATGGGCGGAGCATCGCATGTGACTAAGGCGTTGGGTCATATTGTACGCCCGCCCCCACTCCAAGTATTAATTTACATTTCTAAGGGTCCTGTCTACAACTGAACTGTTTCCAAGAGAGAAAAAACAGATTTAACAGACACACCTTCATAAAAGGAGAGGTGAACTGATGTCTTTCCTTCTGTGGTTGATCTGAAGTCACTTACCATAGAGAAGTATCGTTCAGGACTGATTTTGAGGTATGTGTGTGTGTGTGTTTGAATGTGTCTCTGTTTTCAGGACGCTTTGCATCGAAACGCGTTATTTGTCGTTGTGGAAATTAGACTCGCGTTATTGGAAACAATGTTTATGAACAGAGTCATATGCTATTTTGATTATATAGTGAATGTATGAGACAATAGATCAAACAATGAGCAACAGAACAATAAAGCGCTCAAATCACGCGCTTCAGAACGCAACAGAACAATGGCAAACAAATGTTTGAAATAATGAAAGTAGGCGTATTTCATATTTCTTGTTTAGCTATACTTGTTAACTTGTATATGTGTGTTTGTGTGTGTGTATATATATATATATATATATATATATATATATATATACATATACATACATATATATATATACATTTATATATTTTTAATTATATTATTTTCACATTCTGAACAAAAGGCTACATTTCAGAAAGTAATAATGTATGCAGGTTGAGTAATAAAAAAGTACATAGTAGTTCAGTCAGCAGCAATTCCAAGCACATGGGACGTGTCATGTCTTGTCTTGTCATGTTTTCCTCACTGTGGAACAGTGTCTCTCATTTAGTGTCAACGATTTACGTTTGGAGTTGCTTTAGTCTTATTCATTCATTCATTAGACCTTCTTATTTACACTAAAACTATAGGGAAATTTTATAATATTTGTATATTTCTAAAAATAGATGTTTTAAAGTTATTTTAATTACATTTTACAGTAAATATTATGTCTAAGTGAAAGTAATCCGAGCACATGCTCCACATTGACTCTGATTAAGATCAGCTTGTTAGTAGAGATGTTGAAGTATGTATTTTAATGTTCAGTATGATCATATCGAAACTGGTTTTCTGTATTAGAGGGGATGTTGGGTTGGGGGGGGGGGGGGGGGGGGGATAGGAAGGGGTTGGTTCCGAGCACATGTGTTTGCAATTTGGAGGCTGTTTTGTCAAACGCCTTACATCTGTTTTTTGATCTTTGAACCAGTCCCCCCACTAGTGCTAGTGAAGTCTTCCAGTTTCTATTTGCCTATCTCTTTATCCGTTTCTCTCTCACACACACACGCTATCTATCATTCGCCGTGTGTGGTTTCCGTTCTGTATAACCGTGAATTTGAGATAGAGAGAAAGACACAGAGTCATGACTTCAGACTTCCCGTACATGATGATGATGCTTGTCTCTCGGTAGTAACACAATGTGCTCAGCCTTACAAAACAGCATTTTAGGTCATGGGTTGGTTACATTAAGTGTTGGAGTAACATCCAGTCCAATCTGTTCTGGCTAGTGGCTATTATTCTCCAGTAAGCTCTTACACATGGGGTCAACCCAGGGTGCATTCTGCTTCCTTAATTTGACCTTTCTCAATAGATTTCCTTTGATGTATAGAAAATTAAACGGTGTATGTACTTTGACGTGGTTATTAAATGCACTTAAATATTAAAAATGAATACTTTGGCTTTAGTTTCCTGGTATACTGGGAATTACCTTTTTTTTTTTTTTTTTTTTTTTTTTTAGCTATCTGAACACACTGTGAGTCAGCAGCATGCTCGGGTCTAGACTGAATTTGTCTACACTGCATATTGAGTGCATGCTGGTGTGCATTTATATGCAGCATATTGATTAACCTAATGAACATGTTGCTTTAGAGGAACTTCTTTCTGTTGTGGGGCAGTGGCCTTTCTGTACACTTGAAACGCATTGAAATGGATCTTTGTTTTGGTCTGCGTGTTCACACGTGTGTGTGTGTCTCCGTGATGCTCAATGTGCTTTGTTCTGTAAAGGCAGAGCTGTTCTTTGACAGGTCTCTTTGTTTTCCCTTGTCTGCCCGTTTATAACGCATACCTTCTCATGTAGCTCATATACATATTTAAAATGATGATAATACATCATTTTAATATGACTGCAGACGTGTCTCAGCCGCACAAATGATTCTGAGCTATATCTGCTCATTAAAGCATGATGCAATATTCATGTAGGGTTTGAAATCTTAAAGCACAGAGTGCATGTTTATGTTCTTTGTTTCTCGTTTCCATGGATTTCTGTGGTGACGTTGACACCCAGGGGCTGGATTTTGAGTTGTTATGCTAAACAGCTTGCGTTATGGGTCGACGTTGGGATTAGTTGTTTGGTTGATGGTTTAAGATGGGAAGTTGTAGAACAGATAGTTTTGCAGTCATTATTTTGTCAAATAGAAGTGCATACTGTGTTTTTGTTGGGGCACGAACAAAGAGTTTTGCCCCAAACCCATTATTAATGTCTCAAGCGTCTTTGGCTTAATGTTAGGTGAGAGGCATAAGAGGATGGAGAAATGAGATAATATGCAGTTACATCATGTGTGATGCAGGATTTTGTTTAATAGGCCTATATAAGGGTTTGTTTTTAATGAACGCATGCGTAGAGCAATATCTTGTGCAGAGAAATTATCAGTGGGAGAATAAATCTGGGTTAGGATGGGATTTATTCAGCACAGCGTTGAACAGAATCACAGTTGCCTCATCAAATTAAAATGGTTTTGATTTCAGATTTGAATTACGATGTAGGAAATTGCATGCTGTTTTCTATTTGTCTTGCTGTTGTGGTTGTAATTTTTGTCATTCACTCATGCCATCATAAAGGTCTGTGTGTAAGCTGTAGCGTTTGCATATTTTTTTGCATGAGTTTTAGGTGTATGTTTGTGTGAATTATAGATCTGTAGAGTAATCCAGACACGGACAGCTGTCTGTAAATCCTTTAGTTGGATCTGACCAATAGCTGCTTCGCATTCTGATGCTGACATTGATCCCCCCCCCCCCCCCCTTTAAATCAAACAAAGAAACATGACAACAATCAGATACTACCTCTTCTCTCTCAACCGACGTGGTCCAAGAAAGGCCACAGGACAGAGGGAAGGCTGGACTAATGGATATTGTGTCTGATTCATGACCATAAGATAAATCTAAATGAGGATGTCACAGACTCGGGTGAAACATTCTGTCCTGTGGAACTTTTCATTTTGTCTTTTTAGAAGCCTAAAACGCTTGAGAGGTGTGCCATTGTAAATATTACTAGATATTCTCAGTTTTGTGAAGAAAGGATGATAGCCATAATTGCTAGGATATTCTATGTGGTTTCTAGTGTGTATCAGGTGGTTCCTAGGAAGATGTAGGTGTTTTTTAGGATGTCCTAAGTGGTTGCGAGGATGCTCTAGATCAACTGTCGCACCCCAAAAGTGCATTGCAAGACCGGTTTGTTTGGGTGGCAGAGTGTTTAGTCAATCAACAAAAACGTAGTTCTAAATGTTTTTCTGAAGTGAGACTTTTATTTTGAAATATGTGCGTGAACGCTGTTGACTCTTCCGTCAGACACCGTTTAAGCAACTGCGTTGTTCTAATTCTATGCGGTCAGAGGAGATGTTGTCATGCTATATAAGTGTCATTATTCTAATGTTATTTTCGTAAATTGTTATGAAATAAAAAGTCTCCCCTCAGACAAACAAACTTTCCTGTCCTGTCAAACGTTATACCGTGCTTGCGCGCAAATGCGGAGGGGCATAAATGCATAAAGAAAGAGCAAATTAAAATTCCGAGCATGTAACGTCTTAGTTACGTTGTCAATTGGTAAGTCATGAAATTACCAAAACGTATACCAATAAATTATGTAACTGGTACGTCGTGTGTTAGCTGGGAAGGATTTGCACGTAGGGTGTTTATTCTATTCATCAGGATCAGTGTCCATATGTTTAACAGTTCATATTAATATTGTGTATTTACCATGGTAATGGTAGCTTCCATAACCTTAACCCAAAATACCACTTTATTTTCACTTTGTGTGATTTTTCTATATTTTTTAAAGATTGTGTGGTGGCTTATACCAACTTACGAACTTTATTGTATTTACAAATCTAGTTTGGGACTGCTATATAATAGCCTTACCTTATAATACTGTTTATTCATCAGTGTTAGCGATATTATTAGAGTTTATGCTAAGTAAAGTGGGACGGTACTTGTGTCAACCATTTCTGAGAAATAAATTGGCTTTGTTCAAATTCTTAAAAATGTCTGTCGTGGCTTAATGACCAGGGGAAAATGTGGGTCCCACGGCCAAACCAGTTGAGAACCATTGCTCTAGATGGTTGCAAGGATGTGGTTAGGTTACTTAATGTACTCATGTTTTATCAACTGCAATGCAAAAATCATTGATCTGATGATTGCTCTTCAACAACCTGCATGATTTGAGGTATCATTATTGTCCATAGCACAAATGTTGCCGAAGTTTAGGGTTACATGATTGTTCAAATCACTAACCCTAGTAGTGATACTTCCCTTGAATGAGCAATAGTAATAGTGATACTTCCCTCAGCAAGCACCACTAACACAACTTGCTGTCTGTTTTCAAGCAGACACACAAATGGTATGCAGACACCTGTAGTTTTTCTTTCTTTCAGGTTAAATACATCTGTCTGTGGGGACAGACAGTGCCAGGTCAGCAGACTCTTTGATGGCTTATCCTCTTTATCATGAAGGCAGCAGTTGGCACTTTGTTGTCACGCCTCTGAAGGGTAGTGTTTGCAGTTTTTAGACTTTCCTGTATTGTGTATTTAATTGATGGTTTCAGTGTAAACACTGGAAAGTTTTGTTATGGAATAGGCTATGTGAGTTTTTTCTCCCTGCCTTTCTGTCCCTTAAGTCATAGTAAAATAGAAATAGGACAGCAAATGATGGGAGGAAGAAGGTCTATTAATGAACATAGATTCAAAGTCATGTTGTCTACATGAGCACCATGGATCAACATGTCAATCCAGTGTGCTCTGAGTTTTTTCATTATTTTAAATCATTAGTCAGTAATCCTAAATGTCACATAATTTTGCATGCATTCACACACACGTCCCCAAACATACATTAGCACCTCTCACACGCCTCTTTAACGTAAGTTGTGACCCAGCAGGTGCTGGCCACAGCTGAGCAGAATCAATGGGCCCTCTGTTCTGCACTCTTTGTTCTATAGCCCACAGTTGCTGGATCCCTCATATACATACTTGCACACACCTGACCCATTCTGGACAGTTGCTGCACCCCTGATCTAGTCCCCATATGATCTGGGGTGAAGCAACTGTCTAGAACGGGTCAGGTGTATGTATGTATATGAGGGATCCAGTAACTGTGACCTGGGCATGGAGATGCTGGTTTAGATTTAGGTTTAGCTTGCACCATTTGGCTTGAAGGGATAGTTCACCCAAAAATTAAATTAAATTCTGTCATCACTTACTCGCCTTTATATCATGACACAACAAGATATTTCGAAAATATTGAAATATTCAAAATTCAATGCTTCAAAATATGTTTGTTTTTTGTGTGTGTGTGTTCCGTAGAAGAAAGTCATACAGAACGACATGAGGGTGAGTAAATGATGACAGAGTTTTAAGTTTTGGATGATCTAATCCTTTAAGACCAGATATATTTTTTGAGATTTTGTTATAATACAAATAAATGTTAGGCAAAAACAGCCACTGATCTCTGCTCCAGGTGCTTTGCCACATGTATTCTGTCAGTACGTATTGCAGTTATAATCACGCCACACAAGGTTATTTTGTATTCAGCTACTGTCCAAATATACATGACAGAATTTTTATTAAATCGATGCATCCAATGAAAGGCTTCTCTAACAAGAAAAAATGTTGGGCGGGACCATAGACTGTAAAAAAATATATGGACGTAGTGTCCGTGACGTCACCCGTAGGTTTCTGGAGAGCATTTTTCAAGCCCAAAGTGGGCGGAGCCAACCGTGACCATGTTGGCAACGCGTCACAATTATATGGAATTGACTCTCTTTTGCAGCCTATCTCTAGCGACCAGTCGATGAATTGGTGTTTAAGTCACTTCCGGGCGTGTGTTTCAAGGAGACAGAGAAGGGAAGGTTGCCGCTTGGGCAGGACCTAATTTCGTCCGTCTGTAATTGTTCGGATCGTTGGATCATTATCATTTGCTATTGTTGTGATCTTATGTGAGTGACAGGTTGTCCCGCCCTCATGCCAGTAAACGCATCATCAGAGAAGGGAATAGATGTCACAGCAAGTGGGAGGGGAAGTTATTTTGATTAAAGATTATGAGGGCATTTTTTATATATTTTTTTTATATAATTATGTGCAAGGAAAATAATTTATAATAAATACTGCAATTTTCCATAATAAATAAGAATTGTCAATTTGATTTCATTATTTTAATTATCGATTATCACACGGCAACAATCCAATCATTTTCCAGATGTACAAATTCCCTCCCTAAATTTGTTCTCATTCAAAAGGAAAGAATTTCCATTTCATGCATAACGTTTCATAAAGAAGAAGTCCATTGTAGTCCAATTAACGTGTATACACCCTCAACCAATCCTGACTAGAATCACGTTTTCTTGGTCTGCTTGTCGGACTTCGCAATTTCAGATGGGCTAAATATGAATTATTGCTTTAGTTCGACTGAAATTAAACTTTAAAAAAACTTTTATAAAGACCTGTATAGAGCTATTCAAAGAGTTTTTTTTGTTTTGTTAAGGTGATGGCAAATTCTCTGTTTGTCTATTAGAAAGCCTTTGCAGGTTCATCACATTCCAGTGGTATGACACAACATGGTGTTGCACTCGCTGAATAATCTCCATTCATGCAGTATCTCTCCTTTGGAGCTCCTCTCTCTAACAACACACACAAAACTAACATAATCTACAGTTAATACCAACACCGTACACTCAACTTATTGCTTTCTCATTTTACCCTCACTCATGACTGTCATAAGGTTTTATAGTCATTTGGTGTTTGGTCACAGCTAAAACAGAATCAAGTAAAGACTTGAAGCAAGAGCAGAAAAAGTTGGAGGGCATGTGGGGTTGGTGGGTGAGAGGAACAGGAAGTCGGTTTTTCTTTTTGTAGTTAGTACTAAGCCCCACAGAATTGAGAAAAGTAACAAATGAGTGTGTTAAGCAGTAGGGGGTGTGAAGGATGTTTGAACACGGATGTCGAGAGAGTGGGATCTTTATTATCAGATAAAGTTGTGACCCACTCAACTCATTGAGTAAGAGTGAAAATATGAAGTGTATGTTGTACACAAGTGATCTATTTCTGTCTTTTGTTGTACATAGCATACGTGATGGGTTTGTAGCTATTGATAATTTGGTACAATGCAGTAATAGACACAATACCAGCTCACATATACAACAAGTTTCCTTTTTTTCTTACGCCGGTTTCACACGTACTACTCCGTTTGCAGTGTGTATTCGGTGCGTATTTTTAGGTTAGAGCACTTTCACAGTGCACGTGGATGCGGTCCGGCGATCCGTTCCAGGTGAGTCTATTTATGCTGTGTGCTGCACGTGCTGAATTAAAGTGACAGCGCATGGTTCGTGGTCAACACAAATTGACATGAAAATTTTGAAATTTCATCATACATGCATTTAATTAAATGTGTAGTAATCTCACCTTAAATGCATTTAATTAAATACTACTATTTTTCAGTCATATTTTTACTTCAAGACTGGGGTAATGCAAGGAAAACTACAATATAAGGCGACATAATGAACAACACTCTTCTCATTCGTGGAGGTGGGAAAACAAGTTCTTTGTGACATGCAAGATTTATTGTATAAAGATTAAAATGTACAAAAACAGCAGACTCATAACTTTTCTTTTGCATAATGACATTTTTTTATTTAAAATGTTTGCGATTTTAATAGAAGTACCTGGTTAAATGTTACCACTTGCTTGACTTAATATATAATCTAGGCCTATATAAAAGTAGCCTAATGCATTGAATAATGCGTTGTTTAAATGGTTTAAACGTTAATGCGTCTATTAAATTGTGTATATGTGTACAAAGAGAATCACACTGGTGACAACTTTCTTTAAATAAAAGTTGCTGATAACTTCTGGATTTGAAATACAAATAGTGAGTGAATGTGTTTGTGGTACAGCCGCGGATCAGTTGCGCACTGCAAACGCAGCATATGTGAAAGCACTATAGAGTGTGCTGCTCCTGCACCGCATAGTATACACACTGCACTGCACACGAAGTATGTGTGAAACGGCCGTTATGCCTAAACCAGTTGGTGAGAGGATGTGATTTCCTCAGTGCTGTTGTACTGTCAAATAGCATCCATTTACTCCTTTTACTTACCGGTAGTTGTTTGATGGCTTTTTTTATTTTTTTATCTGGTTTTAGCGTATTATTGTATCAAAGTTTAGGGGGTGCTTGCACTACACCGTTTTCAACTAAAAATGGAACACTATTTTATGCATTTTGGAAGATCATTTTCACAACTGCTATTTGGGGGCCTAAAAACGCACAGTTTCAAATCAGTTTTTTTTCCATTATTGTCAAAAACGTGAATTTGTGTAAACGGGGATTGCATGCATATTATGTGTTCAGTCTATAGCCACATATTGTTTCTTTTCAAAGTGACATCGCCAACTACTGGTCTGACATGCATAATAGTCTTTTTTTTTTGTCGTTTTCAGAAGTGACTTAAATTGAAATTCATCGACTGGCCTCTAGAGACAGGCTTTAAAAGAGTCAAGAGGCATTTTTCTGTCTTTTGTTGGAAGCAAGAATTGACAAGGAGGCAGCCTCTTGCAATGCAAAGTCAATGGAGACGGTTGGATGGTTTCCACCATTTTTTTTTTTCTTTACTGGGATCTTTTCTTTAATTTTAAGAGGAAACGCCCACATTTCTACGAATTGTGTCAATAGGAGCAACTCTTTGCTCTAAGATTTTTAATGAAGACTCCCTTTTGCCACTGCGCGCTTGCACACATAAACAATTGCTTCCTTTTCCCAATATGCAGCAGTGTCCTGACATTTCATCACATGACCTAATTCTCTTGTGGGCTACTTGAGGTCAGGCCTTGAAATGCCAGAGGTCCTGCCTTTACTCAGACCGGAAATTTGAATAATTCTAGACCTTTCATCCTGATCCAGCTATAGCCTCATGAAAGCTGTTTACAGCTGCAAAACATGATTTGCCATATTGTATGTCAACATTGTTTCACTAATCAAGTCTATTGAATTATTGACTTTGCAGCATGTAGTGTTGTTTTTGACATGAACAGACACCAGAGAGCAGCACAAGGAATAGATATTGTATATTTTTTTTTTGTTCAAGCGTGAGAAATATGTCAGTCCAGATGCACTTATCTCTTTTGACCTGATTCCTGTGTTTATTAGTGTATAACAGAGCTCTTCTGCACTGCAGCAGATACACAACCCCCACAGCAATGCCCATGTGCATCCACAGATGGCATGAGTGCGGGCGCTGTGTTGGTGTTTTGTCTCAACGTTGGCATATGGACTGTATCGGTTTATATTGTTATTTTGTAACAGCTTTGTACAAGTGACTTGTTTTGGTCATACAGACTATAGATGACAGTTTAGGCTTCAACCCGTATTGCTGTGGAGTCCAATTATTTTCTGTTTTTCATTTGAATGGCTAATGTATTGGGGGTGAGGCAAGCAGTTCAATGCTAGTAAGATGAAGTGTCTGACCTCTGACCCTTCAAGAGAAGCCCATAAATGTTTATTTCTCTGTGCTGAGGGCAACCATTGGTTTATGAGATTTAACATTTTTCATTGGCCCAGCTAAATTAAATGGATGATATTCAGCTTTTTTGCTGTTGTCTTCTAATTTGTGTATGCAATGCATGCATTGGCTAATTGTTAATATATAAGGTGTCTCTTTTTAAATGATTATATATAATAAAGGTGACTTGACATGACCATATAAATAATACTAAAAATAAGACTCCTGTTTCAATTTGTGAAAAAATAAAATTATGTATATACTTGCCCCGTATACTTTGATTGTAAGTGCAAGTCAGTCCATTTGTTTTTGTGGTATTTACCCTGGACTATTCATTTAAAGGATTACATGTAATCAGTTTCAGATCTCTAGCTGGTTAGTGGCGGTCTGATTCATTCCTCCTGTTATGAAAGGCGGTTCATGAGAAAATGAGGAGGAGAAATGAATCGTCTAGAGAACTGTTGATACGAATTGATACCTCTGTGGTCTGTAATGACTGGCGGCGTGGGATGTGGGGGATGGTCCGGAAAGGCCTTTATGCCAGATATAGGGTTTAGTTGTGTTTAGAAAGGGGTTTTCTTGAGTGTTAGGTTAGAAATGAATACATTATTAAGAATAGGTGAAAGTGACAGCACTAGTGTACTAGTGAAAGGGATTTTGGGGTTGGGGAGGGGCTAATATACCCTCCTGCCGTGTGTAAACGATGCCCAATAAGGGTCAGATGGTGCAATAGACTGCCAGCTGCTCCCTTCCTCCCTGCATGTCTCTGTCCGTAATGAGAGCGGAACAAAGAAGTGGCATCCTTTCCACCTCCTCCTCATCTCTCTCTGTGTGTGTCCCAGTACTTGAGTCTCACAAATAGCTTCATTTTCATCTCCAAAATGTGACCAATTTAGCAAGAGATTTTTTTTTTTAAAGAGTTTGTCTGTTTCCTGTTATTGCCGCCCCATGTCTTCGTTCAAGGTCTGTGTGTGTGGGCATAGGAGAGATGACTGGAAAAGGAAGCCAAGGGTGATTGATTAAGGTGCGGCTTCCCTTCTGTTTTGTCCTATTATGATGTAGACCATAAAATCAATCAAATTCTTTAAAAACAAAACAAATCCAAATGCATATTGGGCCATATTGTTGAAAGTATTGCAGCAATCTGTATTGAAATTCCCTATCATGCTGTTGGGGTCACATGTCAAGTCTGCAATTTTTGGATGTCATCTTTAGAAAGAAGTCATGCAACAGCATGTGTCTTAGCAAATCTGCACAAACAATGTTCCAAGTATATATCCACTCAGAAATCATGAGGTCGCTGTGTGATCATTTACAGTAATGGTTAGTGCTCAAAGGGAGGGATGGGTGTTTTCTTTTCTGCAGTTCCCCAGTGTTTATTGTGGAAGTGTGTAGGCATGTGCATTTGTGTGTGTGTGTGTCTGGAAGAGAGAGTTGATAAGGGCCACCCAAGTCATTATAAACTTATTTTTTCACAATTCCAGTGAAATCTCCCTTTGTGCCTTAAATTGACAGAATTCCAGGTAATGTAGTTTCCAAATTATTTCAAAGTTACAATTTAAAAGAATGTCTGTCTGTCTGTCTCCCTTTAACACAATATAAATGCCATACACTAGCTGTAAAGGTCATATTGAAATTGCAAGCTTGTTTCAATGATATGCAGCACACAATGTTTAACATACACACACTTCCACATTTTATTGTTAGTTCTTCTAGTGTTAGGAATAATATAGGCAAAGTTTATGAACCTCAATCATTGACTTGTAAATGTGGTGGTTATGTGCATGTCTTCAAGAAGTATGGAAAGCATCTTAGTACCAAAATACAGTCTTGTTTTATTGGGGAGGACTTGAAAGTTACAGTGTGTTTTGCAATGAACTGTTTCAAAAGATCAAGGAAAATTAGTTTTGTCATGAAATACCCGTCTCTTCCAATGTTACGCATATTGCCCAATTTTGAAGACCAATTAAGAATGGTACAAGTTAAGTTTAATCTCTTGAATTAGGGTTATAATTTCAAATGATTTGATCTAAACGTCTTTTTCTTGAATTTTAAGTCTCAACTTCAAGTGGACCATGAACAAAAGCACTGCTGCTTTTAAACATTAATGCAAATCTGGCTGACATGCATGATCGCCCATATGTATTGTGATGTTAAATGAGAGTTGTCCCCTTCATGTGCAAGTCTGGGCTGGAACAAGGTACAAATCTGAGGACTGGCAAACAGATGCCTGCCTAACACCTCCAGTCCTCCTTAATGAGTCACTAGACAGTTTACAAGCATTCCTTTAGTACATGCACAAACACAGGTATGCATGCAAATAAATGCTCTAGTGTATCATTATCAATGCACAACCGATTTGAAAATATATTGAAATCCTTGGACCCACCCATGCGTTTAGTGTTGTGGTGGTCACCATAGAGGCGTCTGTGCAGGGTTGAAGAGTGCAGCTCTGTAATTAAAAGCTAGATCTGGGCCTTTTATTAAATGCACTTGTCCTGCAGGGCTCCATGTGCAGAGACTTAAGCACATAAGCAATTCACAAACCTTGCAAAAAGTGTTGTTGATACTGTGACATGAAGTGGAATATAGCCTACATATTTATAGAAATGGTCAGTTATGTACCCATTAAAGCGAAAGATTACGCAAAAATGAAAAAGCTCTCATTTACTCACTCTCTCTCTCATGTTCCAAACCCGTATTCATTTTTCTCTGCAGAATACAAAAATCTAAATATTTTGAATTTTGAATTACAGTGAATGAGGGTTTGGGTAAAAAAAAAAAGCAGCTCTGTAAAAGTGTTCTATGAGTTTTGGCCCATATTAACGCAATATGATAGCTTTGTGAGAAACAAACAGACCGTAAGTCTTTATTCACTGATAACCTTATCGATAACCACTTTGTCAAGATCACAGATTGAAGTCAGGGAATTAAAATAGACAACTGGATCGGTCTGATTTGGGAACTAATCATTAAGGGGTGAGTTTCCCAAAGAATGTCGCAACTTCCGTCGTTACTAACACAATTCAGCGGAACTTGTGTTGTGAACAGTTGGTTAATGATGCTTTTGGGAAACACACCCCATGGTTTTGTCAGCTGAATCGATTGATTCATTCCAAATATTCACATCAAAAGAATAATTTTCATTTCCAGGTGAACTATCCTTTTAACTACAGTAGATAAGATCACTGTACCATGTTGACTTGAGAAATGTTAAGAGTTTGTGAAACCCTCAGCAGAAACTTTCAACACATTCTGATGTCAACAGGAACTACTCTGCACATAAAGTTCCTTTTGACATCAGATACACGCATTATACAGCTGCCTTTGACGCACAGCATTAACACCAGCATCCACTTTCCCAGAGGTATTCTTCCTGAATGCATAATTAAATTACTGGTTGTAAATAACACTGAGGTGATATGCGGGAAATACTAAAGTTATTGCAATAAAATTCAAAAGCATGTGTGTTGCAACTCAATTACGTGTATTTAAACAGTGACCACGCCGGAAGGCTGTAAGCAAACATGGCCTATGAAGAGTGTTGATTTTGTCCTTGAAGGAGTGCCACACATTTCAAGCAGCGACGTAACTCACCCTTGGGCTTGAAGCATTCGCACTGTGTTTGGAATGTCCTCATATTGTTCCTTAAAATTAAATTATGTCAGGACAGTGAAAACTCGAGCCTCGTGCGTCATTCGTCTCATGTCTGGTTGTTGACGTGAATGACCTCTAGTGGTCAGCAAGCGAACTGCAGCTCAAATTGTACTACGCTACGTACCACAAATTGGCTACTTGGACATCTTTGATTCTGTAATAAACTATAGTGTTGGTATTTTATTTCTTTCATGATTTGATATAAATGCAGTATGCCATCTTGTAGGCTACACCAAAAACCTGCACTGTTTACTCTAAATCAATTACATATTTTTATGGTTATAAGAAGATTATAAGAGGTAACATTAATGTGTTACTAATGAGCACTTTGAAATATTGAATACATTTCTGTAGCCCCAATCTCGTTCAATATTTTCCTTCTTTTAATAGCTCTAAGCTCAAAGTTTATTCTATATATGGAAGAACACCTGTGTGAATTCTTTAGATGGGAGTGTTCATCATTTTATTGGCGTGTATTTGAGGCCACACTCTTTGATGTTTCTATCTCGGGTGATGAAAGATTAACCGGGATGTTTGAGGGAGCTGCTCTGCCAGGGGTGGGTGGGCTGTTAGGTAATAAAGCATCAGGCGGAGTCAGAAGAGCTGTTTATAGTGCGCAGCGCTCTGTCGGAGATACAGAGCTGCAGTTTCATCTGTGGGAAGTAGTTCTTAATATCTTGAGATTTTGAATAACGCTCAAACGCAGAGATGACAACCTTGTTCAGATACCCCGTGTTTCCAGTCCTTCCAGGTGAGATTTGGAGGGGTAAATGTATGCGAGTAGCTGGCAGATAATATGGGCATGCACTTTTTGGAAATACAGTGCAATTTTAGGTTTCATGTTTTAAGTGAAAGTGTACATTTTTAGATACTGTGTCCTTAAATGTTTTATTCACCTTTTCACTGTTTTTTAAATAGTCCTGCAAATATATGTTGTATCTTAATTGAGTTTAAAAAAGTATAATTTGGTATTATTCATAATTGTTAATTATTAGAATAGTTAAATGTTAAAAAAATAGAAAAAGTACCCAAATATTGAGTTGACCTATGTACTTAATGTGTTTCACGTAGTTATATGTGTGTCACATGGATACTATAATGTAAAGTATTTCAAGGGGTGTTTATCATGTTTATTCAGATATAGTTGATCAAATTGCTGGTTGTTTCAGGATTTTAATTGCCTGTGTGATGAATGGTACGTGCTTGTTTGTTAGTGTAAAACTAGTGTCTACTATCCATCCAGCTGTAAACAAACAACCATGTGAGATAAGTCACATGGGCTTATCATTCATCTTCTATTTAATGATATCAGATAACCAATGAGAGAGATTTGTATTGCCTGATATGAAAGTTTCAGTGAAACCAAAAGTATGGATTTTCCCCTATATATCTTACTATTATTATTATTAATATTATTCTATATTTTTAAATATGTATTTTGATCCCATGGGCCATTTGGGCATTGGGTTAACTTAATTCTTTATTGTTTATGTAAAAAGAAAAATGCTTTTCAAACACCTGATTTGTCAAATAATTTTTTACGTGGCTAATTGTGTCATATATGCATATTCCTGTCTAATTGTGTCATATATGCATATTGCTATCTCTGTAAACACTTAAGAATTGATCAATGTGCTGTTTTTGTCACGACTGTGGTCTGTGTGCATACTAATTACATCTGTATTAGCTAATAATTTTATTTCTTTAATTGCAGCACCTTTTGTTTATGTTGTAACATGTTAAAATGTATGTATTTTTATGTCTTTTTCTCAGGTCTGGACCAGGCAGACATACCAGAGGGACTGTCCCGTGTGCGGAGCATTATGGCAGAGCCGGACTATATGGACAGTGATGGCGATGACCTCATTAAGCCCAAGAAACTCCTCAACCCGGTGAAGTCCTCCAGAAACCACCAGGACCTACACAGAGAGCTCCTTATGAACCAGAAAAGGTGAGGCACACACAGCCTACGTTAGATCAGTCCTCCTACATCTGTACTTCTTTCTCTGTGTCTTTCCTCTCAGAATTCACTGTTTGTTTTTGTTACGCCCCCACCCAGCTGCAATCATATTTTCTCCTCCCACAATATGTTCATCATTTTCATCATCAGCGAAGTTTTGGCAAATTATCTGATCGTGATGTGAGGGCACGTGCCAATTATAAACTCTTTGTTTATGAAACCTTAAACAAGTCCTAATTGCCATCCTTTTTCATATAACAGTGTGATATGAGAAAAATATTATATAACATAAAAAACATCTGACCACATTTGTGACACTTGATCAATCAGAATCAAAAATTCTCTGATAAATGCCTATATCACTTGTTATGCGTCATATAAAGATCAATTTGAGGCATTCCACTGTTGCATATTTCAGAAATGAGTTCTTAAAAAGTTAGTCTTTCTGAAAGCTGATGCTACCCAGAGGACTTTCAGGATAAGATGAATGATTTCCCCCTGGCAGATCCATCTGTGCTTGTGTGCCGTTTCTAGGCAGACAGGAACCGGGAAAAAATGCACTGGAAACAATAAGTTTGAGTCACTCGTTCTAGTCCTCTCTGCATCATTCTTTTTTTTTTCTCTCCGTCTCTCTCATTCTCATTGGTGATGAATTGTGACAGCAAGTGTATACACATGCTCCCTATTACGTAAAACATTTTTCTCTTTTGCAGTTGGAAGTTATTAGGAAGATCCCTTGAGGGTAGAAGTTGTTCTTGCAGCTTTGATGCGAAACAAAAACTGATATGTCACGGCACAAGTCATTTATGTCGCAAGAAATGTATAACACGCACAAAGTCTCGGTTACCAGCATGATTACATAAACTCCTGTCCACTGATTCTCACCTCCTACATTAGTTGAGCATGTGGAAATCTGTTGGTGCGGGAATAGAGAATCCGAATCCTCCGCTGGGGATCTATTCCTGTGATTCCCAATCAGGGGTATATGTATACTTAAGCAGGTTCCAGGCATTGTACTTGAAAAGATTTGATTTTGCTTTGTTATTATACCTGTAAGTCTTATTACATGCAGGTCTACTGATTTGTAAAATAGTGTTGCTTGTGGGTGTTCAATACTTATTGAGCTTGGAGTTCCATTACATTAAAAAATGCAAATCATTGCAATCTACCGTAATCTGGTTCAATTTATAAATATATTTTCTTTGGTGAGAAAAATATCCATGATTGCCCCCAGAATAGTACAAATTTGTGAAAGACACACAAGCACAGGTGCTATGTTAAAGAGAGAGAAAGTGTATAGAATGTATAGATTCATTTAAAAAATATTGTGTTATATAAATAAAATATTTAATAATCAGGGGGTGTTTCCTCCGAGTAGGCAAGGAAGGCAGTGCCCCCTCGAAAAACGGGATGACAAAATAATCCATATTACAAAAATAAAACAACGGAAATATTACAAAATATGACATGAAAAAGTGTATAAATCTTTTTCCATTTTCCATAACATTTTCCAAAAGCGTGTGGTGGGTTTGGTGTAGGGGTATTACTAAGAAAGCGCTGATACCGATAATTCTTTATATCGCATTTGAAAGCCGATAACCAATATATTGGCCGATAAATCAACCCAAATTTTTATATAATTTTTGAGAGCCTGATTACAAAAACAAAAGTCTCACCATTAAAAGTCATGTCCCAAGCACACAATTATAATGTTCTCATTATAAATGTATGTAGCCTATATGACAGACTTGCATTGCACATGTTGCACTTAACTGTATTTTCCTTTTTTGAAGTGATTTGAATATTATTTTAAGCAATTCAAAACCATCATGGAAATAAAGTAAATAATCCATCATTTATCGGCTTTAATATATCGGGCTCTAATTTCAATTTTCACACTTTTTGAGTTTTCCCTTTAAGATGTTATGGAGTCTTACTTGATAGAGAGTGGAGAATGGAGGGTGTGTACTTGTTTTGGTTTAGGAAAAGGGAACATTTCCATCATCTAAATGGGATTAGTTCCAGATGTGGTGCTCAGAGGGATGCTGAAAGATGGAGAGTTGCATAAGAAGGATTACAGCATCCCCTAGACTTCCCTCCTACCCTTTCTATGTTCTCTTTCTCTGACACCCACCTTCTGTCTGCCTCCCACCCTACACTAATACTCAAAGTGTTCCTGTACACTCAGAACTGTGAAATCAATTCTACAGCCAGGGCAGAAGGTGAAGAACACCGAGTGATGGAGAGATGGAGGTCAGGCTATATATAGTCTGTTGCATCATATATATTAGATAATGTATCGGGTTGTGGGGCACGGTGGTCTTTTATGTAATCGAGGCCGGCCTCTGCTTTGTTTTTTTTTTGTCTCTATTCATCTGTCTCATTCGCCTTTTTCCTGTTATATTGCCCAGCTGTCTGTGATGAGTAACCACAAATAAGGACAAAGTGTCTGTTTCTAGCAGTTTCCAAGGGACCAGTGTGTTCCAGCAAACGGCAGTGTTTTATAATCGGTGACGACACACACTGTCATTCCTGAAGATGTTTGTACCCTATCCATTCACAGAACAAAAGTATTTTTAATCTTTTCATCCCAAGGCACAGCTACAGTAAAACCATCAGTCTTAAAGGGATAGTCCACCTAAAAAGTAAACTTTGGCAATCTGTATGTCATTCAAACCTGTATGACTGGCTTTCTTCCAAATTATATTCAAAACAACATTGGACCCCATTGATTCACACAATATTTGTTTTTTGGAGGAACTATCCTTTTACATATAGTGTCTGGCAAGCTGATTTATTATCCTAAAAATCAATTCACTAAAGAAATATAGCTTGTTTACACGGACCCAACTATTTCTGAACGACAATGAGAATACAAACATAAAACCACACCTATGGACAAGTACACATCCTTATCTTAATACTGGCTCAAGTAAAGACAAAGGCTTTCAAAAAGTCCACTAGTCAGACTAATGTTCAACCAGCAAAGCTCAAGAGGCCAATGAAGATTTGACTTTGAAAAGGCTGCATGTTGTTTGAGCCTGAATGTCGGAATGGGTCTATTTATTCTTTCCTTACTGAAATAGTTTAGACCAGCGGTCTCAAACTCGGCTTCTGAGGGCAACTGTCCTGCAGAGTTGTTTCCAGTAATCCTGAAGATCTTGATTAGCTGGATCAGGTGTGTTTAATGAATGTTTGAGCTAAACTTTGCTAGGCTGTGGCCCTCCAGGAGCTGAGATTGAGACCACTGGTTTAGACTCCGAGTTGAGAATATCAAAATATCAAAATAACTTGCACTGTTTCCAGTGAGCAAAAATGTCTAAATATCAAAGGACAAATTGGATTGGACTTTTTTTCTTGTGATGGAAACGCACCATTTTATTAGTTTCCGCTTGGCAACACAGATTGCAAATGGATTTAATCATCAATAATAAAGTCTGTGCCTTGAATCATAAACCAATGCATTGTTCATTCTTATCAAGTTTGTGTCATGTAGCTGATCTGTTATTGCACTGATAAAGTTACCCGCACAACCGACACAGTCCACCCATGTGATTAATGTCTGATGTGCTGCTGCTGTTCTTATTTCTCAGAGAAGAATGAATAGTTGGAGGGAGAAAGTAAAATAGTGTTCAGAAACTAAATCAGTGACATGACACAGAAATGGAGAATGGGCAGATGTGGTTTCTACTCTCACCTGGCAGAGATTCTCGTAATTCCATGTTTTTTTATTTATTTGGGAGCCATATAGTTATATGACCGCTATCCAAATAGCCAAAACATTTCATCTCCTTTTTTCTCAGCTCTGATATTCTCATCAGCTCCTCTAGATTTTTCTTCATACTAGTCTAGACAAGTCTACAAGTTTTGGAAGGATTTACAAAGCAGTCAGGAAGTCTCAGGTGTGCCAGGCAGAGAGCCGGATCATGTTAAAATACAGCAGAAGAAGACTTTTTGTGTTGTTGTTTATACATTTTATTATATAGTATATATTAATATTTTTAATTAGCAGTTTTTTATATTTTCATTTTAATTTAAGGTGTAGTAATTTTATGTGCTAAAATTAAAGCTGACACTTTTTTTTTTTTCAAAAGCAATTTTAGTACTTCTATTTAAACATTTCAGTTATTTGCTATGGGAACATTTCAAGTTTTTATTAGTTTAAATGTTAATATTTATATTTTAAATTATATGAGGTTTGTTTCATTTGAATTTTTTTTACTGAAAATTATTTTATTTTTAGAAAATAATGAGCAGTGTGAAATCAATTATGAATTGTTACATTAGCATTTTGAAATTAATATTATATTGTAGTTATTTATCATTAAATTATTTTATTCTTAGTCATCTGCCCTTTTAGATATCACATTGGCATCGGTCAATCACATTAGTTGACTGTTTATTCCAAATAAGCTAGATGCGTTTCTCTGAAGTTCATTACAAATGAGTTAACTGGAAGTGTTTTATAAAAGTACTGTAATTTAAATAGTTAATCTCCATATGATCTAAATGTACAGCAGCTTCTGGACATTACGAACCAATTCCAATCTCTAAAACCCGCCCAGGAATCCATCCATACTGGATTACAACTATTTGGGGCAATCAGGATTTTGTGTCACATTATGTAACCCTATGGATTATTACATAAAGTGTGCTAGAGTCATTTTGCTCTTTCATTGAGTCAGATCTCTGAACAAAAGCATGAAATGGATTGTCATGGTTTTAAAACCAAACTTTTTGAAAAGAGGTGTGCTGTTACTTTTCTAAGCGATCAGATTTATTGTGGATCATAAAAACCTAATCAAACAACTCCCATAGACTTGTTTTGAAGGACCTGAGCGATATCTTGCATCATGTCTACACCAAACGTGGCAGTTGTCAACAGTATCAAATCCATTTATTCTTCGTGTCAGAAGTACACCGTAAAAATGTTTCTGCAATTAGTTAACAACTTAAAATTTGTTGAGAACTTAAATATCCAACTAAACTAATGTTAACCAAACTTAATATTTTAAGTTAAGCACAAACACATACTTTTTAACTTGAAACAACACATTATTTCTTATTCTAATGTTGAATTTTAAGTTGTGATAATAATAATAATTTTTTACAGTGTAGCGTGAACGCTTGAAGTTCGTCAGAAATAGAACATTGCATCAGTTTACTGTCAGGAATATGTTGTCGTGCCGCATCCAGTGTAGACCGCATCAATGATTATAATGGGTTCTATTTGCTTTTGCCGTGTTGCGTTGCGTCGCGTCGCTCACATCCTTTTTAGACACAGTGTTAGACTGTATGGTGGGTTCTTTTGACTTGGGTTTCCTAGCAATAACCCAGAACACTGCATAGCAACACCCTGGCAACCATCCATAGCGCTCTTGCATCATGGTGGCGAGTTTTGCAGTGTTAATAACCACACAATTTTTCAGAAAATGTTAAAATCTAGTTACTTTTTTGTTTCATCTTCTTGATTTTTTTCTTTTCTTTTATCACAGGGGCCTCGCGCCGCAGAATAAACCAGAACTCCAGAAAGTGATGGAGAAGAGGAAGAGAGACCAGGTGCTTAAGGCTCAGAAAGAGGAGCAGGAGGCACACCAGAAAAGGACGGACCTTGAGATCGAGCTCATGAAGAGACGAGAGACGCTGGAACAGGTATGTCCCCTCACATCCAAAGACATGGGCGTTCAATGAGCAGATCCACAAATGATTGACCAAAATGATCTTTTTCCTGTTTAGCTGGAACTGGATCAACATAAGAATGAAGAGGAGCAAGAAAACACCCCAGAGTTTGTCAAAATGAAAAGCAATCTGAGAAGAACCAAACAGGAAGTGGACGGGCAGGAGCGTGCCACCTAGAAACAGTTTCCATGGCACATTTGTTGACATGGCAGCTGGACTGTGGTTTATGGGGATTTCCTGGTGTTCCTCCCCCATGTGTCCCTGTGAAACAAGTGACTATAGACGAACGGTTCCTGTTGCCTGCTCGCAGACGCAACCAGTATTCACGCAGCCTCTTTTCCTGAACAACAAACACAAATAAAGAGGAATGGAGAATAAACGACACACACACACACACAAACTCTTGCACATGGGGCGCATCCTCTTTGCCACTGGTTGACCGGCTTCAAAGAACATGCATGGCGGAACAAAGACCACATAATTACTTTGATGTTGGAGGGGTTTTTTTTGGAGGGGGGCACATATTTTACTGTTTTATTTTCAAAACCTAAAATGGGACACTGGATGGACTCTTTTAAGCCAAAACAATCCTCTTTTATTTATGTTCAGCATAAGCTTTTGTTCAAAAGGGCTTCTCAAGACATTTTCTTCATGGTTGATGATTACAAAAGAAAGGAATATAAAGTTACAACAATGCAAATTGTGATGCATCATGCTTGCTTTTTATGAATTGTAATATTTGTGCGCTCCCTTTGCTATATTTCATAAGCAATACTAGTTCTAGTTTTGTGAGTTTTCTTTGCAAATATTTTTGTTATACCTTTTTTAATGAATACATTACTAATAAGTCAATACACTTTAGTTCAATGTGATATTAAACGCAAGCGCATGTGTTTTTTTTCCACTTGAATGCTAGTTGCAAGAGAAGAGATGTTTATTAAAGAAGAAAGACACATGATTTTGTGTAGATTTGAGCCAATAAATAACCACTCCTTGTGTTCCCTTAAAACCTTCTTTTAATAAATATTATTTTATCATGTTTAATTCTTTAATTTGATCTCCATATGAATCTCTTTGTAAGTGATCTTATAAAAGAAGGAAGAGTTTTATGCAAATGAAGAAAGTGGGTGAGCAAGAGGAACAACATCTTTCAAATCCTGCAAATTTCAAGAAGAAAAGTAGGTGTATGTGATTCAACTGGCATTTGCACAACAAGGTCTGCACTCTGCACCTCCCACAACATAACATGAGACTGCCTATATAAACATGAGTCTAAACGATTCACAAGTAACTAAGATTTTAAAAGCATTTTGCTTAATTTTGTCTTGACATTGCAGAAGACAGGTTTAGTTAAATGCAGAGATGCAATGTTGATACACTGACCTATAGTTACTCATAAAATGCTATTAAAAGCAAAATAAGCAATAGCAATGAAAATAGAGCAAGTCTTAATTCCAGTGGTTCTTATGTAACTGGGCTGTGTTGAACAGCTGGCAGCAAAAGTAGGTCTGAGTGAACTGTGTCACAGACACTGAAAGTAGGCCCTTAAAAATATGTACTTATCACAGCTGAAATAACAAGATCTGATGTCAGCCCCATTTTCCCAGAAGTTCTCTCTCTTAATATTACACCATTTATGGCATTGTGTCTCAAAGGGATGTGATGTGATCTGATATACTCATGTAAATGTCTTTATAAGAAAACTATCCCATTTACACTCTGTTTTACATCGTCGTGCACATTTTTGGGTTCTTGTTTTTATAAATTGATCCTATTGACCTGATTGGAAATTAATAGCTAATGTATTTCATAATAAATCAATTTTCAAAAAAAAAAAAAAAAAAAAAAAAACAGCCCGAGGCAATGAATGACTCATGGAAAAATGGCAAAAATAATTTACACCTCTAAACAAAATTACAAATCCTACCCCCGAGGACAAATAGACACAGAACACAAAGAAAGACAAGCACTTATATGGGCTGTCACATAAAAATAAAAAAATACCCATTACATTTACTTAAAACATATCCAAAAGTATGGCAAAGATCATGTGAAAGGAGGAGAGATATACATTTTATTTAGTGGGGTGATGCATAATTAATAAGATCATATAAAAGACAACATAAATACATAAAGTAATATATTTTAATTGCACCTACTCTAAACATCATTTTAATTAGGCCTGAATGTTAAAAAAGGTAGGCTACAAATGACTGCTGATTTTTCAGCTAGCAGGTATGGGTGTTTGTATGTGTTTATTTTATATTGATGATTTGATTTCAATTGAAAATATTTGTGGTTGTTGTAAGGATAAAAGGGCACCATGTAACCATAGACAGTATATAAGAGCATGTAACGCATCCTGGGATTGTTGTCAGGCAGCTTATCAGGCAGACAGGCACTAATGTGGAGGACCCCTCTCATAATTCACGTAACGGGCTCGTTTCTGTCTCCAGGGGGCGCTTGTCGGCTCGGAAAACTAGTTAGGACGCCTTAGTTTTTACTGAATCTTACTGAGATCACAATCACATTATTATCGCTTACTTGTAAAACAGTTGTAGTATGCTTGAATCTGCCTCCGTCATACAAATGCAAATATGATCTAGTTCAAGGACCTTCCGTAAAATGATTTTATGAAACGCCATATCCCTGTAACCACAGGTGACTGTGTTTAGCCCATTGTTAGAAGCGATGAGAAAAGGATCATGCACCATGTGACAAAGCTGTCTATGTTCAGTTCGCAGCCAGAGTCTGGACAATAATTTACGCGTAAATAACAACGACTTAACAATAACGTTAATGGAAATCTAATAAAGTAGATAAATATATGGTTTAGAAAAAACAATTAGAGACAACTTTCCGGGCACAAACTCCTCGCTTATTTCAGTAATCAGGTTTAAGACGATTTGCCATTCTACCTATTTTATTTCACTAGAGGTTATCTGTGCGTTACCCGGTAACGCAACAAAACCATGTTGTCAAAAAACAAAATAAACAATAAGATGAATACATCAATTTACACAAATGTAAATTTAAAATATTTCATTCTTTACAAAAGAAACTGAAAGTTATGTTTTCACGCTGGCAAAATTCGGGACAGCCTGAGCCCACTCACGCTTCAGACATGGCGGCGCAGATGGCGGTAAATTCAGGTATAAATGGATATTCTATTTTATAAACATACTCCATGTTTTATACAGCATAGAGTATCGAATATTGGTAATTTAAACCAATGTAATTTAATAGATTTAAAGTACAAATAATTTAATCGACTCTCCATGTTACTTCATTAGTAAATATGCCGAAAGTGTGTAACATTATCGTTAGCTACATGCGTCACATTCATTATTATTATCTACCCACATTATTATAATTATTATAACAGGAAAAGTCATTGTAAGACCATCATCTCTGTGTGATCATAAAAAGCTGTTTATTTGGAATATTAATGTCTCTTAAAACTAAACTTGTGCATATGGTCTGTATTTGTAAATAAGGTTAATAATGGCCAAGATAATTTATGATTTAAGTCTAAGATGCTTTAATGTGTATTTAAGAATATGTTTTAGCGTGGTATTATTATATAGTAACCTCTACTAACCTAAATATAAGTCATGGCATCTATTTTGCATTAATTCTTGCTCCTATTTTGCTCGCTGCCGATTGTAAGTTACATAGTTTCATGTTGTCAGTAAATTTAAAGTTGATATCCAAGTTGGTGTCCATACTTCTCATATGTCTTTTACAACCTCCTGTATTTATGATAATGCTGTAATAATCAACCTCTAATTTTAAGTCAAGGCAACTCCGCATGGTAGCACTAAAGCATTTTTCTGACAAATTGTCAAATTGAATATCAATAACCGATTCAGATACATTATGTAACGTTAAGTATCCTCCAAAAAGTATCCTCATTGATAGCGTACGTGTATACAGAAAACAGAATGGATTTTATAATTGAATGTCAAGTTACCTTTATTTGTATAACGCTTTATACAGATTGTTTCAAAGCAGCTTCTCAGGAAAATAACAATCAATAATGCAAACTTCTTCAAATATAAGACAAATTCAAATTCTGCTGTAAAGCAGCTCTACAGAGGATAGATGTGTCATTATTCAGCTAATCAGCTTAAGTCAGTTCTGTGTTCAGTTCGATAACTGTTCATCAATTATGAAATTAGTACAATTCAGCTATAAGAAGACAATGGTGTCATTATTCAGATTGAGTCAGTTCAGTGTTAATTCAGTTCAGTTTAGTAAAAATGTCGATGTTGCAACTTCTGTCAATTATGAATAGTCAAATGAGCTATAAAGCAGCTCTGCAGAAAACAGGGGTATTATCGTCCTGCTCAATTCAGTTAAAGTTTTGTTCTCATACAATAGTGTCGGTGCAGTCAAATTGATAATATTACTGAACATTATAATTAAGCATAATGCTTAACCGTTTTTAATGTGATATAAACCAAATTTTCTGTGACATATTTTGAATTGGTTTGCAGGAGCCAGTCTGTGGGGCCCGCTGAAGGAGCTCTGGGAAGCCGTGGAGGGCGCCATATGGAGCCGTCAGCCTGAGAGCGTTCATCTTTTAGATCTGCAGTTGAAGAAACACAAACCCAACTTCCTCTCCCTCTTCAAAAACCCAGTAGGTTTTTACTTTCCATAGATTCAAAAACATTTCAGTACATTTTATCAAGACAATCCATAAGGAAACCTTTAATTGTACTGTTGAGTTTACTGGGAAATTATGAATTACTTGTGAAATGGAAATAAACGTAAAATCCTGTTTTGTTATCTCTTATCTGTAACCTGATTTGAAAGCTTCAAAATACATTCTAGCATTTGTTGTAAATGCCATCAAAGTATCATAAAAGTGGTCCGTGTGACTTGTGTGCATGTTTTTTTTTTTTTTTTTTTTATCAATTTACGAAACGGATCTGAATTCATCAACAATTTTTTTTTTTTTGCGCAAAACAGCCGAAGAGTGCGGAACAAAGAGAGAAGGTTCGGAAAGCCAGCACTGAAGGCATTGCTATTCAGGGCCAGCAGGGAGCACGACTGCTTCCTGAGCAGCTCATCTCAGAAGCCTTCATCCTTAGTGACCTTTTTGACCTGGGAGAACTAGCCTCCCTTGAACTGCTGCTGGCAGGTACACACAATCAACATACTCGTTCGGGACTGTTGAAATGCACATTGCTCATATGATATCATTGGAGGGAAGTTGCTTTATAATAATGTGATCTTCATGTGTATTTTTAGGAGAGCACCAGCAGCCTCACTTCCCCGGCCTGACTCGAGGCCTGGTAGCTGTGCTCCTTTACTGGGATGGCAAACGCTGTGTGGCCAACTCGCTCCGCTCGCTCATCCAGTCCAGACACGGGAAGACGTTCACACTTGACTTGAGGTTTGTTGTTCTTCGTTCATTCATCCTCCATGATTTGGTCTCACAAAGCTCATTCGAGGTTCACAGGTTATTGGTTGCACCACTCAACATCTCCCAGGATTATAGAAATTTGTTAAAATCTTTATTACAGACCGCATGAAGCTTTTAGTCCTATCGGTTAGCTTTGAGGCCATACATTTGCTAGCATTCTGTTAAACTCTAGCTGATACATTCACATTTTATAGATTACTGCAGGGATGGCGTTATTTTTGTAGTCCAAACCAAAAGTTTGCATCACTCTACTCCATCAACAAAAAGCCAATAGAATTTTTCATTGGCGTTTGGATAATTGATGAAAATATGCTCTGTGACCAGCAAACATTTTGTTCTTGAAGATAATCTTCACAAAGAGAGTGGACACAGTAGTGAGTTTACCTGTTCAGCGTAATGACGTTTAATGTCCCTGACAGCCTCTGTTGTCCCATTTAGCCACTTATAAACATCCAGATACGTAAAAGCTTAAAATGTCATAGAATTCTGTCCCAACTTCGATAGGATTTAAGTCTAAGCATAAAGAAGTTTGAGTTTGTAAAAAATATTTTGTACCAGGGGCAACCCAAGGTTTCAGATAGATTGTAGAAGTGTGCAGTGTTCATTACTTATGTATTTTTTTTTTAAATGTAATTCTTTGGTATTGTCATGATTTCTTCCCATGTAGTCCTGAACTGGTGAATCTCACCACACGGTTCACGGATGAGCTGATGGCTCAAGGTTTGACCAAGCAAATCTTAAACTTGATCTCGGATGTCAACGTGACCCGTGTGTTTGAGAGGCTTCAGAAAGAGCGGGGCCTTGGCAATGAGAAACACAGGAAAGAGGTGAAGCATCCTATACATATTGATGATAATTACATATGCAAATGAATGTTAATAGACAGTATTAAATTAGTATTTTTCATATGGTACAGGTATCTGACCTCGTCAAAGAGTGCCGACAGTCACTGGCAGAGTGTTTGTTTGCCTGGACATGCCAGTCACCTCTAAGCAAAGATGACACCCTGGCTCTCATCAGTCACTTGGAGACGGTGACTGCCGAGGCTGATGGCTCATTGGATCGCGTCAACCTTGCTTTAGTCATGGCCTTGCTTTATTGTCTGGATGTTAGTTTTCTGGAGCAAGGAACAGAGGATAGAGAAGGTATTCATGCTTTTTTCAACCATCATTGGTAGCTTTAAATGCTTTATTATTATCGACACTTATAAAACTATTATGTTGTTTACCCCGTAGAGTAGATACTATTACGTTTTCACAAATACATTTTGTGTGTGTTGATTAGATTTGCTCCAGGCTTTGCCTCTACTGACGGAGAAGCAGTATGTGGCCGCAGTGCACAATCGGCTGGTGGAGGGTCAGGCCTGGAAGCTTCCAGGGCTGCAGGCAGTGGTGCAGCTGGCCTGGGCTCTTTCTCTGCGGGCCCTGTCCCAACTTCCTCAGGGCGCAGGTATCTACACGACAACCCCTTCCATAGCTTAGGCCGTTGTTAATTTCGAAATCACTTTTACTTCAGCTATTTATATCATGATGCGTCATAGATACAGCCTTTACGTGATCTGTATATGCTATAGTTTGTTATAGTAGATGCAAATAGTAGATAAACCTTGAAAACGCATGAAAACATTTATAGATGTGTTAACAGGTTAATGTACTCTCGCCCAATTTCATTCATTTTCTTTTCAGCTCTAGTGGAGTACACTGAGGCAGATGAGGCTCTGGCAGACCAGGCGCTTTTGGGAGGTGTCTTCCTCTTCCTGACAGAGGGCATCCTGGGAAGTGATGGCTTCAGCCAAGAAGAATTCTACACACGCCGACTGCATTCTCTGATTACTGATTTCCTGGCTCTTATGCCAATGAAGGTGCGAGGAGAAATGCATGCATTTTTTAAGCTGTTTATTCATATACTGTACACTATCGGTCACAAGTTTGGGCTTTGCAAGATTTCTCCTATGCTCAACACGGCTATATTTATTTGATCAAAAATACAGCAAAACCGTAATATTGTGAAATAAAATTTACAATTCAAAGTAACTCTCTATTTGAATATGTTTTTAAAAATGTTAAATTTTGACTTTGCAGGTGAAGCAGTTGCGTAACCGTGCTGATGAAGATGCTCGACTGATCCACATGGCTCTGCAGATGGGCAGCGAGCCACCATCTTCTCTACGCAAGGACCTGGACCACCTGATGATCCTTGTGAGCATCCCTTTACATTTATCTCGTACTACAGACTTGACAGCATTTCTTTCTAGCACATCATCTCTCTACAGCCAGGAAATGAATAGCATCTTTACATATTGCTTCTAAAATCTCAATTCTATTTAATTAGGATCTCATGCACCCATTTTTACTAACGCTGAAGCATTATCTCACTAATCAGCACTTTTGAACTATTGTAATTAATGCTGTATTTATTTAATGTAATATTGTGTTTCAGATTGGAGAGTTTTACAGTAAAGATCCATTTGAACTTGAGCTGGCCCTGGAGTTCTGGTGTCCATCTGAGTCTATACACCACACTTCATTCACTGGATCTTTTCTTGGAGGACCTCCCCAAAGACCCCCTCACAAACAGGTGTGTCAGAAAAATACCTGCTAACTATGCTAAACTATACTAGAGATGTACTTTATAGAAAAAAAGTGTTCGTCCTACAATATGCAGTGCCCAAATATATTTAGGTGACGTGACATGAAACATTAAATGAAACATTACTGGTTTAAACTCCACAGGTCATATTCATCACCATTGGTTTGAAATAAAGTCCTAAATTGGAATATACATTTGTGTGTCACCTCAGGTGGTTCTCTCCAAGTTTGTGCGTCAGATGGGTGATCTGCTCCCTGCTACTCTCTACATCCCTTACTTGCGCATGCTGAAAGGACTTGCTAATGGCCCTCAGTGTTCCCACTACTGCTTTAGTCTGCTTAAAACCAACGGTGCTCCACACGGTAACTGCTCTCTCAGATCTTAAAAGTGAATAGTGTAATATGAGTGCTGTTGTAAACAAGTTGTTTATGATGACTGTTTCAGGAGAGAACCGGCAGGCTGGAGTGTCGGGCAGTTTAGTGTCGTGGGAGCACTTTTTTCATTCTCTCATGCTCTACCACGAGAACCTGCGACGTGACGTGCCCAATGCCGACAGCACACAGTACCGCCACCCACCCATCAGAGGCATCACTCAGAGAGAGCTGGATGGCCTCACTGCGTTCCTCCAGCTGCTTACCACTATCATCACCTGGGTATAGCACACATACATGTATATGTGAAAGATCACTATATCAGTTGATTAATTGAACAATTATAATTCTAAATGTTGAGCAAAATAAGTTTAATAAATAATATTTTTAATTTCAGCAAGTTGGGATGCATCTCTTTTGCATTTAATTTTTAGTCAGATTGATGAATAAATGACACTTTCGTTTTGATTTCAAAGCAAAACTGAAATATTCAAGAATACATCACTATTGAATCAAATCAAAGTGAATTAGGAAATCAGTTTCGAAACCCAGCCCTCATCACATCATCTAGCAGGAAAAAGTGCTCTTGGTATCTCAGTGTTTAAACATGTTCTTTTATTTTTATTTTTCAGAGTGAGAATGCTCGTCTGGCTCTTTGTGAACACCCTCAGTGGACGCCTGTGGTGGTGATGCTGGGATTGCTGCAGTGCAGTGTTCAGCCCGTGCTGAAAGCTCAAGTTTTGCATGTTCTCGCCGCATTTGGCAAATCGCCCGAGATCGCTGCCTCCCTCTGGCAATCTCTGGAGTACACACAGGTGATTAAAACTCCAGTCTATAATGCCAAACTGACCTACACTAAAATAATGAATGTTTAAACTGAATAAGCTTTACTAACTTCAAGAAAATCTATTTGTTAAACAGTTTCAACAAAGATAGTGTGGTCTTTCCCACTTTAGTGGCTTTTTTCAGTTGAGTTAACTTGATTATAATGATATTGATCAATGTTGTTTTTTCCCCCTCTCAGATCCTGCAGACAGTAAAAGCCCCTGGACAGAAACAGGCAGCTGGGATTGAGGTACAGTTTCTTATCATGTATGCTGAGTATTAGGGCTGCACAATTTGGAACCAAAACAATCTACTTGTGATTTAAAAAATGCTGTTTTTTTAAAGCTTCAATTTCACTGTGCTTGTTTTTAGGGCTTCACATTTTGCTGAATTTATGATAGATTATTATGATTTGTATTGTTACTAAATAAAAATATAAGAATCAAATATTTAAGAAAAATCATCATTTTATTGTACAGTACAATATTTATGATTATGGATTTGAGATGGCATTTACTGTGACACGGAATAATGACCTGAGAAACTGGATCATGAGCTGCTCGCGTGAAAAAAGGACACAGTAGCCTGCTTCACACCATGACCGACATGGTATACATTTATTTAATTAAACTGCAGCCTGAGCCATATTGCGATTCCAGTTTTAATATGATTAATTGTGATGTGTGTGTGTATAATATGTGCTTTTACTGTGTCACTAATTTTTATTTTCCTCTAACAGGTGGAGCTGAATGAGATTGAATCGAGCTGCGAGGAGTATCCACTCACGAGAGCCTTTTGTCATTTAATTAGTACTTTGGTAGAGAGTGCACTCCCGGTGAATCTTGGAGCAGGACTGCGTGCACCAGGCTTTCAGCCTTATCTTGACTTCCTGCGCGACTCTGTGTTTCTGGCCTTCCCCACACGTGCCTACCGTCGGCCAGCAGAAAAGGTTTGTTGGAGCCTGCTAGATTTAAACATTTCTCTAATCCCTTTCTCGCCTCCATTTTTGGTCTTGTATCTTTATTTCCTTTTTTTCTGCAGTGGGAGGTAGCTGAGGCAGTGCTAGAGGTGTTTCACAAACTTCTACGAGAATATGAGCCGCAGCCATCGGACTTCCTGCAAGAGATGGTGGAACTGCAGGGGGAACAGGTGCTGGCTCATAAGCCTCCAGGGCACAGCTTGATGTTTCACCTGCTGAATGACTCGCCCACCTTCTCTCTCTGCCTCAGCCTGTTGGAGGAGGGCGCTCGACAGCTAGACACCTACGCCCCCTTCCCTGGTAAGTTCAAGATGCCTGCTCTGCATTTTTTTTATGTCCTGTCACATTTGTTAGTAACATTTTTAAAACAACTCATTACCAAGTAATTAAAATGTTATTTAATGCTTAATTTAATGGAATGCCTATTTAAATATTAGTATTGGGAATGCAGCAAATATTAAAATTGTGGCCAATACTTGTAAGTTTTAAATTTGATACTATTTGGCTGATAGGGTGAAAATAAAACAATTTATAAATGATAATGATTTCATTTTTAAAGTACATGAATTGTAGTATTTTAATACATGAAAACATTAACTTATTTTAAAAGGTTTGTGATATTAATACTTATATTTAGGAATGATGCATTAAATAGATCAAAAGTGACAGTAAAGACATTTTATATTAATATTTCTATTTTAAATAAATGCTGTCCTATTGAACTTTATATTCATCAAATAATCCTGAACATTTCTTGGGTAGCAAATCAGCCTACTAGAATGATTTCTGAAGGATCATGTGACTGACAACTGGTATGGCTGTAATTACTCCAGTTGTTTGTATTTGTTTATAACAGTATGTCGATGCTGCTGTTGTAGGTAAGAAGCAGTTGGAGTCGGCAGTGCTGCACTGTTTGTGTTTGTTGGAGCTGGCCCTGCAGAAGGAAGTGACGTTTATGGATCTGCTGAGAGAAAGTCAGACATCGCTACTTGTCTCCCCTGTGGAACAGCTCCTGCAGGGTGTCAGTGCTCAGAGCAGACGTGCCGATCACATCACCAACATTGCCAGGTCTGCTTTCCACATATATATATATCTACTATTTATTGTTCACAGCTAAATAATTCCACCCCCTCCATTTCAGGAATGCTTTAATGTGTGTCTGATTCAGGGATACCTGTGCTGATTTTACTTGTTTGGCCTTCACAGGTACCTGTACCACAGCAGCTCTAACCCTGCTGCTGCTTTCCAGAGTGCCAAGATCCTGCGCCGTATCGCACGCTACCCAAACATCCAGGCCAGACTGGTTGGAGACTTCACACATGATCAAGTAAGAGACCTTACACTGTTTATAGGTAATAAAACGAATAGGAGGTTTTTAAAAAAAAATATGAAATAACTGTTTTGTAATGAGCAGGCAGTGAGCGAGAAGTTGATGGCTGGTTTTGTGGAGTGTCTGGACAGTGAGGAAGCTCAGGAGGGAGTGACCGCAGATGGTGAGTTCTTAAAAATCTCAAAATGGCCAAATGTCATCTATGAATTGTGTAAAGCAGCATCTAACACCCCTTTTTCTTGGTTCAGACTCAGACCCTGAGAAACGGGTGGCCCGGATCCGTCATGAAACCCAGATCCACATCCTGAACCTTCTGATTACCTCTCTGGACCTAAAGGGCCCCAACCTGGGCCTGTATCTATTAGGCTATGAAGTGAAGAAGCCAGTTTCCTCCACTAACCTGCAGGACCCAGGTAAGATCTCAATTTGACTCAAAATCAAATTCAGAACCTCACACATTCTATGCTATACCTAAAACATCAAAATGTTTGTTCCTTATTGTCATGTTTCCATCAATAAGGTGTTCTTGGCTGTCCACGGAGCTGTCTGCATGCGATCCTCAGTCTGCTACAGAGGGGCTGTGAGTGGCGTACTGGACCTGTGCTCATCAAACAGGCCCCTCAACTAGCTGAACTCTGCTACCAGGTACACACACTTAACACTTTACCAATTTACATTCAGACACTGCAATCTAAAATCTAATAGCTAAAATCTAAAATATGCTATTGAACAATCAAGGTTCCCGTGGGGCATTAAAAAATCTTAAAAGTCTGAAATTAAAATCTCCTGATTTTAAAGCCATAAAAAAAGTCTTAAATATTTGTATTTTTTCTGCTAGGCATTACATTTTAAGATCTTAAATCTGATTGAACATTTTTTTGAAAGATTGTTAAGCTGTGTAGGACCAAGTCTTTTGTTTTACCTAGTTCGCAAATATTCTTTTTTTTTAGATTTTTATGTATGTCGCATTTCAGCCGAGCTGTTACTCGTTACCCCAGTAACCCTAGTAACCCCATAAACAAAGGAGGCTACGCTACTTTCTGTTTCTGAACATGTTTAAAAGAGCCATTCAGATGTTTCTATTTGCGGAATTTAACATTTTTACATTTGAATATGGACTAAAACATGCCCTAGATATTGACTGAAAAGGTTCTGATTCTTTATTATTGTTCTTTATAGTTCTTTTGCATCTGTTTAAAAAATGTCTTAACTTTTTTTTGTGTTTTGTTGAATTTAAATGTGCTTTTTATTATAAAAAAAAGTAATGATTAAACCTGTTTGTAGGATAATACTGTAATAAAATCTTCAGCAATTATCATGATATATGCAGCAACTCTTCTACCGGTAATCAGGTGAACACACGGTGGCAAACGCAACTGCAAAGTTGGATGTTTTGCACCATAAAAAAAAAAAATTGGAGGCTGAAGTGCTCTGTGTTCTGCAAATGTGTAATTTGTTCAGTCACATTAGATCCAGTTTTTGCATTTTAGATTTGAACGTTTACTAAGACATGTTTTAAGATGTTACATGTTGTTATGTGTTTACTATTTGTAGTTATATTTTTAGTATGGATTTGAGTACTGCTTACATATGTTATATTATATAATTACATTACGGTACATTTTAAAGTCTTAATTTGACTTAAAAAAAACACAGCAACCCTGATAATATATTTGTGTGTATGTTGTGTGTATAATATTTTAATATTCTATAATATATTTTGTGTGTGTTCGTCCTAGGTCATCTATCAGTTGTGCGCGTGTCCGGACACTTCAGGGCCTACCATGCGATACCTCAGGACCAGTCAGGACTTCCTGTTCTCTCATCTGCAGCACTTGCCTTTCATATTATCAGGTCCACTGCCTGTCTGCACTCTTTGTTTTGATTTTGTGTGTCCATAACATCCAGTGGAAGATGTACACTACCGTTCAAAGGTTTGGGGTCAGGAATAGTTTTAAATAATTTGTAAAAAAAAACTTTTATTTTGCAAGGATGCTTTAAAATGATCAAACGTAGCAGTAAAGAGAAGACATTTGTAATGTTACAAAAGATTTCCATTTAAAATAAATGCTGTTGTTTTGATCTTTCTATTAATCAAAGATTGCTGAAAAAATGTACGAGTTTCCACAAAATTTTTTTTTTCAACATTGATAATAATAAGAAATGGGTTTTTTTAGCACCAAATCAGCATATTAGAATGATTACTGAAGGATCCTGTGACATTGAAGACTGCTGAAAATTTAGCTTTGCCATCACAGGAATAAATTACATTTTAAAATATATTAAAATAGAAAACAGTTCATTTAAGTTGTAATATTATTTCACAATATCACTGTTTTACTGTCTTTTTCATCAAATAAATGCAACCTTGAAGATAAGAGACTTTTTTCAAAATCATATATTTTTTTTTAAACCTAAACTTATGAACGATAGTGTAATATCCATTTTAAACATGACAAAGGGAGTAAAACAGCCTCTCAGAAGTGTTGTGTAGTAGCCCATCCAGACACTTTTTAACTTCTTTTTATCTTTGATTTGTAACCCACTAATCATAATTTCACATATAGGTTTATAGGAAGGATAGCAACAACTGTTAATGCCTCTGATTGACTCCATCTTTATGTCCCACAGAGAATGAGATTGCTGCTCTGTCTCAGATGTCCTGGTTGATGAAGACTACAGCCATTGAGCTTAGAGTGACCTCACTGAACCGCCAGCGTTCACACACACAGAGACTGCTCAACCTCCTCCTCGATGACCAACCACACACATTACATACAGGTATGTATGAGTTCCCAGAGTTCCTTAAGATGACCAGCTAGCTGCACTGAAGTAAATGCATTTATTGTATCTGTAGCAGATGGAGAGACAGGCATGGAGGAGGAGAGTAGATCAGTCAGCGGTTTCCTGCACTTTGGCACTGTCTCCAAAGGTAAGGGAAAGTCTGACCGCCCATTTAGCAAAGGAAGGCGCCATCTGATTTGGATTATATTTAGTAAACATCCATTGCTCTTTGGTGATCTCAGTACGCAGGAGGCTGCTGAGCGTTTTGGATGCCATAGACTTCAGTCAGGAGGCCCCGGAGCTTCTGCAGCTGGACTTCTTTGAGCGTGCTCAGATAGAACAGGTCATCACCAACTGTGAACACGTCAATGAGCAGGGACACACGGTCTGCAACGTCAAGGTATGCGGATGGCTCACCAATCTGCATGCACTAGATCTCATACTGTAATTTATTTTATTATAAAACATGCAATTAATTATTTCATTGCTTCATCATGTTTCAGTTGCTCCGCCGGGTTTTAGTTGCGGAGATCAATGCACTGCAGGGCATGGCGGCCATTGGGCAAAGACCACTGCTGATGGAGGTTTGTGCATCTGTTATTTGAAGGCAAGAGATACAAAAACTGTGTTTCCTTGTACTGATTATTTCATGTTCTGTCGATATCAGGAGGTGAACTCAGTCCTGCAGCAGGTGGTGGAGAGGAACCGTGTGCGGCGTAGTCTCAGTGCCAAGCGTCACGCTCTGCAGAGCTGGAGGAGTCTGGTGGAGACCATCCTCACGGCCTGTCCTTCAGAGCTCATCCCAGCAGACCAGCGCCAGCTGATCATCAGAGACCTGCTTTTGGACCTGCACGACAAGGTAGGACAACAGATGGAAATGAACTGAGTGTGTTTTTAACGTTGATTTGCTTCTAGCAGATGCTTTTATCCAAATGTGGAACAGCAATTTGACTTGCCTTCTCTCTCTTTTCTGTAGGTGTTATCGGAAGATGCTGCAGGTGAATTGATGCCAATTGTAGCCGGGGCGGTCTTCACATTAACAGCACACCTCAGCCAATCGGTTCTGTCTGAGCAGCAGGGGGCGGTGCCAGAGGGTGGTTCTGGATCAGGATTTGCTTCGATCGCTAACTCCGCTCTTCACCTCATTCTGAGGAAGCTACTGGATTTTATCTTGTGCACAGGTTAGACGGGTCACATTTAAGGCTAATCAGCTGACCTAGGTAAATTAATTCCACCATGTTAGAAGTTAAATGGTCAACCTTCTTGTCTTACTCCCTGGTGTTTGTTTACATCAAGGTGGAGGTTTCCAACGTCTACGAGCTCACCTTTATGGCGCTCTTCTCTACTACCTGCAAATTGCCCAGAAACCCGAGGAGCCTGAGACACTGCAGACAGGTATATGAGCACATACTGTATAGGATTTTATTCACATACACCTACATTCCTAGACAGCATTTTTGGACATCATGATTGCCTCGGAAGGTAGCATTATTTAGCTACCTACAATTTTGAGCCTCCATTTTATATAAATTGTTTTATAAATTGAGAGTGATCGTTGACACTGTATCTGCCTTTGAAAACCATGTAGGCTTTAACCCATTTTAAGAGCAATATTAAGTAATATACAAAATAATTAATACAAATATTATAATATATAATACTGAATTTGCAGGTACATCCATGTGGGAGCGTTTGACTGCCCCTGAAGATTGTTTCTCCAAGCTGCAGAGAGAGAACCTGGCCATTATTGAGAGCTATGGCACTGCACTTATGGAAGTGGTGTGCAGAGATGCTTGCGACGGCCATGAGATCGGCAGGGTAAGAGCAAATAAGTCATCATCATCTTGCTTGGTCAACGAGGAACGAAAGGAAGACCTCCAAATGTCTATTGAGTTGACTCGAGGACAATCTCTTTTTCAGATGCTGGCTTTGGCAGTGTTGGACAGGGTGTTGTCTATAGACAGACAGTGCCAGTGGCTGGTATACCTGTGTAACAGCGGTTACCTGCGTGTGCTGGTTGAGAGCTTGAAACAAGATGATGCCGCCTTGCAAACTCTGCTCACACCTCAGCCTCCACTACTAAAACCACTGTACATCTACGAGTCCAAAATTGCTCTGCTGATCCGTGTGGCTAAGACAGCACAGGGTGCGATGGAGCTTTTGCGCTGTGGGCTGGTCAGTCAGCTGGTGGAGTGTCAGGTGTTTCACATGCTCCCTCAAAACGATGCGCTCAGGTACTCTATAGTCTAGAGTCGAAGCTATAGATGAACGATTGTCTTTCTCTACCCTGCCGCCTTACTCTCTTAATTTCTCTTTCAGAGTGTTTGGGCAGAGAGATCCATCAGGGTTTATTCCTAATCCTCTAGAGAGATACAGACAGATCCTGCTACCTACTCTCAGATTGATGCAGGTCATCTTGACCTCCACCACCACGCAGCACCAGCAGGGGGCAGCACAGGTACTTAAACGTCCATGTAATGATGTCCTCAGAAACAGGCTGAATCCCTCTCCTATACGCTAAAAGAGTGTAGCTAGCGATTGGATAAGTATATACTTTTATGTAGTACTACATCTTACTGCATACTTAAACCAGTGTTGCCCAGCACGGCTATACCACACAATGTTACAGCACATTATAGGGCTATTTGCAAACAGAAACAAGTCTACAGAAAAATTTCATGTCGGCACGTTATTTGAGGGGACTTAGCTTTTCCAATGAGCATGAGTGGCTCGTTGGCATGGGCCGCGAGCAACGGAGTGTCACACCACACAGTGATAACGGTGAAAGTGAAGCCTGAGCACTGAACCCTGAGGGCCAGGGCGGCATATGTTTTCAGCTCATATTTTGGGCCGGTTTTCTTTTTTGGCCAAAAACCTGTGGCCGCAATTTCGGTGCATCCCTAATTATTACAATAAAAAATTAAAAATAAATTTTCTAAAATGTTAATTATTCATTCACATGATCTTTCAGAAATCATTCTAATATGATAATATGCGTATTTGGTGCTCAAGAAACATTTCTTGTCACAGTTTTGCTGCTTATTATTTATGTGGAAACAATGATACATTTTTACAAGATTCTTTGATGAATATAAATTTAAAAAGAACATAACTTTTACATTATAAATGCCTTTACTGTCACTTTAGATCAATTAATAAATTGTAAAATAAAAGTTTTTTTTTTAAATCTTTATATATATATATAAAGAGAAAAGAAGGGAGGGGTTGATTTTAAATAAAAGTGTTCAACAATGATTCACAGAAATTGCTTACTGCATCTTTAAATGTTTACAGAACATTAATTAAGAATAGCAAAAGAGTAGATACAATAAAAATAAACAAGGTTAATGGAAGAATCCATTAAAACTAAATGAATACTTCCATGTTATAAAAGTACTCTCCTTATAACACATATTGTTTGCATTTGCATGTCACTGTTAGCATCTATATTATATTATGTTTGTCTAAATAAATAAAAAATCAACACTAAAATCAATAGTTTTAAATGCTACATAAACATATGTGTGTTTTCGTTTATAGGTGCTCCAGTGGCTCATTGTTCACTCTGATGTCATTCAGTCAATTCTGCATGGTCAAGACATGAGCATGGGTGCCCTACAGGAACTCTCTCTCCTCACTGCCATCATCAGCAAGACTGCACTGCCAGGTGCTGCAACACTACAGCTGCTTGAAGTGCTCCACAAACTGATGCACGACTAATGCTGTGCATGTCAATTTTGGGTTTCAGGAGCCCTCGAGATGGGACAGGAAATCAACAGTGCCGTCCTTATGGAATTACAGGGACACATTGGCAGATTCCAGGTGAAATATTGAAAAAAGATTTTTAAAAACCTCTTTTTAAAGGGGAGAACTAGTTGACTTTAAATCGTTAAATATATGCAAGACAACAACTGTAAGGAAGAAGACCATTCACAGTTTATTATGATGACATTAGGGCTGTGAATTCATTCAATTCATGATTCATAGGTTTTCTATTCAATTCAAGAACCATTTTTGCAAATTCAGAACGATTACAGACGATTCACAATAATATTCGATGCGATTCGATTCTGCATTTTTTTAAGCGCATTCATAGGATTATTTAAATGCTTCCCCTGATGTGTCTTAGTCAGGGTGCAAATTACACAGTGACCTTCAGGGGGTCAAACATTTTGTCCATTAGATGTTAGTTCATGTCAGTAATGATTCTACATCACTTTATTTTAATAGGTTATACAATTTGACATATGTAGAAATGTATGAAGTTTACAACATGATTGACGTTTCCTCTTTCTCCCTCCTTCAGCGTCAGTCGTTGTCTCTGCTCGTGCGGCTGGTGGGCACTGATCGCGCTCGCTACCTGAAGCAGATTGAGGACACTGTTTCCCCTGCCGACCTTGCAGAAAAGAGAGAGGAAATGGAGGTTGTCATGCAACAGGTGATGTCACAGTAAACATAGTTCCCACTTGCTCCTCTCGGTAGGGCGGGAGTGGGATTAAAAAATCCATCCTGTTCAGACCTCTAGCACGGTGTTAAGTGCAGTTTGAAAAGCCTGAGATTTTCTGTAATTCTGTCAACTCTGATTGGCCAAAATCTGCAGACAGGCAACTCGACTTCTCTAGACTGCAGATCAGGACTAAAATCTGGGCATAAGTTGAGTAGTTTATCTCAGCCTTTAGATGTTTCACTCTGATGTGTATTGTGTGATTTCTCAGATTTGTGCTAATATTATGGAGTACTGCCAGACACTACTGCTGCAAAGCTCAGCTGAAGCCCAGTTCTCTCTCTGCCTGTTCAGCCCATCAGCAAGTGAACCAGCAGGTTGGTCTTTGTGACTATGTTGAGAACATACTGGCTGGGTTCTGTAAACTAACCGTGCTTTTTCCTGTGTTGGATCAGATGTGTCCGTTCCCTCTGCGCGGGTGCCCAGTCTGGGATTGGTTTTGCTCCTACTGAAGAACAGCGCCACTGACTTCTTCCGATATCATGACAGCCACAGACAGAGCCTGAACAAGCTCGAGCGAGTGGAACAGCTTCCTCCTGAGGAACTGAAGGAGGTATACATGCAAAGACGGAGAACATGTTTCTCTGCTTGTTTGATTAAAAGGTTCAGAATTTGGAAGATAGGTTATCTATGCCTAACATATTGTTTTGTGTGCAAAGCTGTGCCAGGGTCTGGTGTCTGGTTCTGGTGGAGTGGAAAAGATCCCATCAGTGCAGAGAAACGTGCTTGCCAAGCGTCGGCTCGTCCAGCTGGTCAACAACAGAGCCAAACTTCTTGCCCTCTGTTCCTGTATCCTAACACATAAAGATTGACGGAGAAATCTAGAAATGCTCCGATTTGCTTTCTAAAATAACTTCTTAAGCTTCTGACTGTTTATTTTGAGTTGTTTTTTTCTGGTGATTACAATCTGACACCTGGAAAGTGGACAGCAGTTGCATGTTTTTCTTGACATTTCTCTGAAGATATCATTGAGACGTGCCTGTTTGTGATTTGGCGCCACCTAGAGTTCTACTTGCTCTACTGCACTCCCACTGACCCCAAAGACTCGCTTCTGCCAGGTTACAGAGGTCAGCTGTCCTGCTAACTATCCTTCAAAGTTCAGTTTTAGGTTGTTTTTAACTGCATGAAGGACTTGTTTATCAAATGTCTGACCAATTTCTTTCTGTGTAGATCCTAGTGGCAGCAGAGGTTTAAGTGTGTCAAGAGTGAGCCAACAAGATATTGAACAGGTACATTGCAAATGTCTAGTGATCTAAGTTTTAAATGATCATATGTTGATGAAGGGTGCAAACTGGCGAACCACATGGTCTTTGTCAAAGAGCCACAGGTCCCCGACACTAAATTGATCAAAAGTGACATTAAAGACATTTCTATTTCCATTTCAAATAAATGCTGAACTTTCTAATACTGAAAAGAAAATATCATGGTTTACTACTAAGCAATATTAAGCAGCGTAGCTGTTTTTTTTAGCAGTAAATCAGCATATTATAATATTTTCTGACGGATCATGTGACACTGAAGACTGAGTAATGATCACAGGAATGTTGCATTAAGAAATATATTAAATCAGAAATGTTATTTTAAATTGTAAATATTCCACAATGTTGCCTTGGTGAGGATAAGAGACTTTAAAAAACATAAAGAAATCTTCCTGACTCTCTGCTTGGTATTGTTTTTGAGCGTTTCTTGCTTATGTAGTTGCAGAGCGATGTGGCGAACAGCTTCAGTGAGCCGCTCCAGAGGAAGTTGCTGGAGGTCGAGGGGCTGTATAGTAAAACCCGTTCCCGTCACACCTTCATCCAAGCCCTGACGCGCAGGATCCGGGGCCTAGTGCATCATGCCAAAGGCTGAACCATCACAAAGTGTGCGGAACATTATTCTTTTCAATTAGGTGTCAAATAAGAGCTTTTTGCAGTTTTGATTACTATCAATACATTCAATTGTCTTATGAAGGTCTCTATTGGATTTCTGCTTTTTTCTAATGTGCTAAATAAATGGTTTTCTAAACAGACAGCCATGTGGTTTCTGTAATCTTCTTGGCAAAATGTGCGACTTAAAGACAAAACTAAAATGTCAGTATGATAAGTATTGTACATCTGCTTGAGCAAATTAAGCACTTAATTCCCGTTTCTTGTGATTTGCATAGTGAATAGCTGAGGCTCAAAACCATTGCAGAATAATCTTGTTTAATTTTATAAGGTACACTTTATAGAAGACAGAAAAGTGCATAATGTTCAGTTTATTTTGTATGTTTAAAATGGGCTGTCTTGGCTTTGAGAGCTGGTGTAGCTTTACTGCAGAAAGGATTCAGGGAGTGATAATACCTGCAGGCTACATTCAGATCACATGGTAAGGATGGTTTCAAATGGCAACAATACGCACACGTCCATGTTTTAATACAGAAATGCACATATTCAAGATACCAACCTAGTTGCCTCCCTAGTTCGTCTATAAAAGTGTTCATGACTACATTATAAATGTCAGGCACATCCTATTCAGAAACAATGGACTGTGGAATCAACTGGTTGCAAAGGAAAAAATATAACTTGGCTGTAATGTTACAAAGTAAGGTATCTTTTAAACCATGTTCAATATTTCCCAGAAACATCAAACCACATTTTTTTTTAATGAAAATTTAGTTTAAGATTAATTAGTGTGAAAGGTCTGTATCTCACAATGAAGTTTTGATGAAAGTCAATTTCCAATAATATGCAGCTCGTTCTGATTTGTCTTAAAGAAAGAAATGCTTATTTCTTCAGGATACAAAGGGATGAATAAAAGGTCCAAACTGAACTGAGGGACTAAACATGTAATTTTGTGCTATGTAAAATCATGCATATCTCCCATAAATTATTTTTAAATAAAATTATATTTGTAGTATTTAAAGAACATATACATGACGTGTCTTCCTGCTCCAGCGGCCTACTGAGTCTGATTGTGCTTCCCACACTAGAGGCATCATATACAGAACAAAAACTCATCCTCACACCCTTCCCTATTGGTCGGCTGACTGCCTACGAATAAAATGTATATTACAGAAACTTCTATACAGATTTGATTTACAACCAGTTATTTCATGTCAATACATTATTGATTAGCGAGTTGAATCTGATAAATCGCACACTGTCCATCTCTGATAAATCAATTTCAATGTCAGATTGCTAAGCTACTGCCATCAAGACCATTATTCTGGTCATGTTTGATTCGATTGAGCTTTTAAATAAGGAAAAGTGAATCAGCTTATGGTGGGTGAAACAATCACATTGTTGTTGTTCTTCAGGAACTTAATGCAAGCATCTGGCTTGATCGAGGTACAGGTTTATGAATCTTTCATATTTGATGTGCTGAAGCACTGCAAAGCAGAAGCTGGCATGAAGCTCTTTTGATAACATCCCAGACAAGTTTAATAGGCATTGTTGGTCATGGACTACTGCTAATGGTCAGGAATTGCTTGAGGTTGCAACGGTATGAGATTATCACGCCACGGTATGATAACCATGAAACCATCTCTGAAAATAGCCTAACGGTTTCATGGTATTATCATTTGTTTCCTTATTTATCGTTTGAAAATATCGCAACTTACGTTAGCTACACATCAGTTTTTCTTAAAGAAAAAAAAAATCTTCCAATTAATGCCTCATTTGGAACATTACTAGCCTATAGGCTACTATTAAAAGGGTAAAATAAACAACCGAGACCAATTACTGAATTCATAACTCCAAATTCGACACAAAAAACATATTTTCTTACTAAACATTTAAATTGCACATAAGGTAGTTTTCATACAAACTTTGCTTTATGCCAATTATTCACTCACTCTCTCTCTCTCTCTCACACACACACACACACACACACACACACACACACACACACAAATTAACAGGTTAATTAACCCCCTGGAGATCTTTCTGTAGCTATCGAGCTATGGATTACTTTCCTGAGGTAAATGTAATGTTTCCTGACATGTTCAAACGCAGTTTTATTGACGTGATCCGTGGTTAAATCCCCGATTAGGCGATTAAATGACATTTCAGTAGCCTAAGTTGTTGTGGATCTTTCAAATAAGTTACCTTCTGTTCTGACGTTCGCGCTGTGGATGATCGGTTCACGTTCACTGCGCGCTCCCGCTTAAAATGAAACTACAGCGATTTGTCATACCACATTTAAGAGCGCCGCTACGGTTTTGTTTGAAAATTGACCGCATTTTAAACCTGAGACTTTGTTTCTTATCAAAAGTAACAAAGTATAATGGATGGGACTGAGACGCGCTACAAATGTTGTGAAGCTGTATCCCTCAGACTCACACTTTTTACCTCAGCAGCGCCAGAGTGTTTGTCGCATGCGCAGATGAGATTCTCAATGCGGTTACATTTGTCCAATACCGTCCATTAGTAAATATAAACGGTATGGTAATTGTCAAATTTAATACAACTATATATATATATCATCGTGAAACTAGTAGCCTATACCGCTGCAACCCTAGAATCAACAAAGTGTCAACACATGTTTTGACAAAGTAACGACGGCTTTAAAGAAGGAGTGTCTATTGCATTCAGCGCGTTCTGTAACTGAATGCAATTTATAGTTGCAGTAGATTGCAATCTTAACTTTTTGAAAAGCGCTTGTGTCCTTTTACAATGGCATCCACAAATCTGGATTTTTGCTTCAATATACTACATACATGTAAATGTTCAATATTTTGTCCAATTGTTGTACAATATTTACATTCGACTTGAATCAGTGCATCAGCTGTAGTAGGCTAAGCTGGTGGAATAGCTTTTAGTTCCCCCATGTACTCTTCACACGTGCTCCATTTGCATGAACTTCAAATCTAAGGGACAAGCTGATGTCCATGTCCTTTTAACCCCCATATCCTGGATGTGTTCAAATCCAAATGGAACTTTAGGACAACTGGACAAATGCTGTATAGCTCAGACCGTCCAATAGTGATGGCGCAGCAAGTCTGTGAAAAACAAGCAGGAGCATCAACACTTTTCTTACTAATTGCACCGCCACACCAAGACGTCTTTAAGAAAAGTTTGCTCTCTTTGCTCAGACACCGTTAGAGCTTGGTTCTTGGGTGATTTCCGTAGAATGGCTTTCTTCGGGCGATTCTGGTTCCTCTCCCGTCACCGCCATACGGATCACTTTGAGCCAGCGCTGTTTCAGTTCCTCGCTTTCTGCGACAAAGCTGTGGACTGATTTAGATTGAGATAATCTGAAGCTTGTGGGAGGGTCGGTGGGTCTCGGGCTGTCCTCCACCTGGTAGCCGAGCAGAGGAATTGTGGACTGGGCCTTGACATCCTGTGAGGACAGTGCATCTTTGTTTAGTAAAGGGAAGTGATGTACAGGAACAGAAATAGCACGGTTCAGGAAGATACAAGTGCACTGACCTGAGGTGCTCCGTACAAGTAGAGAACTAAAGCTTCTTTCTGAGGAATGACACACCAGACTTTCTGCCAGGGCTTGTTCTTCTCACAGTACTGTAGGAAGCCACACATGATACTGTTGCCTGAGAACTGAGCAGCTTCAATCTGTGAGGGACAAGAAGAGAAGTTTTGCACTGTATGTGTTGTTTCCTCACTCCTGTATGAGATCAATGAATTTAACAAAGCCTGCATGGTTTTATACACAATTATGTATAAAAAAATATATATTAAAAATTTCAATTATATATTGGTTTTGTCATAATGTAACTTCTTTTTGTCAGTTTCTGTAATTCATTTAAAATTTCAATATTCAGATACACATTAAAGGGAGTCGTAATTCACTTCAACATCAAAATCAAAAAGTACTGTATATAGACCAGGCCAATGTGACCCTACAAAGGATGAAGTTTGAACATTGTTCATGACAAATAAAAACTAAAAACAAACTAAACATCAAAATATCTGGACGCATAACAGTACCGTACTTAAAGGTGGAAAATGGGTTTAATTGTCATGACAAGACAGCTTCATTTACTTAACGAAGTAAATGCAGAATACAATTTATTACTTTTTATTGTGATCTTGAGGTGAAATAATCATGTTCTTGACAGGATTTGAGAGATTCACAGAAAGCAAGCAAAACAAAAAGACAGCCAAAGAAAAGTGTAAGTTTCGGTTTTACAGCATTTAAAATAAGTCAGTTTGCTCTCACGATGCACAATGTGATAATTTAGAAAAGGGAACAAGCAAAACCACAACTTCACAAATGTGTTTTAAAATTATTATCTTAATCAGCTTTGCTCCCTCTTCTTAAGCGTCACCAAACCAGAACGTTAAAACATCACTGTACCAGTGGCAACACTTTATAATAAGTCCAATAATAATATTAACATTATTACACATGATGCTAAACAGATCATTAGTTCATGTAAATGAGTTAGAAATGAAACTTGGACTTGTAAATTCATGAGTGTATGAAGATATTCATCAGCTTCTGATCTGTTAAGCATTACTGAATGTTAATGATGGATTACTGCTGCAGGTTATTATAAAGTGTTACCAACCGATCTTACCGCTGCCGAATCCACCACAACAGTTCGCGCACGTCGTTTTTTCTTCCGTAACTGTATATATAAAGGTTAATGAAGTCTTTTTTCTGACAGTACAGTGTGGTAATTGATACATTATAGAATGCAGCTCTGACCCCAGGTCACCTTATGCGATTTGTGATTCTCACCTCTAGAATTCCCTTCTTCTTGCCCTCCCTCTCCTCACTCTCTATATGGCCAGTCAGGATGCAGAAACAGTCTTTGCACACCTTGTTCATCTTATTCCCATCGTACTCCAGAGGGGCTTTGTAGTCTGAGCACTTCGAGCAGACCACCTGAATGAAATCGACATTTAAGCACATGTAATACACTTCAAAACTGTAAAAACACGAAATGTTTTTAGTTTTGCTGCCGCTTACGTATCCACAGGCCCGACAGTGATGTCTCCTGCGTGTGAGCGCATAAAAGGCTTCTTTACACTTCATGCACATGGTCACCTCGTTGTCTCGGATCCAGCGAGGGGCTCTTTTACCCAGCTCCGCTATTTTAAGTTCCTACATAGAAATATAGACATGTCATGAAATGTATAATCAATGTAAGTGCATGGTCTAAAGCGCAGGGCACAAGTGCACTTAGGGCGTGTCTGAATCCACTTTTGCTAGTTTAACGATGGGAAAAATTATCGGCGCGCGCGCCGCATGGTCTAGAACGGTTGTCCCTATTCTCTTATTGAGTAATAGGTGTGTTTTGGGCATAATGTGCAATAAAACAATCAGAGTCTCATCTCCTATTCCCTTTAAAAGCCATGGCGGATTCACGGTTTAAACGGTGGAGTTTGCAAACAGAAAGACTGAACGCTTCTCGGAAACGGATCTGCTCGTGCGCGAGGTTACCATCTACGGGACAAGCCGGATTCCATCTTTATGTACACTATAATAATATTTTTAATTGTAATCCTTTTATGTTTCATATTTGGCTAGTTTGTGTGCTGCTGCGTGTCCCTGTGTGTGTAATAAGCAGAGTGTACGTGCGTTGTGGACTTGCCTATGGGCGTGTATTATTAATGCGCCCTTTAAATAACATTGACCAACTGAAACCTGGTCTGTCAGTCAATTTCAGTTGCCTCAAAATAGCAACACTGCAATAATGTGCCTGAATACACCTCGTTTTCAGACCAATATGCCCATGGGCGCACACAGATGGGCGCAAATGCATTTGCCATTTAAACATCGCAGGACGCAGGATGTGAAAATTATTATATGATCACCCGAAAAAAAGTAATTTTCACCAGAAGCATTGATGTTTGCAGGACTCCGTGTTCATCTGCCTCCACTTCTGTTTCATTAAGACTTTAATTATTGATTTAATTAGGGCCCGAGCACCGATGGTGCGAGGACACTATTGGAATTGCTCTGTTTATAACCAATTAAAATCATTAAACCATTTAAAATAAATTATTATTTTAATTACAAACATTCAGTTGTTTAAATGATTGTTCAAATGTGTAATTTAATCATTATTTTAAATAATATCAATATTAAAAAAGTCAATACATGGCAAAACCCCTTTCCGTTATGTAAATGTATAAATATTCCCTTACAATAACAGAGAGCATTCGGTATCTTGCGTTACGTAGTCCAGGTGAATTTTAAACTTCTGAGAATAAATACTGACCGATGTTTCCTCCACATCTTTGCATGCTGACTTAAAGGTCTCATTTTTCTGGAGGGAGATGTGTATCGTTTCCTGGAATGCCTAAATCACAGAGGAAGTTCATTTTGAAAATGGACTTCTAATGACAATGTAATTTTCATCAAATATAAAAAAAGGGAATATTAAATTCTTACCTTTATCCAGCTTTTTTTATCCTGTTCAGAGCTGCAATGAGGCAACAACACCATTAAAAACAAAACTATATTCTGTATGCATTATAAATGCCAGCACTTCTAGAAAGGTGGCAAGCACAGATGGTACGGTCTTGTACCTGGCCTGCAGCTCCAGTGTACGTTCCTTTCCAGAAACCTGAAAGGTGTGAGGATAATCGTCATTGAACGTCTCCATCACCTTCATCCCTTCAATGCCAATACGTGTGCGCACTGTAAACTTCTGTCCCACCAAGCTGAACTTGGGAACGCAGTACAGAAGCATGTTGTTGAACTGTGGGAAAGAGATATTTAAGAAAATGAATTGCCGAATGCTAATTAAAACTGTTTTATTTGAAGCTAAATATTCATAGTAACTCATCAATGACTGAGATAGCATGGACAATAATTAGTTGTCCTCACCAGGAACAGATATCTGTCCATGGCTGAAGTATTTCTGGCCGCCAGTTTCAGAATATGACCCTCCTTTATTAACTCATTCGAGGGGTTCACGATGTCCTCTTCTTCTGCCAACATCTCATAAATTTCTAACAATTTCTTAAGGTTTTCCTAAGAGATAAAGAGAAAGACCAAAAAACAGAAACATTAATGAAAAAAAAAAAAAAAACTTAAGTGGTCTAGTCTTTCAATTTCAAGAGAAAAGCACATTTTTCTTTTTTACATGAGCAATGGCTGCACTAATTGTAAACTAATTCAGCTTTTTAGCTTGATTTGAAGTGTCAAAACATTTATGAGAATTAATTTAAAAATATATATATTTGGGAGATGTTATTGATATAACTATAGACTAGAAAGATTCTAAATAAAACAATAGTGGATTTACCATCAAAAATTGAACGTCTAATGTTAAAATGTATGTTTGCAATGTAACCTTCTCCGTTTAAATACTTTGGTCAGTTCAAGAATAATTTATAGATAAAATAATTAAAAGAGCAGTTTCATGTCTATCCTGGTCAACTGGTCAAGGCAAGTAAATAAATACTTTTTACTTGATATACTATACTTTACTTTTTAATTATTTACTTAGTGTAATTAGATTACTACACTAATTATTCTGTTGAAAATGTAATCAGTATCTAGTATCTAGACTTCTTTTAGCGTTTTTGTGTGTGTTTGGGAACACAATTGTCTAAGACAGTTAATAAGCCAAAGTCTATTGTCAAAGTGGTTCAGTATAAGGCATTTCAGAATTTCATTTTCAATTGAGCGCATTTTTTAATGCATATTCTTTGAATTAATGCGCATCTTGCCATCTCCATCCAATGTTTTTTTTTAATGTAATATCCAAAAACTGCACATAAAGATGGGTGGATGATGTAAGCATAGCTAACAAGACATAATCTAGAGATTCAGTTGTACAGCAGAGGAAAAACACTCACTGTTTTCTTAATGGCAGTGTTGGAATGCGTGGCAGCCATGGAAATAATCTCTAAAGACTCTGCAAAGACAAAGATTTCGTATTTAAGAAAGGTCACGTTTAACGGCAGTCTTAGGAACCGGTTCACTCCTGGACTCACTTTCAGCATCCCGTCGGTCTATGTGATCCGGTGGAAGTTTCTTCAGATAGTCTTTGAGCAGCATCTCGTATCGTGGCACTCTCTGAACAGGCTCCAACATGTGATTCTGCAGCGTCAGACTGCCACACACTTCTTGAGACTAAACACACAAACATGCACACATGAATCTACAAAACACTAAAGGAGGCAAAAAGGTACAGATATATCGAGACAGAGTAAAGACAACGGCAAGGGCTGCGTTTCTCAAAAGTATCGTAAGCCTAAGTAGATCGTACAGAACCAATGGCACCAATGGTCTCAATGATCAACTTAGCTCACAATGCTTTTGAGAAATGCAGCCCAGGCCAATTTAACCAGCCATAATTTAGGGGCTTTCACACTGGGTAGTTATAGGACCGCCAGTAGGAACTCTGGCGTAAGCTGGCCGTCAGTGACGTCATTTAAAGCTGCAGTCCGGCACTTTTTGGGGTTTAAAAATATCAAAAAAGACATTTTTGAAAAAAAAACGTAACCAGCCAGTGTTCAAAACGATCTGCTTGCCTTACCTCGATTCAAAACGGTAAGCTTGTAATAATGATTTTAATTCCAGTGGTACTGGTGGATTTCCGCGGGAATTTCGAGCATGTCTTTGCGTCATTACGTCACTTCTGTACACATAGAGAAGGAGTCCCCGGCTAGCGTGTGTGGCTGATGGAGGTGGAGGTTTAGCTTAGCACTTGGTATGGCGGATCCCGAAAGTTTAAAGCGACAATCACCAGTGACAACTGGAGATTCACCAGTTGTAAAACCCAAAGACTTAAAAAAATATATATTTTTCACGTTTTGACGTGATATAAGCAATCGTTAGATTTAATCAGCATGATATAGCTACTGCAATGCTTCCCCCCACCCCCCGAATTTGGTCAGAACAAAAGTGAATGTTACTTACTTGTTCAGATGACATTTTCCGATGAAAATTCTAATGTTGACACTTTCAAAAAGTATACTCTGAGATTGCTGATGACAGTAACGTTACAGTATCCACAGCGACGCGGCAGCCTCAATACATTGTGTTCATCCGCGCTGTTTCATGCCGATTTACTACCCACGCACAGTTAATAATTCCGCGAATAACTGCAATTGCAGATTTCTAACAGAGATGGCGACAAAGAGGAAAAACGACGGACTGCAGCTTTAAGCACGGCATTCAACAACTTCAACAACTCCATAGCGTAAAGGTTGAGAAGTGGCTGAACTTTGGCGTCAGTCCATCTATCGCTGTTTTCAATGTTCGTGAAGTCAGTTCATGGAGTCAGTAAACGTAAACTGGAACCTGCCTTCTTTAAAAAGCCGTTTAAACACAGTGTTTCGTATATAGCATATAGCGTTCTGCTAATCAACCTACTCTTATGTGACTGGTAGTTCCTATTGTGCTGGGTTAGAACCCTACTCTGAAGTAGGAGCTAATTCCTATAACTAAAATTGCTCCCAGTTCCTGTGGTGCGAAAAAGCGGGTACTTCCACTAATAGTTATAGGAACTATGAAAATATTCCTCTGCTGTAAAAGCCCCTTTTTGTCTATTTGTAAATTATTGGTGGTAGTTCTCTTTTATATCGGGAATAAAATCTACCAACATCCTAACCTTATCAATAAATCTTGTTTTACCATATATTTTGTACAATACATTAACTTAATTTCAACATTTAATTACACTGAATAACACTGAGTTTCTCATTTAATATTACATTTAATTCTTTTGGCATTCCAGTAATCATCTGGCTCTTTAAAAACCCTCTTTAAAAAACAAACATGTTTAATACATGCATCAGTGATCACCTGGATTTCCAGAATGATAGCTTTAAATGGAGGTGATCGCTCGGTCCATTGCTTCACCAGATCCATGGCATGATCAAAGTTCCTCACATACTCCGCGTACATCTTCAGGAAGGGAGTGAGCTTCTGTAGGATGTCCCCAATGCGAGGTGTTGACGTCCTGGTAGAAAAGTCTCAGAGCATTAACACCATATTTCTTCCAATTAAACCACATGTCCACAAAGTGAGAGTGTGAATGTCTTACCATTCTCCCATGCGCTTTTCCAGGTCAGGCAGAAGGAACTGGCTGTGGAAGGCATTAATGGAAGAGATGTTGGAAAAGATTTTCATCACCACATCCACGGGGAATGTGTCTTTTCTTGCCTCTTCTATCAGCTTGGCATAAAACACCTGCACAGCAGGGCCAGAGTTAGATGATGTATGATCTGTGTGCTTACTACTATCTTTAAAATGTTCAGATTTCCATATTGGAAAACAATGCTCCTGGTTTCCCACTTACAAGAGTTCAGTCTACCAAAAAATATCCTCATGAAAGAAACTAAACGGGCACTTACCTTATCTAATAAGTTAAGTCGTGTAACATAGGCCTTCTCTGTCTGCAGAAGTTCATTTGCTATCTTGTAGAGCTTCTGCTCATTGGTTTCCTAAACAAAAGAGGTTCGATATATTAACTTAAATATAAAGATATGATCTTGCATCTGATACAAAATATCTTTCTTTTATATGATTCATAGTGTTAAAGATCTCTGAGGGTGAATGTTACAAATATAATAAAATTGAACACCAAAAAAATGCAATTATATTGGGCATAAAATATAATTATAACCATCTATAGTTTGAATAATGGAATTCTTTCATGACTTTTAAGCAAATTTTCCCCAATTCCCATTATTGTAATGTGTAATGTCTCAAAAGAAATACTTTACTTTTGAGTTTGTTATACTTCTTCTTATAAATGGTGATTCACACTAGATTCTCATAAGTGTAATACTAATAACAAATTAATATTAATAGCAGTACAACAAATACTAGTATTATTTATATACTAATGAAAATAATGTCACATTTAAAAAATATATTATTTTTTAGCAAAATATAAATATATATATTTTTTTATTAGATTTAGGGTTGGAACATGACCTTTATTCACCATCAAACGTTGTTTTTTTTTTCCTCACACTGTTTGATTTTAAATTTTTCCAACTCTTCTTGAAGCACTATCAATTATTCAGATTGTCTAAAGTTCTGAGCTTTGAGCTCATTTCAACTTAAATTATACAAGAGATTTTTGTTGGATTTTGCTGAGAGGGAACTAACACTGCAGAAATGCTTTGTTGTGACACCGAGCTCAGCATGCCGCTCACATGGCTGAAGGGAAACAGAACTCTGAACATAAAGGTCAAGGGCAAAGCCAATCCAGAAGTTGACTCCCACTCCACCTACATTCCTCACCTCACCATAACATTTCTTCTCCTCTTTCTCGCTATCACACCCATACACGAATGAACAGCCACTGGCATACACACGCTGTACACACTGAGGTCTGTTAAAGGAACTTCCTGATGCACACCGACCACAAACAGTTCTAGTATCTGCCTGTCAGCCCTCTGAAGACACATAGCCTATCTTTTCTTATCAGAATCTACAACCTCAGCTCACATAAATAACCGTCGAACTGTTTCGGACACCCTGCACCACTTAGCCGACGGAAGAAACCAACTAACTTCCAATATATCCAGCTTTTGGCACAATTGACTGCAATTCAAAAGAAGTGTATTGTTGAAACATACCTCGGAGGACAGGAAATGAAAGGATGGATAAGAGGAAACAAGTAAAGCCAATGAAAGAAGTTCTGGCATGGACATAAAATGGAAGGTCTGTGCTCTTGAAGATTCACAGATGTTCACATTCACAGAAAAACTGGTTTCTTACATTTTATGAAAGAACATTTTATTTTATTTATAAAATGCATAAAACAAAACATTCTAAAAATGTTTTTAATTACAATTAAAATAATTGAAACTACAAAATGACAAATATGTGGATGAATGTGAATTTTATAGTGACCAAAAATATTAATAAAACAAATTATATATATACACACACACACACTTGCAATTAATTGCAATTAATTAATATCAAAATAATTAAAACTATGAAATACAAATGGAAGTGAATTATGCAGTGACCAAAAATGTTAGACAAATAATTTTAATAATAATAATAATAATAACAATAACAAATTAAATAGTTAATAATATTTAAATAATAGATATAAATATAATAAATAAATCATATTTTAACTAATATATATATTTTTACAACTATGAAATAACACAAATGTAATAAATAAATCATATTTTAACTAATATTAAATTTTTTAAAACTATGAAATAACACAAAATGTAAGTAAGGAAGTTATTTAGTGACCTAAAATGTTAAACAAATCTGAAACTGTCTTGAATCTAGATTAAGAATAAACTCAAATATAAGTGCTAGACATTCTCTTAACCCAACTTCATGAAGTTCCAATGGCATTTAAAAAGCATCGCAGCATGAGAAGTTCACATGTATGCTGGACATCAGACAGTGATGTGTATGTATGTATGTATAGTATATATATACTGTACATATATATTTCATTAAAATTGTTTGCTATATATATATATGTGTTTATTTATTTAATTAAAATTGGTCATATTATAGCAATTGTATATATAAAGCAATAAGGAAAAAGAAAAGAAAAAAACCCTGAAAGCATTAATCCATCTGCAATGTTTTCTTTAGAGGAAATGAAGGCTGTAAGGCTAAAGGTTAAAAAAAAAAACCGAGACTGTAACGTCAGCATGTAAGCGTCAGCATGTAAATCTAGCGGATGAGACAGCACATTGCACATAGCCGGGCCTGAGGTGTCAAATAACTTTCAGTGTGACAGAGTCAACACCGACTCCATAACCACACTCACACTCACACTCACACACACACACAGACAACATCTGAGATGATCTTTGCAGTATTATGACAAAGTATGCCTCACCAATCCCCTCAGATATCAAAAATCTCTTACCTTCTGCTCAGGGATGCTGTCCATCACCACGTCCTGCTGCTCAGGTGCTTTCTTCTCCGGCTCTTCGGCCTGGTCAATGTGAGCATGAGACAGATCTACACAGTCATCGTCCAGTATTGCCCTCTTAGCCATACTGGTGGCATCTCCATTCAGCAGTCCCTGCGTTTCTATCCTCACGACCGGAACGGTGTCGTGCGTAACTCCATCCATGTCCCGCTCTCTGTTCACCTGTGTCAGAACCCCATTGGGGGGTTTGAGAGCATGACGCGGGCTGTTGGCGCCAGAGCCGGAGTCTGTGGGCTGCTCCGTCGGTCTCTGGTAGTTCTTATGAGGCGGGCTGGAGTTAGGAGCTCTGCTGACCTGCTTCAGAGGAGCGCCCTCCCTCCGACTGTCTGTGTGACTGTGTGTGTGAGAGAGAGAGATAGACAGAGTAAAGAAAGGTCACCTTCTTTAGAGTCAGAGAACTCGTCTGAACTCAACAACAAACTTTTACGACGAACAGTGTTGGACAAATAGAAAGATGCAGAGAAGAGAAAAATGTGTTGTGTGTGCGAGTGTGATTTTAAAGCTTCCTCTGTCTGCATGTGTGTGTGTTGCAGGGGACGTCGTGTGAATGTGCGGGTCATGGGAGGAGTGGAGGAAAAGAGGATAGGAGGAGGATGGGAGGAACAGGGAGGGTGAGGAGAGGTATAGAACTCGGCTGCAGAGCGTCCCATGAGACACGGCTGCCCTACTTCAGAATGCATGCCAACATGCAAGCGAGCACACACACACACGCGCACACACACATTCACACACTCAAGAGAGTGAGATGGTCTTTCTCTTTTGAACAAAATGCTTTCAGGAACAGTGGAAGCAAACTATAAAATATGTAAGAGATCATATACAGTGCATCCAGAGACTAGTCAGGCTTTTATCACCCTGAAGGGATTTATTTTGTGGTAATGACCAGCTGACTGTATATGATTCTACATGGCTACTTAATAAATAAATAAAATGGACATGAAATATTTATTCAAGCTGAAATTATTTTACTACGCGATAAGAAACATGAGAAGATCTGCTCCATCAAGTTGAGTCACTTTGACCAGAGAAATGTTTCATGCACATTTAATGAAAAGGGAAAGTCTCAGCTTTCTATTCATGTAATTATTTGGTTTTGACTGATTGACTCCGCTTCAAAATATGAGATATTCAACATATTACAATATATCATATATTATAATCAAGACAATTGGTATACACACCACATTAAAAAGTGTCAACAGCATTTATTGTTTAATTTCAGCCGTAAAGAAACAAGTAAACAATTACCATATAGAAAGCTGAGACTCTGTTTCTTCAAAACAACAACAACAACAACAACAACAACAACAACATCTTAGCATTGCATCTCCACAAATGCCTCATTGCAACTTCCGACTCGAAATGATCACGTCACATATAGCGATAGACCAATCATTATCAAGTATTCCAGAGAGCGGCATAATACGAATACTTTACTTGACTGATGAATAATAAATAATAGGGATGCACGATATAGAAACTGTGACAATAACGTTAAAAGTGCATATTTTTGTATATATTTGGACAACTTCTAATAACATCCTAATCATACTGACATAATGATATGATCATTTTTGGACAATATGGTCACTGATATATTGGGCATCCCTATTAATAATCAGAACTCCACATAAGTAAACCGTAAAAACGTGATGCATTCATAACTTCATGTAAGCAAGCATAACAAATAGAAGCCACAACATAAGGCTTTGTGGTACATGCACACACACACACACAGATATCCTGCACCTCCAGCTGTTTCCCTGTCTATGGCCCACCTGCCCTCTAGATCAGATAGCGTTTCCTGTGAGATAGAGAACAGAGATGTGGATCTGAGTGTACGGAGCACCACAGTTAACACTCCAGATTACAGACGGCTATTAATATACCGTTGAGCTCTGGACCGCTGAGACAGATTAATATATGCCATCTAATATATTGTTCAGTGTTTCGCTCAAAACATTTCAGACCAGTGGATGGCTAACAAAGTCTTATTAATCTGGTGTGATAAAATGGAGTAACATCCTAGGCAAAAATAATGCTATCATATGAAGCCACACAAGTAGGACGGTATGGATTTCAATGTTTTTTCCCATGAGGTTGTAAACCAACCCCCTGCAGTTGTCTCGGGTCATGGCTCTTCGTTTACCATTCATAAGTATGTGTTGGACCAGGCCAAGCAGCTGCAGAAATTTCAGACCCCGGTTTACTCCATCAACCCTTGCTCACTCACTTTACTTCAGAGCTTACAGGATGAATTCCTGCACAGATTCTGACCCACACACAAAACAATGCACTAGAAAGGCAGGCAAAACAGGATAAGGGCTCGCAGGGAATTATTTGTGCGGAACTGGGGTTAATGGTCAGTCCATTTTGTTACGGTGGCCATATGGTTTCATATGAGCTAACTCAGTGACCTGACACCAATGCTGAGCTACAGTCTTATAGCAGATGACTGTAGTGGATATTACAACAGTTAAGCAGATGCATTACACTGAATTTATCACGGTCAAGGGCCATTAGTGCTCAAACCCACATAACAATGGAAAAAAAACAGTAATACACTGCTTCAAGAGGCTTAGGATCAACTTGGGATTATAGAATTCAAATCAAATGCGTCTGTAAACATATAATAAAAAACATCCCAACTAACTAAATATATTTGGTACAATGGGACCACGAGCGTCCTTGGAAATTAGATTTTCACAGTTGTTTTGTTATAGAAAATGTACGCAGTTGTCCCTAATGTGATTTTGGAAACAGTCGTATGCTTTTAAAACATATGACGCAACATAACTACTACAAGGATGGGAGTTTGTGTGTTTAGATATGAATTAGCATTCAACATAATGTTTAAATAATTCAATGATTATAAAATTCATGTTTGAGGTATGACAGTGCACATATATGTTCAGAGGTGCAAAGAGTTCCTGAAAACCATATTTGAGTAAAAGTACAGATACCTTACAGTGAAAATGACTCCATTAGAAGTTACAAGTCACCAATTCCAACAAGACTTGAGTAAAAGTCCAACCCCCGGTTTCACAAGACTAGTTTGAGCTGTCTTAACTGAAAGCCACATGTACTAGCATACTGTCATTGCAATTGATTTGTCTCAAGATGCACACCAGTAATGTATTTTCCTGATGCATGTTTATAAAAGCTACTTAAATGTCCTAGTTGAACAAAGGCTTAATCTAAGGCCTGTCTGTGAAACAATACTCGAGTATTTTACCAGTACTAAATGTGGGCTCAAACATGCACTAGTCCTCAACAACTAAGAGACATGCTACACACCACTATTAATGTTGTAGAATAACATGTGGAAGTCTCTTCAGCCACAGACCTTAAACTCTTAAAAACCTATTAGAAATTCCAGAGGGAGCCCATGGTGAATTAGCCTTGCAGGTTGGCCTACAAATGACTGAACAGCTCTATTGGCAGTAAAACATAATTTAGAGTTAGACATGAGCCATTAAAAAGTATAAATCTTTGCACACTGAAGTATGCAGCTTTAAGCACTTTCAATATAGTTGTACCCGAAAAAAATGGCTAGACATAAATTGATAAATTACCGGTAATCGTGTTGAAGTTATCAAACACAAAAGTAAATGTCTCATACAAAACCAGTTCTTTCCACAATGCTTAAGAAACACAGAATTGTACACTGGACGTCAAAGATACAACTAGCTTCTGCTTTTTGATCTTCTTGTGTAAGGTCAGAGAAGATTTGTGTGTGTTAATGTGACAGTTAGTGAGACATTACAAAAAAACAAATCTTACTGACTCAAACTTTTAAATGGTAGTGTACTCATGACCTTAAACTACCTCAAAGCTACACTAAGGGCAGAATCTATAAATATAAGTCAAACACTGATCATCAGCCAGGCGTGTTTATCCAAAGCGACTTACAGTGCTTTCAAGGTAAACTTCTGCAAAACCAAACAAGATCAATGAACTTATTTGTGAAAATGTCAGTATCTACGTATCCCTGAACAGAGAAAAAGAGAAGTAGTAATTGATCCCAAGTTTACCTGTTCACCTCAAAGCGACTGATGAGGTTGGACACTCGGCCCTTCCCTCCTACTCCTTCTACTCCTCCCCCCTCCATGCTGGGTATGATGAGTAACGTTCCAGCAGCCAGAGGAAAGGAGACTTCCGTCACCGGACTCTGAAGGTATGCTGGCTTAGGAGGCACTGCAGAAAATCACAGAGAGGACAGAGATTATATTTACATGCTATGGCAAACAGCATTGAGTGGAAGGCGGAAACAGATTGAGTGGTAGATCCTTTTCCTATTTACTACCCAAACTCTGGAATAGACTTCCTAGCCTTGTTCGGGAAGCAGACACGCTGTCAGTTTAAATCTAGACTAAAAGCACATCTCTTTAACCTGGCATACACCACACATTATCAATTTCTATTATTCATATCAGTTAAATGATTGTTAGCTGCATAAATTAGGTCAACCGGAACCGGGAACACTTCCTATAACACCCGATGTACTTGTTACGTCGTAAGAAGAATGGCATCTGAGCTAATATTAGTCTGTCTGTCTCATCCTTATCCCGACGTTACCGTAGTCAGCCGGATCCGATCCATATCCAGGTCAGAAGGTGGACCTGCACCTAGATACGACCAAAACACAAAGTGTCAGCACAGACCGTGTCTACTAGACAATCCCTTGTGAAGGCCTCGTCGACCTGACAGCCATCGGCACAGATCCTCAGCAGAGACCACAAGAACCAGACAGGTCCTCCGCACAGACCCTATGGCCAGCTTCGGCTCCATGATGAATCGATCTTCAAGCTAAAGGAACTGAATGAATATTTGAATGCTACAGATCCTGATCTGAATTCTGACTTGTGATGCCGCCTGAATCATAATGACACCGTGTTCATTCATTGGCTAGAGGAGAACTGGCCCCCCGACTGAGCCTGGTTTCTCCCAAGGTTTGTTTTCTCCATTCTGGTCACCTGATGAAGTTTGGGTTCTTTGCCAGGGTTGCCTCTGGCTTGCTTATTTGGGGACAATTAGTATTCAACCATATTTTTGATCTGACGCTGTTGTATGAGAACTGAACGGAGCTGGACGATGACATCATTTTTGGCGGGACTGCTTTATAGATGAAATGAACTAATTGAATAATTGATGACCATTTTCCTGTTATCACTATTAAGCTTAAAGCTGCTTTGAAACAATCTGTATAAATAAAGGTGACTTGACTTGGAATCAGTCTCCACGATCTCCATGCCATGTCACCAGAGTGGCATGAACTACGATAAGCACCCAGGATCACGTGATGTTAAGTGTCTTGCCCAAAGGCAAACCAGCCCTGAGTGTTTACTACACCTCAAACTGCATCCAAAATGCAAATGTAAAACAAATTGCCCAAATGAAAATTCTATAAAATATTTTCACATATTGAACCCCTCAGTAAAGATGTTTTAGGGAAGCGCTTGATTTAGTGTTATTAACACTGCCACACCACAAGGTGGCAGTGCAGCTTCAGTGTGTTCCGATGGAACCTGATAATTCTAAGCAAGGTGAGATGAAGTGCATCTGGAAGCCAAGAAGTCTGTCTCTACCTGCGGTGAGCGAATCACAGCTAATCTCAGTCAATCTTATGGGGTGGAGATACTGCAGAGCTTAAGGCTCCATCCAGATATAAATAGTGTGTGCCCACACATTTCACACATCTCTAATTACCGGTAAGCGAGTGTGGTCTTTGAGGTTTATGTCAGTGGACTTTCTGCCTTTCATTTTACATGGGAATATAGAGGAACGATACAATTTCTGATCTATGAAAGAGGAATTCTGTTCCGGCCCAATGTTGATCTTTGAAACATTTTTAAATATATGCAGTCAATGTTCTGAACACTTTTTAGTAAACATGAAGAGTAAAGACATTATTAGAGACTAGGATTGTCTGTATTTTATTTACAACCAAAGGACCTTCACAAATGTTTAACTGACGCATATCACTAGGAAATCATTCACACTTTTCAAACACACTCTGCTTAGTTATCAAGCTTGGGTTCAAGGACACAGAGGATCCTTTACTCATCTCAACAGTGTTATTTCAGCATTAATCAGTAGCCATGCTGATTTGAATTCCCGTTAGTGGTAACATTTAGTGTTCAGAGCCTGTTGTAAAGGGGAAGACGTGTTTGTGTGTAGTGGTTTAGCATGTACTTCTGGAAAATGTGTACGGCTTTGCACGAGTAGTTATCAACAATGTGGAATTGAGGAGGGATTTATTCGTGTATGCATGGTGCGCAACTCTCTACCTTGTGGTTTGGTATACAGTGGTGGCCGTTGGTCTGAAACTCTTCCATTTACTCCAGTTTGGCTCTTATTGCTGAATCTGCATCCACGATTCAACTTTTCATTTGGACGACCTTGCTCATCAGGACTGCTGCTGGCAACAGCTGCAGGAGACAAAAGGAGGATGGAAATAAATGGAATAGCCATTTCAAAAGCAGTTTATTTAATATACTGTAAAAACCATACTGTATGCAGACTTCAATTGAGTAATATTAACATGCAAATACAGGTTTCTGGCTTCTGTGCAGAAGTGAAATGCAAGAGGTCTGTTTTCTGTGCTCCTGATATCAGTCAGGGCTGGTATAAAAGTGCCCTTGAAACTAAAAGTGACTTCAACTTGAAACAAAAAGCTAAAAATAACCACAAGTTCCTCCGCGTCATTTGCAGAACAAACAAAGTGTTTCAGATTGTTTGGATAATCAATATTCAACCTATGAGGAAGCTTTTTTGTTCACCTCAACCAAGAAATGTTTCCTGAAAAATGTTTCCTGAAGTTTTGATAAATAAGGCACGCACATATCTGTAGACACTGACAGATTGCAAAAGCTCAGATCTAAAAATGATATGGGTCATTATGTTGCACATGAGGAATTCAGTTCGGTTTTAAATCTGGACAAATAACTGCATGAAAATGATCTTTGTTCTATGGATTGGTTTCCGCGACAGAATAGAAAAAAAAGAAGAAAAAAAACATTTCTCATGTGGTTCTCAAATTGTACGAGCAAAACTTCAATCTTTCCAAACCATCACTAACAAAGTCTCTTGGGAAAAGAATAAGTAAAAAAGTAACAAAATCTAAAAATAAGTACAGACAGGTACCTGTTTATACATCAACATCAAGTCAACATGAAACGCCTTTGCAACCCATTTGACTTTCATAATGTGACATATTTCCGGTGTAACAAGTTTGAGTAAAATGTAATTAGTTACCGTATTGTAAGTATCTTTTTGGCTACTTTGTAGTTTTACTGAGTATCAAAGATATTAGCAACTTTTACTCTCTACTTGACAACATTTTTGAATAAGTATATGCACTCCTTACTCCATTACTTTTGTGATAAGTGATCCAATTACTCATTACATTTTGCAAGGCACCTAACTTTTTCTGCAGCAGTTTATTTCTGCTACAGAAGGGATATCGCCATCTACGGGGCATTGTGTGTACTAATATATTGTGTGTTTTGTCCTTACCCAAACTTGTCAACAAGGCTACTTTCAGCAACTACCTGCTAATGCATCACATTTGTGTAATCGCAGGTGTTTCATATGAGATGAAGACATGACTGAAGCCAGTGATGAGGCCAAAACCAGCACATCCAGTGCAAGTTGACGTTGACTAGATAAATGTACTTAACATTATTTTATATGTCATATTGAAGACCTTTTTGAAGAATATTAGTTGCCCTTTTTGAGTACTTAAGCTTAACTGAGACAGGCTGCTGTGTCTACCTGGATTTATTGCAATTTTGAGCTGCTCAGTTTGATTTCGACTTTAGAAAATAAACGTGATTGCTCTCTTCACAAATCAACCGTTTCTTGTTTTTCACTGGCATGTCTCTTAGTTGAGGACTAGTGCATGTTTGAGCCTACATTCAGCACGAGTAAAATACTGTATCTGATTTTAACAGTACTTAAGACCTTTACTCAAGTCATATTGGAATTGGTGACTTGTAACTTGTATAACTTGTAAAAGTCATTTTTGCTGTAAGGTATCTGTACTTTTACTCAAGTATGGTTTTCAGGTACTTTTTACACTGATAAAAGTTTGGGAGGGACTTGATTTTATCCTATAGAAAATGACTTGATCTTAAACTGGTCTCTGGCAGGTTTTTGGGGGAAGGGGTTTAAAAATAAGAGGACCTGGTGTTGTTACTTTTTAATAAAATACATAGATGTTAAGAAATGAAGTTAACGTGAATTCTCCTTCAGAATTCTCCTTCAGAATTCACCATATTTTGCTTCCGTAATGTACTTTTATGTACATCAACCAAAAAGGAAAGAAATGTTAGAGATAGAGCAAGTTTTATATTTTATTAAGTTTTTTTAATTACACACACTGATTAATCTTTCATAATAAGATGAGGAACGTGTACTAAGGAAGTAATAAGTAAATGGTTAGTTTTGTCTTTTTTGTGGACTTCAACAAGTTCACTAGCATTATGAATGCGAGAAACTGCAACGCGCAATATAGTGGAATAAGTCCCACATTCTAAATGAAATATCCAATCGCAACCATGCAATTGCAACTTTATAAATTCCACTGAAAGCTATGTACAATCCAGATTTAGATTCCTATTTAAGTTATATTTCCTGTTAGATCACTTCCAAAAGTTATAGTGTGGGCTTCCCTATTCTCATAGAATCAGTATTGTAAAACTTTTATTGTTAAAGCTATATAATCCTTGGGGTGAATGGGGCTTTAGATTAAAAGAGTGCAGGAGCACATAGTTAACCTCTCCAAAATTCCTCAAAAAATGACTTGACTCATAGTCAGGACAGCTATTTTGAATCCATAATTTTGAATCCATAAACATAAAATACACATGCACACACAACATTAACAGTTTTATCGACAGTCTAGCCCTCTTTTTTGACATCTTAGAAATCTCCATTTGGATGCAATGAACAGGAAATCCAAGTGTGTTGCTTTCTACTGTAAACCGTCTTGTTAAAAGGCATGCATGCAAACGAAGAGCCCATGTCCTGTTAAATTAAAGCATGGGAATGTTAATGCATTAGTAAGCACAAAGAGAGTCTTTCTATGGCCTTCTCAGGCCTTTTCTTCACTTACGCCAATCTAAACATCTTAGGCCAATAGGCTGCATGGGACTGTCCGTGTCGGACAATGAATGATGCTGTTGTGCTGGCAGTAAATATATGGTGGTGGTGATGGTGTAAGAACAGCTTCATGTGTGATTGGTCCATTCATCTCAGTTTTGGCTCAGTTTGTGGCTAGGATTGAAACAAGCTTTCTTTTAAGGCTGGGGAGAAAGCCTCTAAATGCCTGTATTTTAGTACCTACGTTTACTTTACATGGACGTTTTTTTTTTTTTTTTTAACCGGAATTCAATCATTCTGATTGATAAATCCAAACATAGTGTTTACATGAACGCTAAATAAGTGATCGGGCTGATGTGCGAGTTTATATGTCACAAGCTTCCAAACAGATGACGTTCTTTTGACGTTTCCCTTTGTTGGCGTATACTAACCATCATCCCGTCATTGCTTATTTTCTTTATTCGGGTCCAAATAAGGAGACGACGAGCACACAAAGATTTGTGTTGCGCTGTTATTTTTATCTAATGCCCCTTCCCGCGCCCAAAACAACCTGTCTGCAGATGAGAGTCTAAAGCAAAGACTGTCCTGCACCACTTCAGGATGTTTCAATTGGATTTGACCAATTTATACTGAATGACATGGTTACATGTGACTTTACATGTAAATGTTTTTTGTTTTTTTTTACGATGCTACTAGTCAGATATTCCGATTACAAACGGATTATTAGGGTCCATGTAAATGCAGCTAATAATATCAGAATTTATTTCGTTATGAGTCAAAAAATGTTGTGTGTAAAATATATCCCCAGTGAGTTTGTCCATATTTATTTATTGCCTGTTTACTCAATGACACAAAGTCTTATGCAAACACCTAGCAAACTTGCAACCATCCACAACACTAGCACTAGTGAGTTGTGCATAGGCAAGCTCCACCCATGCTTCCATAAAATTTGGATTTGAATTAATATATAAAATATAAATGAATAAAAAAAAAAAAAAAATATTTGTAAATAATTAAATATTACATTAAAATACAACAGAAAAGACAACAATAGTACTTTCCTACTAAGTATCAAACACTTAAAGAAACATGCATAAATTATTATAATTCAGATTCAAGCGACTGTTGTGCTTTCACACATTTGTTCTTAACACATTTCTCATCATTTTTCTATTTAAAAGGTCATGTGTGATCAGGGCCCGTTGTCAAAATGAAGAAGTTGCAACACTACCGGAAAAGTTCTGATGCTACATGTGAAAAACATTGTAAAATTAATAGTTTGAATACTTACAAGTTTAGAAGATGCATTCTAACATAAATAAGAATGCTGTCAAACGGTGTGAGCCAAAGTTCTGAAAAAGCCGACAACAACTGTCACACAGGACTCAAAATTATAATTATTGACACTGTGGAAAGAAATGTCATCAAACTGGATGGATGCAAAGACGAAGAGCTTCTCTTCATCTGAACAGATGAAGATATTTTTAGACCTATTACTAGATAAGTTAAATAATTCTTTTTTACTTTTTAGTTAAAAAGTTTAGTTTAGGCTTTATTAAAGTTAAACTAAGGTGCTTAAAGGCCATTTCCAGCAATTAGTATCATCGTTTTTGTTACAGCATTTTGGTGCTGATGTCTGATATACGGATAAAAGATGGAAAGTGCTTGGAGATGAGGTAGATTTACCAGAAAAGGCAGCTTGGCAACTTTGCTGGAATTTGGTAAACTCAGCTCGATCTGCCGTAGATTTGATTTTGCCCTGCAGCTCAGGCTGGAAACCTGTACATTTATCCATCCTGTTCCTTTCCAAATTTCCAGGAACCAATCACAAACTGGCTTATTCATCTGGTGTGCTATTGGCGGGTTTACCACTATGACGATAGAGAAGCGACCATGGACCACAAAACCTGTCACATGGGTCAATTTTATGAAATTGAGATTCATACATCACCAGAAAGCTGAATAAATAAGCTTTCCATTGATGTATGGTTTCTTAGGATATGACAACATTTGGCCGAGATACTATTTGAAAATATGGAATCTGAGGGTGCAAAAAAAAAATCTAAATATTGAGAAAATCACCTTTAAAGTTGTCCATTTATGTTTGTGATTATGCTGCATTCACTCACAAAAATAAATGTTTTTTATATATACGGTAGAAAATTCACTTAATATCTTCATGGATCATGATTCTTTACTTAATATCCTAATGATTTTTGGCATAAAAGAAAGTAAAATCAATAATTTTGACCCATACAATGTATTGTTGGCTATTGCCACAAATATACCCGTGCGACTTATGACTGGTTTTGTGATCCAGGGTCACATAAAGCTTCTTTAGTTTAGCAAACAAATCGCTCGAGTGGGTGTAAATGCCCCTCACTTTCATGTTTTTTTTGCACAACCTGCTAAAATCGCTCGATGCCATTGCTGCTTCTGCAAACCGCTGATCAATGCTGCAAACCAACACATTTGTTTTGTACAAACTGGAGTTTTCGCGTCTGATTGGTTGAAGGACTATCCAATTGCGTACTGAGTCATTTGAACTATGCCCGTTGATCACGCCTCTTGGGCAATACAGAGCAAACTCCCCAGACTAATGTTCAATCTTAAAAGACTGAGCTTGGTCTGGTGATAGCCAGACTATACCTTAGTTTGTTTGTATAAGCATACCTGCCTAACAAAACATCTAAAGCATCCCCAGGTGAATAATGCAGCTAACCTCAGGGCATGGCCTGGATCAGTCTATATAACTGGCCTCTGAGTTACCATGGCAACCTCTTCCCATAATCCCCTGCCTGGGTAAAGAGATTAAATAGAAACGGTGCACATCACAACAGAGAAATCACCTGCATGTATATCTATTAGAAATGTCTCGTGGGTTTTGCAGCTGTAATGAGTAGAAGAGTGAGCCAGGTCGATGTCAAACCACATGTGGTCTAGTGAATGTAAACTAATAATTGCTGCTAAAATGTGAGCATGGGAAAAAGTACAAATGTTCCGCATTCCCAGAGTCTAAAACACAAATTTGAGCCAACTTTGGCATTCCTAGCTAAGTATAGAAAGGACAAAAAAAAGTCTGTGGTCTGACCTGACATATACAGAGAGCTCAGTTAAAGATAATGGCTTCATTATCAGAACCAGATCTGAGTTAAATAGCAACAGTTTGTTCCAGTAAAGGATTAATGTCTGACCTTTGGTCACTAAACTCATTTTATGTTTGTAAATGGAACTTTGACACATAACATCCACTTTTAACTAGTTATGGTTACAAATAGCAACATAATAATCAACCTTACTTTGAATAGTACAATTTCCAGCTTATGGTAAAAACACCATACAGTATATTTGAATATGGCTGCACTTTGGTTCTGTACTATCAATAAAAACCTTGTGGGAAAGTACCAACGCAGAACAGCTCATTTAGTTCGCAAAACGAAGTGGGAACTGACCATAAGGAGCAGGAATAGAGAGCAAAAGTGTTTCAGAGCTTGTCCTGCAATACAGGAACATAAAGAGGCAATAAAAACTTGAAGGAAGTTAGCAATGCACATATGTAAAATGCATTTCCTCTACCATGTGCCAGATGAAAAATGCAAACTAACAAGACTAAAAAATGTGAACAGCTTAAACTCGTTCTAACATGTTGGAAAACAAACCCACAAGAAAGTCAGAAATAAAGCAGACAGGTGACCAAATGTCTGAGGAAGACATAATTCTCCAGGAACAACAATAAATGAAATGAAATAATGTAAATAACAGAATAATTACACAATAAAAAAGATACAACTTAATGCAATCTAACAATATGTCACACTCACAAAGAAGAAAACAAAAACTAATGTGTGTCAAAATACACAAAAGCTTTTTCAACGTCCTCCGCTAATGTACTGTTGCCAAGTTGAATTATTCTGCCAACCAATGAAAACACAGGACTAGCAGGGGTAAGGTTGTGATCAGTGTTAAACCAGAGTAATCTCACCTTCTGTCTGTTAAAATTAGTCCAAATAATCCCAGGACAATGAGAAAAACATAAGAGCCGCTTTCTTCATTCAAGCCTTCCGGTCCTCTATAAACCACAGACTGACTGAAACTCTGCCCCAAAGACACGAGGAAACGGCCCCTCCCTCTACACACACAAACACACACACACACACACACACACACACACACACACATACACTGTACGCTCAAGCCCAACAGGCCACTTGCTTTCAAACACCGCCATAACCAATGGTCTCATGTCTTTTGTGGTGGAAATCTTTGTATTATTACATTAGTTCTCAATAATAAATTATTATATATATATTTTTTTTTTTCTATAATGCCTTTTCAGTGAAACAATTATATATATATATAATACAGTATATATACACAGTTTCACTGAAAAGCAATTCTTGAAAATTTCTCCTTTTGTGTTCTGAAGAAGAAAGAAAGCACAGGTGTGTAATTTAGTTAATGACTAAATGTTGTATTTTTTGTGAATTAACCTGTTAAAACCTCCAAAGCAGAGTCCAGTGTGAGTATTGTTGGATTTCTGAATGGAGTGAGACTCTGGATTTTTCACTGTGAGGGTAAGTCAAGTGATGAAATTATTTGATGGTAGATGAAATGAGAAACAAACAAATGCAATAGACGTTAGTCAGGGTGGATGACAGGTTGGTGTTTTTGTCTATTGAAAGGTTTCTTTGAAGGATGTTATGTCAGTTGAACAATTAGCATGTTAAACACCACAATCCATTGAATGCAGTGTACTTCTATCCCTCAAAACCTTGTTTTCATTCCTGTCAAAACCCTGACAAGTCTATGGTGCCCCTTCAAAAGCTTAATTCCCAGCCCTCTCAAATCTCTGTGTACTAGTAGTGGCACATTAACCCTCTGACGGGGACACACGGACACACCGTTCAAGTTCATTAAACTGTTTACCAGATTCCACTGCAGATCTGATTTACTTTAATCTCATTTTGACATCAAGTGGGGACAGAAGAGTTGTGTCCTGAGAATCTGGTATTGCACAATCATCTTGATGCATCCCAGACAGCCACAATTCAACCAAACTCAAACCTAAAGTATGTCTATAACAACTTGTGCCCTCAGACTTTGTTGCATACAGTTAATGAAGTCAAATTTTCATATTCTGCTTTGCTGCTTAGAACACTTCTGAAATGCAGATACGGCATCTAAACATCAACCTGCCATTGCAACAGTATCCACAACAATCACTAAAGGGCTATCAGTGTACAGTCTATGATGTGATGATTCAGACATTAAGATAATGAGTCCAACAGGCCAAGCATTATTACTCCAGTCTTCAGTGAACATTTCATATTATTATGAATATTGAAAACTGATGTGCTGCTTCCATTTTTTTGTGGAAACAGTGATACATTTTATTTCCAGGATTCTTTTATTAATAGAAAGTTCAAAATAATTATTTATTTGATATAAAAGTATTTTGTAACATTATAAAATGTCTTTACTGTCACTTTTGATCAATATAATGTTTCATTGCTGAAGAAAATAATTTCTTTAAAAATAACTGACCCCAAATGTTTTGATAGTAATTTGTGATGCTTCAAAACACTACACACAAATGTAAATAAGCCAGAAAAAGCCACTCGACCACTCATATAGGTCATATACTCAGGGCCAAAACCACACCATTAACAACCAGTTCAGTTCTCATGTAATCAGCTCAGTCATATCTCTTACATTTGGCATTATCATAAGTCCACTATTGGAGTAAGCTCAGTGTTCATGTCTCTGAGCTTAAAGGGTAAACCCTGAAACAACTTTTTTTAGTTAATGATCAGCAAGACTGGGACTTTATTAGTGCTGTTCATTGATTCGAGTAAATGTTTTGACATTTGGGTATAAAGAGTTTTAATTATACAATATATGGTGTAAAAACGTCTGAGTGCTGCCCTCTTAAGGTTGAACGTGGCTATTGCAGTTAAATTTTCCTATTGGAAGTTGTGGTGCCGTGTGACGTTACCCTGGAAATCCAGAGTTCACGCGAGAGCACAATTTGAATTTACTCAGCGAGTCACTCTGGCATTGAGTAATGATGCTCATTAACTATGCCCTTGTAGCCGAGCTGCACCAATCGGTGTATCTGATATAGGCGGGCCAGAGGCGAGCTAAACCAATACTAACCAACTGCAGAACCACAGATGACGACAGCGCTGTGACGTCGAAGTCATTAGTAAACATTGCAAGATGGCTATGGATGAACACCACCAGTTGTTTGAAACGGCTTTGGCCGCTACAATGAACGAGTTAGACTTGGCTTTTGAAGAGTAACAGAGGGCTGCGCTCGAATCGTTCCTTTACAAGAAGGACATTTTTGCTGTTTTGCCGACCGGATACGGCAAGAGTCTAATCTACCAGTTACCTCTGCTGGTAGCTAAGCATTTGTGATTGGTCATAGTGTTATCCAATTGGGTGCAGTGAGATTTTCAAACGCATGCTTGGTGCCGACCCTCGAGGTGGGCGTTTTTCATTACTCAATGCCAGACCCTTAATCTTTTGGATATTGGGTCTGGATTTCCAGGCTAGTGTGACGTATGATGGCTCTGCTCCACCCCTAGCACAAGCTCGCGCTGCAGAGGGGGGAAGATTCTTTTGTTTAAATATTTGTGTCACTAACATTATTTATAAAGATTTAAAAATCTCTAAAATGACTGAATATAACACGATAAACGATAACACCATTTTTTTTTTTTTTGCCCTCGGTCCTTCTCCGGTTAATACTGATGTGACAAATGAAAACAAACTTTGTGAAGGTATAACATGGCATTTATTACACATGGAGCTACAGACACAGACTGTCTTTTCAAACAAAGACTGAAAGAGTTGTCTGAAGATCTGCTGATCCTCCATCCTGAAATAACATCACATGAAAAACTAAGGTGGAGTACATTGTATTTACTATTTAGCATTTAAGCTTAAGATGATATAAGATGAGTGATTCTGTTAAGCATAGTTTCCAGCAAAGATTGTCTGCCAGTTCCTGTTCTCTTTATTGTAAGTCAAATGAGTCCCATTCTTTGAATAGTTATGCTGATTGGATTAGGACTGGTGATACTTAAGAGTCTGGGGCGGGTTTCTATACCTGGATACTTCTTTTGCATGCTATGTTTAAAGGGGTGGTTCAGGATTTTGGACATCGGACCTCATTTTCAAGTTGGCCTGGTTGTTATTCATCAGTGGAGACAGTTTTCAAAAAAATGTCATCCAGTCCTTCCAGTTGCATAGTTCGCCGGTGCTAGGCTAGCGCGAGTCAACAGTATTTGCTAGCCTGCCATTAAAAACAGTTTTACCCACTCCACAGTACTTCCTGACAGACATGCAGCAGCTAATGAGGCCGGAAAAACACCCGCACGATCAGCACTGGCGCCCCCCAGGGATGTCTGCTCTCCCCACTACTCTTCTCCATGTACACCAAAAGATCCCTCTGTCAAGCTCCTGAAGTTTGCAGATGACACCACACTCATCGGCCTCACCCAGGATGGAGACGAGTCTACTTACAGACAGGAGGTTAAAGAACTGGCTGTCTGGTCCAATCATAACAACCTGGAGCTGAACACACCCAAAACCGTGTGGATGATTGTGGATTTTGGGAGAGGCCCCCCAACACTCTCCCCCCACTCACCATCATGAACAGCACTGTGGTAACTGTGGAGTCATTTAGGTTCCTGGGCACCACCATCTCTCAGGACCTGAAGTGGGACAAGCACATTGACTCCATTGTGAAAAAGGCCCAGCAGAGGTTGTACTTCCTTCGCCAAATGAGGAAGTTCAACCTGCCACAGCAGCTGCTGATACAGTTCCACTCAGCCATCATAGAGTCGGTCCTCTGCACTTGTATAACTGTCTAGTTCAGCTCAGCTACAAAATCAGACCTCAGAAGACTACAGCGGATAGACCAGACTGCTGAGAGGATCATCAGTACACCCCTCCCCACTCTCCAAGAACTGTACTCATCCACAGTGAGTTAAAGGGTAGGTAGGCAAAAATCAATCAACCCCTCACACCCAGGCCACTTCCTCTTTGAACTGTTGCCGTCTGGCCGGCGCTACAGAGCACTGAGCACCAGAACAGCCAGGCAAACTAAAAGTTTCTTTCCTCAGAAAAAAAAAACAATTGGGTTTTTGTTGAGGGAACCGGGGTTATGCTATCTTTTGGCTTGGTCTACAAAAATATGTCTTCCATGTACCAGTCTATTTCTTGCATAAAAATCTGAGTTTTTGCCCTGAACACAGAGAAGCAAAAAGTTATTTTGTAGATTGCATGGTTTCTATTTATGTGGTTACATGCTTGGCAACCCACAGTATAAGCTCATTGGTACAGTCATTCTGCCCCACATATTGTACATTAAACATCAAATATGGACTGAATTAACTGCAAAAATCTCCAAAGTCATCTCCAGGTTAACATGTGTTAACCTCCTTCCATTAATCAAAAGAAACAGAAGAAAAAGAAGAGGGAAAACAGACCAAAAACGGACGGTGGCCCATTGATCCCAGTGCATGTTCAGTCACGGCCATTCATTTCCATAACACTTAAAACTACTACATAACATGTAAATGTATCTGTTATCTCTTACAACAGATCATAAATACAACAGCTAGCAGCTGCAGTTTTTTTAGGAAAGAATCATTCTGACAAAATTGGAATGGCAGACTCCCATGGGTCCAAGCTCCAAGTCTTTATGCACAGAGAAAGGAAGAGACAGAATAAGAAGGAGAGGAAGGGAGGGATATTGCCCACCTTTGTTCTGAGCGATTTTCACCCCAACACAAGGTTCCTCTTCATCAGATTGTTTGGAGGGAAAGCAGCTGGGGTTGCCAGCTTTATCTGAAAGACAACATAAGAAATATTTAGTTAGTTTTATTCTCACTATTATACATAAAGTATGGTCTTAAGTGTCCCAAGATCCTTCAGAAATCATTCAAATATGCTTATTTGGTGCTCAAGAAACATTATATTCAAGAAAAATTCAGAATTCTTTAATGAATAGAAAGTTTAAACAAAAAACATTATTCTAAACCCCGAAGCCTGTAAAACTATTTTTCCTATGATGCACTGAGGACCTATACGTGGTTACCTACAGTAGCATTTATGGACTGCAAACATTCAAAAACAACAAACGGCCTGAATTTTTTTTTTTTCTGAAATGGAGACATGAACAGATGTCACGTAATACTGGAATCTACATAAAATAAAATAAAAATAAAATAATTTTGGAGGTACTTTCATAATGATCTCGATACAGATGGAAAGTAAGGGGGATAGATATAACGAGAAACTTGTGGGTAGGCTAAATAAAAGAACAGGAAGAACACTAAACCGGTCAAGAACAGGTCTGCATCACTACATGTGGCCACCAGAAACCGCACACTCATATGTAGGCTACTTGTTGATGTTGAACATGATGGTTGTGAGGATTTGATCCCATTTAGATATGAATGCCATTTCATCCCAAATGTGTTCAATGGATTTCAAGTCTAGCTTTTGTGCAAGCCAGTTCTTTAACACAAGACTCACAAATGATTTTGATATGAATCTCGTTAGGGCATAGAGAATTGTCCTGATGTAATGGAAAAAGACTAGTAAAGACCAAATTGAAAGCTTAGTATAATTTCACAATACAAAATAAATAAATAATTACATTTATTATACGAAATTATATAAATTAGATGAAGTTGAAAGCTTAAAATAATGTCATAATGCAAAATAAAAATAAATTGGACTTTATATAAATTAAATATTTTTGTATAATTAAATTAAGTCAAAAAAGCCACAATGATCGATAACTAAAAAAATAGGCTTAATTTAATCTGGATGCAAAATATACATTTTACCTTAGAACTTAGAAGTGAAACCATAAAACAGTATTATGTATGATAGTAGAACAATTAAGACAAATGTATTCTGGATGATAAAAACACTGAGCAGAAGGTCTGCATGTGAAGAGAGAGCATGAGAGAACATTAATCCAGCATTTGTAGCAAAACAAAAGAAACGTAAATCCCCAGAGACGCACCAGCAATTAATTCTCTCTATTTCTAATGCACATAAAAGATGAAAGCCAAACAGTAAACAAGTGGCGTGTGGTTTCCAATTGTTCACACGTGCGCATGAAGGCACACGTTGAGACTCACGCAGTTTATAAAGCGCACAGCTGAAAATAGAAGATTGTTACACTACTGAAAGTAAATGAAATGGGGAAGTAAAGAGACATAATGCAGTGATGAATGATGAAGAACTCAAGTACATTAACCAGCTGAAACGTAAAGCATAAAAGACATCAAATGTTCAATGAAGCAAACAGAGAATGCAACAAAAGCATCAGTTTAATGTTTTAATGTAAGGTATATTTTGAGCGGAAAGGGTGGTTGTGTGTGTGTGTGTGTGTGTGTGCATTTTATCCTGGGAGTGAGATTAAAGTAAGGCTTTTTCCTTGTACCATCTGGAGCCCTTGTGACAGAAGGATCTGGTGTCCCGACCCCCGCACACTCAAACGTGCACACAATGTTCACATAAGTCATTTTTAATGGCAGCTTTGCAAAAAAATAAAAAATAATTCTGTAAGCTAACAAAACCACAACAAACAAACTTTAACGGACATGAAAGAAGGGGCTGGTGGGACCCTTAATACGGTAAAGCCTTTTTTTATGAGCGATCAAAAACAGACTCTCCCAATAAACGCTGCACAAATCAGCACACTGAATGGAGTACTGGGATGTGTAGAGCTAGATAACCATCCTAATGGTTTCCATGACACCTCAATTAATCAGTTTGCTTGGTTAGAAACACAAAATACAGCCATCTTTTATTTGAATACAAATGAAAAATGATGACATGTTTATAGGTTATTTATGATACTGTGTAGCATGTAATTTAGCATTTATGTGGAGCCCTTGTTAAAGCATTAGAGTAGATTTGCCATGAATCATGTTCACAGTCGAGTGGCCATAATTAATGTAAACTCTGTGGTATTCAATAAGGCAGTGAATTATGGATGTGGTCAATGTAAAATAATAAATGCTTCCCTACATTAGGCTCAATCAATTTCTAGTATGTATGCATGCATTTAATGTAATTGTAACCAACTATCAGAGCACTGAGCTGAACTATGATGCATGAAACCGAAGGTACATCAGATTAATCCTGCATTTACCAAATGTGCTCCGAACACGGATTCAATATTGCCAGGCAAAACATTACAAAAAAATAAATAAATAGTAACCAGTTTCTACCAAAATACATCAGCATGCAGCTACTGTCATGATTACTACTGTAATATACTAACAGCATAGTAAATTAATAAGAGATTGCATTTAAACTAGAGCAAGAACATTTCAGAACATTCACGATTGTTGTCATTGTTTAATGTATTTTCTTCATGATAATGCAATTTAGCACAGCTTTATCGCAGTAATACTCATAATTAATGAAGACAAAACCAATAACTGACCACCACCATCCTTACTTGTGCAGGTCATATTTCACTCAAAAAAAACCCAATTATATTTTGGAAAAAAATAAGTTTTTTAGCACTGTAATGGATGCAGAAATTTTACTTGATGTTTTTTGTAATTATCATTATTCTCAATATGGTTTGATTAGGCTACTACTGTATTACATTAAAATTATTAATAATAATAAAATAATTTTTTATATATAATTTTTTGCATTACAGTAATGAGAATTTTGCGAAAATATGCTTTGTTTTAATGAAAATAATGTCCAAATGAAAAAAAAAAACCAAAACAAACTGGCTTTTTTTTTTTTTTAAGCAAAAGATCATTGCACATGTTGTATTTCTCCTCCCGCGACCCTAGAGAGAATAAGCGGTATGGAGAATGGATGGATGTCTTATATCCATGTGTTCATATCTGTTTTAAATCAGTTAAAAAGTAAGACTGATTGCCCCTTGACTAACCAACCACTAGTTGGTTACTACTAATACCTACTAATACTTAAGACTCACAGTCTTAACCTAATGGCTATGTTAATGAAACTGGCCCTTGGACACATTTTTGACCTGCTGTATGAGATTCACCTGTTTATACGTGTTGGAATTTACAGCAAACTGTCCACAAGATGAAACAATCAGATAGAGAACATATTACCAACAGATATATAAATGGCCTGATGAAGCTTGTGTGCTGGAAAATTCAGACAGAATGCATCACTCTGCCTTTTCGTGAAACTTGCACAGGTAAAAAAAAACTGGTCTAAACGAGACTATTACATATCATGAGTACAACATGTATTTTTTTGCACGAATACATGTAAACTGAAGGTCAAGTCACAAGGAAATGCATAAGAAAATGAGAAAAGTACCTGATCTGTTATTGGTTCTCCGGTGTGGCTGGGTTTGTGTTTCTCTCACATTCCTAAGATGTTTCTCCATCTTAAATCACACGGTAAAACACTAAGCAACAGGGAAAGGCCCTCTACATGCAACTCGTTTTAAGCGTCACCCAAAACAAGCAGCAGCTTTTAGTCTTCCTGTGGCTGTCTCACTCTTTCTTCCCCTCACCGGTCACAAAACCGGTTTTAACAGAAGCCGGACATGGACTGTAAGTAAATGTTTATTGAATAGCAACATAGATACTTTAAACATCAGCTTAGATGCACTGTGCTACCAATACCTGCAGAAGAAAACTAAAGCCAAACGCAGTTAATTCCTTCTATTCTTCAGAGTTTTGTAGGCATTCAAAATTATTATGTCTGCATGTACAGTACATGAATTTGCTGACTGCTGGCGACTAGAGAATAATTACACGAGTCAATAAAAGCTGAGTGAGGGATGAAAGAGAGGGAAGTCTTAATGTGTGATAATATCAACAAACCAACCCACTTTAGCATCTCTCTCTCTTTCCCAATGTGAACATGACTATAAGATTCTGTAGAACCTTATGGGCCTTAAAACGATATTAACAGGAAATGAATGGTTGGCATACTTTCGAAACTATATAAAACACTAAGGTTGGTATTAATGTCATAATCAGGAAATTACTTCTAATCTTAGACTTTTGACTGCCTTTAAATTTTCAGCATGCTGACTGATAATAGTTCAACAGTAAAGCACAAATATGTAGTGTCATCCAAGCAAGAACATGTGCAGTTATATTCATTATAAGTATTAATAGCTGCTAGCAGCAATTCTGGGGCCAAGCCCCTTATGGCCATTTTTGGCATGTTTGGACATTGGATTTTATTAGGAATATTTTGAACAACGCACCATTCACATGGTTAAATACTTGCTACACATTGAATTTGATCAAACAATCTTCAAAGCTATAGCATGTTGCTTTAAACAGCATGCCACTCATACAACGTTTGTTTAACACAGAGAGATTTTAAAGGCAGAAACGCAGCCAATGGCTCCAAATGACACAACATTACACACAATTTTATAAAGTTGTCCCACAAGGGACTCCAACAATCTCTGGGTCAAGTGCCTGCCGCTCATCTCGTTGCGCCACTGGGAAGACAGGTTTTCACACAGACGTCGAAGTTATATAGTTCAAGGGAGAATCAACTCAAAAAGAAGATTTCATTTATAAAATGCACCGCATGTTCATTTCAGATAATATCTGAATAATTTCAGATGAGATCACTCTCAGAAAAACACAATGTCTGGAATTTTTTAATCCCTTCTGGCCACAGTTCTGTACCTCTCTTACGTTCTGGGCATGTGCCACACAGGATTCAAAATCATGACCTGAAAGGTTCGGGGCTTGTGGCATTACTGATTGTGCCACCTAGTTGACGCTGGTTCACCAGGCTGCCAGGGGAGAGCCTTTAGTGTGAATGAGCACACAAGAGCATTACTTAATATTTTTAGCACGAGGGCTAGCCTGGGAGATAAAACGATATCAAGAGTTCGATAAATGTTTGATAACGTTTTTGCCATAGACCGTATATAAGATGGACACAACGACCCCATAGATTTCAACTGAGAAAAGTGAAGCCCATTTGAAGCACTCACTTCCTGATCGCCAGGCGTACTGCGCAGGCTCAAGCTGAGCTTGGCGACGTAGATGTGACGTGAGCAACGTGTCTGACAGTTGCCAGTCTTCTAGTAGCTGTGCCGAGAGAAATCTGAATCATTCCCTTCCGAATCTCGCAGAGACGGAGAGCGTGAGTATTAGCCGTCCATGAGCTAGCAGCAGGAGCAACTTTATCACTCTCTATGGGCTTCTCCCTTGACTTTATCGGACTTTATGCCTCCACGTCCCTCCCGATTGCTTGCGAGCTTCTTCACCGGTCTATACGGTAATTTCTCTACTGTGCGACAGAGAGTCGTGTGGTTATGGCGCAATCGTTAGCCTATTTTTACAAAAACGGCTTTTACGGGCCATAACGTAAGATACAAAGTAATGGAGCCTTTTATACACTGTATACTCTGATTTAACCTTATTTAAAAAAAAGACTACCTTGGCTGCATCCCAGTCCAAAATTGTCATACCCTTCACTTGCTAACTTCCCTCCGTCTCGTTCACTCGGATGTACGTCATTGCTTACGTTGCACGAGTGCCACTACAGGCGGAAACTGCAATGGGCTGAATTGGAACGTCCTAAGCCCTTGATCGGAATCAGCTATGGAGTTGATTTATAATTTATTTATTTCCCCCCTGTAAGAATTTGTTTAATGCAGCATCCAAATGTATATAGGTGTGTTTTGGGTTGTTTAAAAAATAATTATATTATAATTAATATATCATAGCGTTGTTTGATGTGGTGGTGATTAGCTAGACGAGATCTGTGGTGACGTCACAATCGTACTGCATTGTGGGACATATAGGTGCCTGAAGTGTGAGGTAGATATGAAGTAGACTCGCTCCCTCGGTCAAAATCGAGGGATCGAGGGTCTGTCCATATAAACTTCGAAGTAGAACGCACTTCAAAATGGCGGCAGGGATTCCCCCGAGGGGAAGTGCTTAGGGAAGTTTGAAAGTGCGTGTCTAAAAGTGGACTAAAGCGTTTACCCTTATCGGTCTCGGAATAAAATGTGGAATATAGATATTGAATTGTATTATATTATTAATGTAGACAATAATGTATTAAAGGACTAATGGAATAGTTACAGTATTTAATAATGTATTTAGGCTACTGTTTTTCAAACAAATACAATAGAAACCATAAAGTTACTTTTGCCATCCGGTTTTATCTGCTGTTATCATGATCTAAATGCTTGATACTGGATGACCAATGGTTAATTTTAATAAAACTCAAACAGTCAGAATATTACATTTGACCAAATAAAAATAAGCTCGTTACTTTTTTTTAACAGATGTTACTGTTTTTGTTAATGAACATACATTTAACATAGTAAATCTACATCCTAACTCAAGCTAATACTACTGTCAACTCATTGTCAAATATGCGTTTCAAGACAAAACATGTAATATTAATATTGCAGCCTGCACTGCAAACTGTCAAAGTCAGGCAACACAAACCTGTTTCAAGACTTGAAACAATATCCCCCATTAGCACATGCAGAAACTAAGAAATACATTTTCCAATAAAGATATTTATTTTGTTAAGGAAAAATGACAAATGTTTGAATGTTCTACCTCAGATTTGTGAAATGTTCACCTGTTTGGCAAGTGTTTGTCATGATATGTTCTGACAATAAAGAGTAGTTTAAAACCACAATTAACGCTCTGATTTCTACAACTTTCACTGAGCAAAAATCTGCCTTTAAACTTGAAAGAAATAAAGCATAATGATACAAAGAAAACAAACTGTTTCCAAAAGTTAGAGCGTTTTTGCAAAAAAAGAAAGAAGTATATCTCTGGAACACTAGGTGTCGCTGTATTCAAACTTCTCGGGTACCTTCAGGACATGCTGATGATGATTCGTACAAAGTTTTGTGCCGCTATGTCAAATAATTTAAAAGATGACAAAATGTATGACAAAATTCTAAATGGCAGACAGATGGTTCATCCGAACCTCGCAAAATCAGTATCCATGGATCCGGCATGACACAAGGAATCCATAGACAAGATTATGACTTTCTGGAAAACTGTTCAAAAGTTATTAACAAAAATAGCCATTCTTCAGATCTCATGACTTGACGTGGGTGTTGTTCCCCAATTTGGCATGTACCTTTAGATCATGGTTCCGACTAAGCCTACCAATTTTCTTTTCGATTGATCAAAGTTTGGCCGAGATACAACCTCTGAACCAATTCTGTCAGGACCACTATTGTCAAATACGATTGACAATTATTAGCATACAGTTTGGATTGGCGGTGTGGTTCCGTTCTGGGCAAGAACTCCCTGCGCATCCATGCAGCCTAGCATGGATAAAAGCAGGGAGAGCAGCAATAACCCCCCTTAGGATAAACAGAACAGAACCAACATGAATGTATGCAGATATCATTAATTCAAGATTTTAAGGTACAACATAATTTCGAGAATTTATTCTGATTCAAGGGGAATCAGAATGCCAAATCCTGACTGACGAAAAGAGGAGCTGGGGATGGAGGAGGGTAATTAGCTGATAGCTGCTGATAATACTGAAGGAGCTATATATATATCACACACACGTTTGTTTAGCTATACTTAATGTGAGGACCTCCATAGGTGTAATGGTTTTTATACTGTACAAACGGTATATTCTGTCCCCTTACACTGCCCCTATCCCTAAACCCACCCATCACAGGAAACATTCTGCATTTTTAATAAAACATTGTTTTTTATGTTTATCTATCAATTTTCCTTGTGAGGACCAGCAAAAAGTCCTCACAAAGTAGGGAATCTCAAGTTTAACTATCCTTGTGGGGACATTTGGTCCTCACAAGTATAGCTAAACATGCGCACACACGCACACACACAGTGTGAACTGACACTATGCTTGATTTTTGGGTCGACCTTGTTAAGTAAATAAATAAATAAAATTGGGGATGTTTTTTAAAATAATTTCAGAATAGTATTTCATTTTGTTTAAAAAAAATACTATGAGATCTGTATATAATTCCAGCTATTTAACTAACATAATTCAGTTTTTTGTCACTTTCCTGCAGCACACTTCTGCTTTTTGCTTCTTGCATGTGTGCATGATTAACTTCACAACTGAAAGCAGTCACATGTTTTACAGCGAGAAGCAGATAAAAATACAACAACATTTATGTGCATCCTTTCTCAGTATGAGACGGTGTGGGTGTCAGTGAGTGAGGACATCAACCCATTGCTCACACCCCTTAGGTAAGGGAAAGGACAAATGGGGCTGCATTGCTTTCTCAATTGTTTCTTCTACAATGAAATAAGATTACAAAGAGCATTTAGGAGTTTGCTGGAAAAAAACACCCCTAGATGTTAATAATGTACTGGTCAAAAGTTTGGAATAAAGATGTTTAAATGTAGAATAAATAAATTCATTTAATCTTACCAAGGCTGCAATTATTTGTTTAAGAATACTTCACAATATTTTACTGTATTTTTATTTATTTAAACTAACTGTTTTTGGTTTTAATATTTTATAAAAATGTTTTTAAAAAAATTCCTGCAATGCCAAGCTGAATTTTCAGCATCATTACTCCTGTCTTCAGTGCCACATGATCCTTCAAAAATCATTCTAATATGCGGATTTGCTGATTTAAAAAAAAAAACGAAATTCATGCTTTTTTTCCAGAAAGGATCAAAATTCATCAAGGAATCATGAAAAAAAATTATTATGGTTTCCACCAAAATAATAAGCAGCAAAAACGGTTTCCAACATCGATAATAATAAGAGGCATTATTAATAATTGAGCACCAATAATAACTGTTAATAAATCCATGTGACATTAAAGAAAATCCAGTTTTACCATCAGAGGAATAAATTAAATGTTATTATACAATTAAATAGAAAACAATTTAAAATTGTAATTTTATTTCACAATATTACTATTTTAACTATTTTTGATCAAATAAATGTAGCCTTGGTGAGCATAAGAGACTTATTTCAAATACATTAAAAAAAGTAACTGTTCCAAACTTTCGACCGGTAGTGTAGGCTAATAGTAAAAGTTCTCTCTTTTTATGTCTGTATTTTATGATAAACAGTTTATACAAAAAAACAAAGACATCAAGAGAGCACTTGAACCAAGGTGCTAAAGCAGTCTTAGTCTGTGATGGCTATGCACACTACATGTGTGTTATTTAGCACGTTAAGCACATCTTAACACTCCCTTGATCCTTTAAAGAGATACTTCTCTGGTTAATCTGATAGCTGTGTGGTGTTTGCTGGTGGCAAATCAAACACCTATCACACACACGCATCTCCACCTGCTTCCACAAAGCACCCTGACCTGTTTCCACATCCATCTGTTTCTGCATCTGTGTCCACATTTTGTGTGGTTGATTCCCCCATGAACACTCATCTCTGTGACTCGTGCACAAAAATGCAGTTTAAATATGTTATTGCTTTAGGTTGTACACAAGCACCATTCAAATCCACCCACGTACTCGCACACACACCGCTGCTTCAGTGTCTGCAGAATTAAAAATGCATCTTTCCAAGATAAAAATGTCACACACAAACATTCTTTGATGTTCAGAACAGCACATGTATCTGTTCTAGACTAGTTGAAAGACTAAACCGTGAAGTCTGCAGCGGTAAACCTGAAAAAGCTTCAAGAGCCACAGCCCTTCTCAACTGTGGTCAGCTGTGTGTGAAAGCGAAAGAGACAGCACTGACCTGATGCGAGTCTTCGTCAATTTCGAGATGGCAGCGAGAAGTGTGTGCGAAAGAGATTTCCACTTCAGTTCTCCAGAGGAACGGAGCCGTCGTCTTTATCCAGAGAATCACGCCAGACTGAACAGCCCTCTCATGAACCCTCCCTCTCTAGCCGTGCTGCCACACACTCTGCATCCTCCATCCTTCCTCTCGCTCTCTCTCTCTCTGCACTTGTTTCACTCCTCCTCTTTCTTTCCTCCCTCACTTGCTTGCTTCCCCCCGCACACTGTGTTTTCCGCTCACCCTCTGTTTTTTTCTCCACAGAGGATAATCACATTCCAGAGGAGGGACGGCATATGGCAGGGAAACGCCACGCGTTCTTGTCTGTCTGTCTTTATGTGCCAATGTGTGTGTGTTGCATGGACAATTACCCCTATTGTGTTGCTGGAGGGGTGGGCCAACAAACAGGGGATGGGGGGTTTGGGATAAAAGGGTGGGGTGAGACACGGGAGGAAAAACTAGATGAATATTGATGAGTGGGTATGATATTTGGAGAATGCCAGTTCGCCTCCCCTGATTGGTCGGGTCGTCTGAGTCCACGTATCGTTATAATTCAGTAGAGGGGTGAAAATGAGGCTGATTCTATTGGAGGGCACACACCGGTCATGTGACGAAAGGACCAGGCCACATGGGAGGAATACAGATGAGTCAGTGATTTGTGGGGGAAGGGAAAAAGGGGGGGGGGGGGTGCACTGTCACCACCTACAATATTCTCACACTTTTGGATGATGAAACAAAGACATTAGGGGAAATATAAAACTATTCACTGTACAATAACAGACAACAAGTACTCTTGTAACACCATGGCTTTTTGGACATGTACCAAGGTGGTACCACAGAATTTACTTGAAATGCCCTGGAGTACCATATACCGTAAACACATTGGAATATGAATATGATAATCGTATGATTATCATATGATAATTCAGTGTTTTTATCTGTATTTATTTCTTGAGGTAAGTACCACTGTATTGTCATTTATTACCATGGTAAGGTAATACATAAAGTATTTTTTACCTTTACAAATACAACTATTCAAATATACAGTAGGCCTTATACTACCGTTCAAAAGTTTGTGGGTCAGAAAAAAAAATTTAGCCTATACTTTTATTCAGCAAGGACACATTAAATTGATCAGAAGTGACAGTAAAGACAATAAAAATATTACAAAACATTTCCATTTCAAATAAATTATGTTCTGTTGGATTTATTATTCATCAAATAAACCAAAAATCATGTATCATGGTTTCCACAAAAATATTAAGCAGCCCAACTGTTTTCAAAATTGATAATAAGAAATGTTTATTGAGCAGCAAATCAGCATATTATGATTTCTGAAGGATCATGTGACACTGAAGTAATGATGCTGAAAATTCAGCTTTTGCCATCACATTAATAAACAACATTTTAAACTTTAAATTGTAACAATATTTCACCGTTTTACTGTTTTATTTTTGATCAAACACATGCAGTCTTAGTAAACATTAGAAAACTATTTATAAAACTTGTACCAACCCCAAACCTTTGAATAGTAGTGTAAATGGAATTTTAGAATCAAAGAGTAAATATTGTTGTTATATAAAAATATTATTATGCGTCTAAGAGTGTCCATATTCTCTATAAGAGTCATAAGGCTTAATACATAAAATATCTTTTCTTTTTTTTAAATGAGGAAGCAAGCTATTTTCTGTGAATTTGCGAGATTCTGTTTCATTAGCCACTATAGGAATATTTTTTCTGAGGAAGATTCATTTTTGTTTTCATGTCTCATTTATTTTGGTTTCTGGTGACTGTGATCCAGTAAAGCCGACACTGACAGCCTGAGGTGACCGCGTCACTGAATTCCTGACATGCCTCCCAATGCACACAAACACACACACAATCACACTTCAATACTTGACTATAAACCTCCTAATTATTTCTGTCATGTGCCTCGGTTTGATGACCCTTCTGCTAATTCATCCAGTCAGGCTAAACACTCCTAACCTATTTCCAGTCACGCTTCTTGTATAGTCCCTTTCTGTTTTCACTCACTTATCTGACTTCTCACTCCTTACATGCAAATTAATGCCACCATTCTTGCCCTTTGACAACTACACTTTATTAAGGTCACATATCTCAGCAAACACACACACAACACATTTCCCATCTCCCCCAGTCCCAGCTCCCGTTCGCCCCTGCCCTTGGCTCCTCCCTCCATCAATACATGTTCAGTCCTCTCCTCCCCCTTCATCACTTGTAGTAAATGGAGCCTCAGGCTATGTCTTTTACACTGACATCATTCCCTATAGATGCTTTTGAATGACCCTTTGACATACTGCTTTCATAGACAACAGGATTTAGTCACTGAAAGTATGAATATTAATCAGGCCTAAAAGAATAGGCCTATACGTATAATCTATAAATATTTCATATAATTGTATATTTATATAAAAATTCCATTCTATCTATCTATCTATCTATCTATCTATCCATTCATCCATCCATCTATCTTTCTTACTATCCTTCCGTCCATCTATTTATGTCTATCTCTCTGTCGGTCTATCTCTCTGTCGGTCAATCTATCGGCCCATCTATCTATCTGTCGGCCCATCTATCTATCTGTCGGCCCATCCATCCATCCATCTGTCTGTCCATCCATCCATCTGTCTGTCCATCCGTTCGTCTATCTGTCCGCCTGTCTATCTGTCCGTCCGTCCGTCCTTCTATCTGTCCATCCATCTATCCGTCCGTCCGTCCATCCGTCCGTCCATCCATCCATCTATCTGTCCGTCCGTCCGTCCATCCATCTATCTGTCCGTCCGTCTATCTATCCATCCATCTATCTGTCTGTCCATCCATCTAGCTGTCAGTCGGTCCATCCATCCATCCATCCGTCAGCCCATCTATGTCGATCTATCTATCTGTCGATCTATCTATCTGTCGATCTATCTATCTGTCGATCTATCTATCTATCTATCTATCTATCTATCTATCTATCTATCTATCTATCTATCTATCTATCTAATCTATCGGTCTATTCATTCGTCTGTCCGTCCATCTATTTATCAGTCCATCCATCCGTCTGTCTGTCCATCTATCTATCTGTCCGTCCATCCATTTGTCCGTCCATCCATTTATCTATCTCTCAGTCCGTCCATCCATCCGTCTACCCATCTATCTATCTGTGTAAAAGTTCCAAAAGTTTTATAAAAGGTAAAACAACATAAATAGAGAGAGAAAAGCCTTCAGTTTTTTATTCCCCCCACCTGAATGAGTCATATCTGGCAGGAAATGCTAGTTCAACTGCACAATACTGATATACGGTAAAATGAAAGCCTGAAGCTTTGGTCTTTCTCAAGATGAAAACTCACAAGATGAAACAGATATACGTTTTAATAAAAAGTGCTTTCAAGGTCATACCATACAGTTTATCTCCGTAGCACATTTGCTCTTTGTACCCACTTTTTGTATCCATATACCATAACTCTACTGGCTCGCTAATACTGCTAAAAGACATCAAACAGTTGGTGACCAATTTAGACAGTATTATGGAAGTCATGAACACGTGAGATACACATGAAAAATGACATGAATGTCACTGAATCTGTAAACTGTACTACTGTGTATGTGTGAGCAGGTGCAGGTGTTTGTGTTCTTAAAAAGGATAACATTATTATTGAAAAAAAAAAATACCTTCCATGTTATAAATACACAGGACAACCAAAATACCATCCCAGCATGCAAAACACAAACACCCCTCAGATTTCCTGTCAGACAGCTTTGTGTGGGTGTAAGGCCAGAAAGCTGACAAAAATGTTCCTCATTGTTGTCCAACTTGGCTCAGTTTATATCAATAGTCAAATTTGAAGGAAAAACAAAGTTGACACTCGATATGTAGCTTAAAAAAAAGAAGAAGTAATTAACACACAAATCTCATTTGTACTATTTAACAAAAGATGCATAAACACAACATCTTATACACTTGGAGAATCAGTACACACACAAAGCCACCCATACTTGTCACTTATTTTGGGAACTGTTTTTTGTGAAGCATTCTTTTATAATGACTAGAATTATTGCAGACTTCACAGGCTTCAGCACATGAGTGTCAAAGAACCTCTGCCCCCTGCTGGACAATCAGACTTTTTTTCTTTTCTATTTTAAATGTCCTATCTATAGGACTATAATGACAATAAACTGTAAATATGTATGCTTAAGAATAAATAAATAAGAATAGGAAAAAATAAATACATGAGCTATGCAAATAAATGTAAAAAATAAAGTGAATAAGTGAAAGAATAAATACAAAAAGAAAAAAGGTGAATAAATGTGAAGATATGAAAGTGAATAAAAATATATACAATTTACTCTAATTTAATTCATAAATAAATTAAATTCCACATGCATATTGTGCTTCAGCACAAATGTTATTACCACAACCACACTACACAGGAAAAGTGAACAGAGAGAGGGAAAACAGCTCTCCTTCAGCATATTTGTGGTTCACCAAACATGTAAAAGCATTCTAAATCAACCCCCCATTCATTTTTTTAAAGAGATTAAGTCAAACCAATCAACTCTGAAATGAATCACAACATTTGATTCGAAGCAAAAGAGTATAAAGAAGACAGTGTGCAAGAGAGAGAATGTGGTGTCTGGATTAGCCCTGAAACAGCTGTAGGCACCATTTCAAAAGAAAACTGAATTCCAGTAACGGTGTAAAACTAGAAACATTGTATGGTGGGCAATTTAAACCCTTACCCATTTTTTTTATAAACACTTTTTGTTTGTACTGGTTGAAACTCTTCACATCGGTCCGAATGCAATGATACGATGTCCTATCTGCCTCAACATAATGCATTTCCATATACCTCCGCGGCGCGCACCCTGCTTGCGCAGACATCACGTGTTCCATGAGGTTATGCAGAGTTTTAGACAGACAGCCACTGAGTGCCACAAACAAACAGCCACCACCTTTTACAGTTACTCCTGAACCAAAACAACAAGCTTATGCTGCGTTCACGACATTTCGTAACCATAATTACGACATGGCAAAGCGGTTCACATCCTCAGAATCGGATTTATGCGTTTCTATGTCAACAGAACACTATCTGCAGCAGTCAAGTGATACAAGAAAGAGCTATGCAAGTTTTTTATGTTCATTATTATGGTCATGTTATGTGCTTCCTTTGAGATATGCGTTTTGCAGGCTCTGCTGTGTGCGTTCATGTGTTTTTAGAGAGCACTCAAAAGTAGTACAAAAGTAGTTTTTACACTACTCACTGTAGACATGCTTTCAAAGCTAGCTTGCTATTGCTAGTCTCTCCGAAATTGCCTAAACCTACTTTTAAGAAACATGTTGATGAGGTCATCTATTGCATGGTATACTCTAATCTAACAAAGTCAACATGAAATCAAAATTTATGGTATTTTCTTTCTTAATACACATTTTTTTCGGAACATGAATATTGTCTTTGTAATCTTGTCTCTAAAATGTAAGAGATACATTTCCTATAGTAATTCCAAAAGTGCTTCAATGGGAGTGAGTGGGTGGACTTAAAGGACAAGTTCGGTATTTTACACTTAAAGCCCTGTTTACAGACCGTATCTGATGAAATAGAACGGTTAAGATTAAAATTTGGACACATGCTCCTGTCCCGAGAATTTTAGGTTTATTTAGCTTTTGTGGACCTATTTTGCCAAACGCGTCACACCCAGATTCTTCCGTTGAGAGCTTGAATAATAGACACCAGTTGGTGGCGATAATGCACCTTTGCCAATTGCAAGCAAACCGCTGGCATTTCATTGAATACACAGAAGAAGCAGAAGAAGAAGCGGCGGAGGAATATCGTACCTCACACAGCACATTCAATACAAGTCAATGGAGGTGGACAAACACTACGATAAAACCTGTTGGAAAGCATCTTTTTCAGCGACATTTTCATTTGCGTTTTGCTTTTTCAACTCTCTGATTGGTGTAATTTTCTGTACAGCATCATGGGTTATGTAGTTTTTCCACTTCTACGGATGTCACCAAGCCCTTGTACTTTTAACCCCTTCACTGCAACCATCTGTTATACAGAGACCATTTTTCACAATCCAATCGGCCAAAATAATATGCAGCAAACTCGTTTCCCTTAAAGGTGATGCAGGTTTTTTTTCCTTAACTGAACAGCTTCGGAGTCATTGGAATGGTTATATTACTTTTTTTCGGGTTGAATGGTGGTCGTCTCTCACCCCCCTATCGCCTGCGAGCGGTATCGCGTGATATCAGGTCTCGCGATGTAACAAATTTCTTGACGGTAAAAAAAATCTGCTGAAATTCACTTTATTTGTCCCTTAAAGGGAAATTTGTTTTGGGCAAATACAGGTGAAAGCTGCAAAACAAGATACTCACATCAATACCATAACAATCACACAGTTGTGTCCTTTGTACCAGAGTTTAACAGCTTTGTAGCCAAAGGAACAAAATAATTTTTATAGCGGTTGTATCTAAACCTTGGGGTGCGAAAACGTCGACGTTCTGGATAAAACACAAAGTCATTTTCCTTGCCCATTTAAAAATAATTTGATTGAATATAGACTGAATATTGGAGTAAACAGATTATCCACATGCACCCCCCATGAAAGTTTATTATCAATAAGCAGACCTGTATTTGTATGAAGCAACCTGTCTAATGTCCTTATCTTATAATGGCAGTATCATCAGAGAATTTTACGACAATATTCCCTGGATGGTGACACCTATATTCATTAATGTACTGTGTAAATAAGAGTGGTGAACATACACACCCCTGGGGGACCCCAGTACTAATGGACCTGCACTCAGAAAGAGTCTGCTTGCTTTTAACTTGTTGAGTCCTACCAGTAAGAAATGCATGAAACCACTTCATACTGTATGGATTAACAGCCATACCATTTAGTTTTGAGAGCATAAGGTGTGGCTGCACGGTATTAAAAGCAGAGCTCAGATCAAGAAGTAACACCCTGGCATAAGCCTTGGGATCCTCCAGATGTTTTAAGACATGATGCACCTCAGTAAGGATAGCATCATCAGTGCCCCTATTGATTTGATAGGCAAACTGATAAGGATCAAGATGGTCCTTAATCTCTTCTTTAAGCTTCCACACCATAATCCTTTCCAAGCACTTCATCATTCACAACACAGGTTAAGGCAACTGGGTGATAGTCATTATACTCTTGTGGACTAGGTTTTTTTTAAAAACTGGTATGATAATTGATTTTTTCCAAATATCTGGAATAATATGTATATCAATGGACCTCTGAAAAATGTCAACCCATGCAGGGGCTAATTCCTCTGCAAAGGTTTTCAAAATAAAAGCAGATAGATAGACCATCCGGCCCAGTTGCTTTTTTTGGTATCAAGACTTTTAAAAACCTTACCAACATCAGACAAACTCATTTGAGGTTTAGACACAGAATTATCAATCCCAATAGCCCCCAGTACATCACTACAGTCACTAGAATTAACATCAAACCTACAGTAAAACTCATTAAGCTCATTTGCCAGTGTCTCCTCATTTAAAACCTGCATGCTTATCCTTTTAGGTGTCATATTAGTTATACACCTTACCTTAGACCACAGCTTTTTTGGATTTTTACTCAATCACTATCAATTAAATCTCTGTAATTCTTACGAGTTTTTCTTATTATATGATTAAGCTTTTTCGGAGTCAGTTTTATAAGTTCAGTTGTCCCGTTGTTTAAAAGCCAAGTGTTCATTATTGCGCTCCCTCACGCCGTTTGAACCCGAATGAAGAAGACGTTGTAAAGAATGTCCCGTCTGGTTTGATGTCGTTGATCTACTAGCCTCTGGTATCTGAGAGTCGCCAACAAGTTTTTCGACAATGTTGTCAAATATCTATTCCGAAGCTGTAGGGGGAGCTCTATAGAGAAACCTGCAAGCAAAAAGCGAGAATACAGCGAAGAAATTCCCAAAACTGCATAGCCCTGCTTTAACGCATTTAAATGACCCATTTTGTCAATAACATTTTGTGGGTGTATTCTGTCATTTCTCTTTTGTCCAAACTCTTTCTATGATAACCACATCTAGATGGTGAATCCTTTTTATTTATTTTTATTCATATAGTAAACTTCTCCAGGTAGCTTGCACATAAATCTCCTCAAATTCTTTCTTTTAATGGGATAGTTCACCCAAAAATGTAAAAATATATAATTATTTATTCACCCTCATGACATTTCAAATCTGTATGACTTTCTTTCATCAGCAGAACACACAAAAAAGATGTGTTTGTCCATAGAATGAAAGTCAATTGGGTTCAAAACAACATTGGATCCCATTGACTTTCAATGCATATAGACACAAAACTTTTTTGTTAACTATCCCTTTAACATCGACTAACAACTCATGAATAGTTACTGAAACACAACATTACCTTTAGTTGGCCAAAACCAATATTTTCGACGATGCTTCATTTTTCTCAATCCATTCCCCATGATCTGTTGTTTTGTGATTATATGGATGCAGCTTTCCTACTTGTACTCCTACTCATTAATTTTTAAATCTCTACCGGGTAAGAGTCAGAGTTCTATCAACAGCCTACATTCTCTGACAACCAACCACTGTTTTCTTTTCCAGAGTCATAGTAAAACTTCTCATGGCTGGCATGTTGGAGCTCATTACAGCAAGAACTGTTGGGTCACCTACCCGAGGCCGTGCGGAGGAAGAGAGCTTTCCTGAGGCCAGAGCCCAACAAATCCATCAATGTCCACCAGCGAGACTCCAGTACACAGAGAAAATGAGTTAAAAACAATAATGGAAGTGCAGGGAAGAATCCAGGGGTTCCACAAAAGGAGTGACGAGAAAGCAGGGGGAGAAAGTGAAGCCCGTCTTCCTGTAGATGAAGAATGGACAAAAATATCCACTGAATCACCACTTCCTCTCTAATTCCCTCTTGTGCACACCTATAAAAAACAGTCCAATTTACAAAAATCAAGCTCTTACAATCCCCAAACGATCCAAGATGAAGGAAGAGAGGAATTTGTTCAGAAAGCTTTTTACTTAAAAGCTGAAGATTTCAATGTTTCTTCATCCATTGATGTTGATTGGAGAAATGTACATGTTTTAGGTTTCCATTCCAGGAATTTCCATTAAATCTTGAGTCCAGCAAGACTGTATGTGGTTGAAAGATGCTCCAGGTGCTGAAAGTCTCCAAATATGAGTCTGTCCTAGGCATGATGTTCGAGCTACAGGATTGCCCCATTCCTCCAGCCTGAGGGGGAGAACTCTAGACAAAAGTCAGGAAACTCCAGCCCTGCAGTGTGTTTGCTAAGCAGATGAATCACATCCAAGTTGATCAAGAGGAAAGGACATGGGCAGAACCCCGGGTGGAGGGGTGGGGTACATAAGAGCTCAAACTTCTATTACTGCTACACTTATTCTCAAAAGGTAAACAGAGCAGAGATCTGACCTGGGTGAGCTTTGAGTCGACTACGGGTAAATTTAATTACCCAGGGTGCAGAGTCTCTATAGTCATTAAGACAAATGAAAAGACAGGAAGTTACATAAGATGATGCAACCCAAAATCCTACATCCTTTAGAGCACACCATCACCAGACCTAGACTACCTTTCTAACACGATTAGCAGTCTACTGTGTATAATATGACTAATACAAGACCTTGCAACATCCTGTCTGCCGTGTATTGTGTTCTGCACAATAGGCAAGAATGGAAGTCACCTCCCTATCATCAGAAACTGACAGGAAGTGCGTCATTTTGAATTGACCTTATAGGACTTTCTCATGAATATACCCCCCCCCCAAAAAAAACAACAACAACAACAACAACAACGTAACATAAATAACTAATGTGATGAACCCTCCCATGTGCATTTAAATAGAAAAATATTGAGTAATTAAAAAATGTCTTTGTGAAAACTAAAATCACTTTGAGTGGTCCTGTCTGCACTACAGGTTAAATGTAGATTTCTTCTTCATGTTTTTGAAAGAAATATCTTGCATTTATATGATCAAGCATACATCAAAACATGAATGTTGTTGTTAGAATTTATTATTATTGAAATATCTATTTTTTTATTTTATTTTTTTTAAATGTTATTTATTCCTGTGATAAAAAAGCTGATTTTTTTAAAAATAAAGATATACCAAGAAAGGGTGAAGGTGAAAAATAAAAAAGATGCAAGATATAAAATGAGATTTAACATTAAGGAAATATTTACAGGAAAAATAAACAGCCCTGACACAAACATACACACATACGCTACGCTACGCTACGCTACTCTGTAAATACTAAGCTTTATGTCTCCATTTAAAAATAGCATCAGAAATGTCCATTAGGCTCTCGGCAAATATTTTATTTTATTTTTTATATCATACTGCCACCTGCTGGATGTTTTCTACATGTATACCTGCATTTAAGCTATGTAGAGTAACATCCCTAAAGATAAGAGTATAATGCCAATTCTTTGCTGATATGACAATATTTATTTTAGTCTAGATCTCAGTGTTAAAGCTGAAATAATGACCGATTTCCTGAGGCTGGTCTGCCACATCCTTAAATATTTACTGGAGGATAATGAAGGGTGTGTATGACGAGTTACATAAGTCCATGAGTTATTTATAGCCCCTCTCTATCACATCACAAACCCTGCTACTCCAGAATATGCAATTCAAAACAAAGTCTTTGGCTCTGGTGATGTTGCGACAACAGATCTGTCTCACCGGAGTCTGACCCGAAACCCCTAAAACACTGACTTCAGTGTCACAGAGGACACATGGGATTTAGTGAAGTGCCACCAACAGTTAATAGTTACCTTTAACAACAACTTGTGTTAGTGGAAACTAACAAAACTAGCTCATTTAATCAAATCCCAAAAGTTTGAAGAGAAAAGCATTTCTAAAAATACATAGAGCATACATTTCAGGAAATAGCTAGGTTCTGTCTGCTTTTTCCTTTTTATGTGCAGTCAACTCTATTCTTATTCTTATTCTTTCTTTCTTTATTTCTTTCTTTCTTTCTTTCTGCACATATATTCTTCACTATTATTTTTTATTTGTGTGACTGATTCAGAGAATTATCTTGATTTCTCGACATGTCAAAACAAATGCTGATAGCGCATGCCACAAATGCTCGCATCAAATTCAAGGCACTGATGTTTGCCTATAGAACAAGCACTGCACTTGCAAGACGGCAAGGAGGAGCGAATGTAATTTGGGCCTAATGGGTGGAGCTAGAACATCCAACCCTCTAACCTTACCCACAACTCTATCCCTCCACCCCATTAGACGTCCAGAGAGGTGGAGCTGGACATCATTTGACTCTCCAGTGAGCACCACTTGGAGAAAAGCCTGCGTTCTGAAAGTGAACGGCGCCTTGTGGTGCCATCCCAAAGAGGGACAAAATCATTTTCACTGACCTTTACCTTGACTGTTCCAAACTGGTGGAATGACCTACACATCTCAACTCGAGTCTTTAGCCATTTTCAAGAAACAGCCGAAGACACATCTATTTCATCAACACTTGACCAGTTAATACTGACACTTACTCTCTTACATCTATTTGTAAAAAAAAAAAAAAAAAACCTTGCTACATGTACTGTTCTAAAAAAAAAAAAACCTAGTTCTGGCATAAAACTGTAGCGCAGGCTGATGAGTCTTTGGGTACGTTTACACGACAACGATATGCTTAAAACTGCAGGGGGTTTTTCCTTTGAGGTTGGCGCGTACAGACGACATCATTGTCAAAAACGATCCCCATTCACACGGATCCGTGAAACGACTAAAAACGCTGTATTCTGCTGCCAGGCCATTAGATGGCGATGGAACACTATAGACTGAACACGTAATACACATTATGTGCATGACGTCATCGTCTTCAGAGATTTGCAGGTTTTTTTTGCGTTTTCAGGCACCCAAAATGCCGCTGTGCATAAAAATGCTTTATGTTGTGTAAATAAACGTCAGTTTTTAGTTGAGTTCAGTTTTCAGTTGAGAACATAGTGTTGTGCTGTTGCATCAGCGTCCAATGAGCTGCGGCTCAACATTCAAACAAATACCGGTGTGTTTCTGGTAGCAATATGCAGTGCGCTTTCAGAAACCCTCCACCTTCCCCAGCTCCACCAGTATAGATCTGCTACAGGGGTTAAATAATGTTAGCAGCAGCATGTCTTACACAATCACAGCTATGTCTGTGAATGTATTGGCAGTAGCAAGTCTCTGTACTTGCTCTACAGCAGCAGCAGCGTAGCAGATCTATTCGGCCAAGGCCAACATTAAACATTGCCATATCTATTACCAATCTCCAGAGAGTTGTCATGACAGAACTGGGACTAGTCACAGCACTTGCATATTGTTGCCCTATTGTTGGTTTGATTGCTTGCCCTCCTAATTTTTAAGTTGCTTTGAATAAAAGCGTCTGCTAAATGCAGTAGTATGTTCCAGCACAACCGGAGGCTGCAGTTTCAGGACCCTAGTTCTAGGATCTCAGTTCCAGGACGCTAGTTTTTTGTGACAGCGCCACCTACCGAACTGGGTGATATAGCGGCGGCTGCGGTTTCAGGACCGCAGTTCTAGGATCCAGGTGGTTTAGTTTGTACATAGTATCAAGATCCACCTATTATCTTAAGTCTTGATAGAAAATGTTTTTTTATGTTAACAAATAAGATTATGGAATAGAAAAGCTCCTGCAGCAGGTGGATTCGAGCAACAATTAGCATCAAGCTACATGACACAATTTAAAAGATTAATATTACACTTTAAACCACCATCGAGTATTTGTATCATATTCCGGTCGCGGTTTAAAAAAAAGATGTTGAAATAGGTTATATTTATAATTTTTATATGCAGCTAATTATGGCTACACCTTGCTTAGTAATACTGTAAACATTCTTTATTCATATGAAAATACCGAAAATCACACACAAACCACATACTCGAAAGCGTGTATTTATTAGTTTCTTGTTTCAGCTTTGTTATCACGGAGGTCAGAATGAGGAAGTGTACACAGCACCGCGTCATGCAGAATCGCATGGTAAATTCAGATAGCATAATTCAGTAGAAAATGAATAGAAATGTTATTATGTATGACAAAATATTTTACAAACATGTGATGATGATAAATCATTATTTCTCCAAATATGCGCACCATTGCTAAGAGCCCTGGCGAATGCTGTTGCATGACTGCTTTATGAGTGATGATTTCTATTCAAAACAACGAACGTTACAGAATACAGATTAATAATTTTGCACTCCTGTCATAAATTAAGAAATGAATGTCACTGCAAACCAGTTTTACCATAAACAGTGGTCAACTATCGAAGCTGGAGTCTTAAATCTTTCTAATGATGCTCAGTTTGTCCAGATCAAATAAGTAAGAGTGTGATGTTTTAATGAGTAATGAATGTTGAACAACAATAATCTGGGGCCGGTTAAAGGTTAAATTAGTGTTTTTTGTGATCCAGTTTGGTAGGTGGCGCTGTCATAGAAAACTGGGGTCCTGGAACTGCGGTCCTAGAACTGGGGTCCTGAAACTGCAGCCTCCGGTTGTGCAGGAATACCCTTCTCGCTAAATGCTTAAATGTAAAAATGTAAATGTCTAAGAACTTTCACAGCCATTTAGGATAACTTTTAGTAATAAGATGCACATAAATACGCCCCCTGATCAGCTCTAATATATTATAAATTCTACTATAAATTGTACAGAATTGTTTGGTAATGTTGGAGACATTGCATTTCAATTTGTATTTTTGCATAGTTTCACGTTGGAAGCTAATTAACTAAACAAATTCCTCCTGAGAGCTATGTGAATCAGCAAAGATCCAACTTCTAACTATTCAACTCCCAAAGACTTCAACAACAATGTAACTCCACTGCGAGCTCCTCACGCTCATTCCGATTCACTGAACAGTAAAGATAACAAGCACAGAAAAGAAAGTGGATCTTCACCGGATAAATAAATGAGACCGGGAAACCCACTGCAGCCTCTTCAGTAAGATACAGTACAGAGTTCTCTGAACTGACAATAGTGAATAGCCGGCCTTAAGAATAAACACTGTATTATTATAAAGATAATCAAATCACTTTTTGCCTGACCTAAATAAATTAAAATAGAACCTTAAAATTTAATTCATATGCAACAATATCCAAAGGAACAATGTTTTGCTTTTGTTGAAAGGCAAATGATGCAGTGGCATTCATCCAGTCACAGTCACTGTCACACTGGACTCTATGGCACCAATTGACTTCTATACATCAGTGTTTGTACGGTGCCATGCAGAGTATTCTTGACAGTATAGGCTGTTATCCCTATAAACACAGACTGACTAAATCCAGTTCTTGCACATTCCCTGACCTTAAGCTACAGAATTATGCATGCTGGTTCAGATGAGACCTGTCACTATTGCACTGCAAACACTATAACGCAACTCGTTGGGACTTGTTCATTCTCATACCGAGCTTTCAGTACAAACAGGGCTTTCATCCAAAGAAGAAAATGGAGTCTGGCATTTATTGGAATGCACTTTCCCAAATCTCTTGTGTGCTGTCAGAGATTAAGGCAAACTATGATCATGAATTTGAGCACGAAAAGATTGTATGAATGGTTTTATATTAAAAATAGCTAAGAGAACTATTTAGACACCTCAAAAAGTAGATCTGTTGCCGTTTTTTTATTGATTTAATTTATTTATTTTTGCCCAAAATAAATATTTAATGTTTAAGCTATTTTATATATATATATATATATATATATATATATATATATATATATATATATATATATAAAGTACATGAAAAACATTTTTCTGAAATAGATGCTGTATAATACAAATATAATACAAATATAATAAACATTCTGTGGGTTCAAATACACAAATATTTTGCAAGTAAAAACATGTCAAGGGCTGATAATTAAGACCTGATCGTGGCAACGATGTAATGTTAAATGTAGGCTATCTAAATTGTAGCTATAGGCGCCTATCATAGGCTACTTATAAAAGTAGATTATCTGGGCAGGAGAAGTACAGTAAGAAAAAATGACTCACCCTGATATGACATTTTGGTCATATCCCCCACCTAAAAAATATAATTACAAAAGTTTTAGCTATAGGCCTATCGTGTGTCGTTATCACATGCTGCCATTTCTAATAATTTCCAAGCTGACCGAAGGAAATATTTCCACAAGCCTGACAAGATAGCAATTTTTCCTGAAGGCTGGCAATGTATCCGGTGTATTGGACGTTTGCCATGAGAAGGATAAGCCCATAAACGGACTATCCGGTCACACCTGACCGCTGCACTTAACGTTACCTGAGGATTCCGGGCATTCCTCCGCCGACCCTCCTGTCTTCTTCGGCTTAGACTTCCTCCTGATAGCGTTTCTCCGCAATTCACTCATGTTTTCTTTAGTTCGTTCCAACATTTAAAAGACTTGTTTTACAAATTGAATCCTTTAGTCTACTTAAAAAACGGTCGTTGTACGTCCACACAGCATTCCAGCGAAGTCCTTGTCTGCGACAGTAAGCGGTCTCTAGTGTTACGTAAAAGTAAAGCGAAACGTTTGGTTTAGTGTTTTCTTCAGATTATTTGGCTGCCAGCCTGCCACAGTGCACCGCACCACCACTGAGTCAATCATTATCGCTTTATCAGCCCATATCACCGCCCTCTAACCGCTCTGATAACACGATTGGTCCAGTCATTTCCTCTGTGCTCTGACCCCTCTGTTTATTTTGACTTAACGACCTCAAAAGTTTGTGGGGATTTGATAAATCAATGAGTCGAATCTTTTGAATACATACCGCTTCCAATGAAATTGGACAGATTGAGACGAATTTTGAATCCTTGCCAGGGGGATTCTCTGCTTTGAAGAATAACTAGACAAAAACGAAACAAAAACATGTAGACTATAAAGGGTGATGAAATAAAATAAACAAATAGTTAAAAATACGAAGCTTATAGGCAATCATTTTCTGAAGAAAAAAAACTATGTGGGGATTTTGATTCGTCTCAGTGAGTCGAATCTTTTTTATCCTGTTTCCCTAAACACAGCTTAGCCAATCAAATTAGAGGATCTAGAGACTGTTGTACACTATAAAGTTGATTGGGGTTATTAAATAAAAGTGAAAATGATCAAATGTACAGAAATTGTAAAGAAAACGTAATTGCAATAAAATGAAAGTGCTTTTACTTTTTATTTTTGTTGCAACATTTTTATAAAAGCAATAATTATAAAGCAATAATTTTAACAATATGAGTTGTAAAAATTAGGAGTTTATTTGCTCAGTCCTCACTAGACCATGGTGCAAACACAAATGTGTGCTGTGATATACAGTATATGCAAAAAAAAAAAAAAAACTTTCACACACATTTTGTCTCAATCAGGACACGAGTCAATGTTATTTTTACATTTTATTTCACGAAAAACTTATGTGGCTTATGACTGTATACAGAAAAATATCCTGCGGCAAGATCATGCTTTCACCGGTCCACACCATGTGACATTGTGGGTGTTATTCACTATATTTCCCTTCAGAGGCAGAAAATCTACCACAATGTGTAGTTAATAAAACTGAAACTCCTCTTGTCTTATCGGAAATGCTCGAAAAGAAATGAATATAGTCTAAAACACCAAAAGAATGGGGTAGACTGAACAGAAACTGAGAACTGGGAGCTAAAAGAGATTGTGAATGAGACCATTTATCTTAAATCGTTCTTTGTATGTCATTACATAGACATAGCTTTGTTCTAGTTCCACAATGGAGATAGTTATGCTTTGAGAAGCTGCTGATTGTATTCTTCATCTAGACACATTAATAACCTTTCAGTCAATCAACGAGACTGAAAATGTGTTTTTGTGGTTTACTGCTGTATAAAAACAATGACATCTGATATTTAACCCTGCTGGTACAAATCACGGTGTGATTGGAGGAGAGATGACCAAATGATTTAAAATGATCCTGTGCCTGTTTCAAAATGCATAGATAAATATGTTTGTGCTTTATATAAGTTTAAGATTAGATATAACTTAAAGAGAAAATGAAACCGAGAGAGGAGGAGATATGTACTGTAAAGAGATATTCTATTGAATATGGGATACTAATATGTATGCTGTTTATGGAGCAGATCGGAGAGTAATAAACCCACATCATGTTCAAATTTAGCAGCGTACTGGGATCAAGCCCCATTCAAGCTATAACATCACTTCCTCAAACATGATTTTTGCCCATCAGGTACTAAACTAGGCCTACATGTCCACTCAATCCTCAAAGACTTATCTGACATTACTTCAGCGATAGAAAAAACACAATTAAGGTATAAAATATAATCTTTATGCATATGCATATGCAGGGCAATAAACGTTTAAAAAAGGACAAAGAAACAAATTCCATGTGCAATTACGTTAAAGAAGCTGAGAGCAAAACTCAATTGTATTATCACTTAAAAAACGCAAACATCACTTCAGGAGATTGAAGGTCGAAATAAAAGTCACTCAAATATCACATTGACCATTGTTTCTACTTGTTGAAAGTTACGTCTCAATAGTCCATTTAACCAGTTTCACAAATATCCAACCATTCAATCATCTCTTTCTATAATGTCACACTTTTGTGTGCGCTTTGAAAGTCTAATATTAGCTTAGACTGATAATGGCGCTTAAGTGGCCTTGCATACCGTAATATACTCCTGGGTTGATGTAATGAACACTATTTTTGTGGTTTAAAAGTGTATTTTCAAGCAAAGCTGTATCCGTATCTAAAACCATATTCATATCCAAATAATCAGACATACCACAAATAATATTTAAAAATAAACAAACAAAAACACAAATAAATACATTAAATAATAAATAGATAAATAATTGCATCAATCCATTTTTCCGTTTGCTCTCATCTCACTCAACATGATAATTAGTACTTTCACAATAAGCACCATTGAATAATCATCCAATCTCAGTGATTGGGCGAGAAATTAGGTTGGGCTCCTCTGGGATCAATCACACATGGAGAGGGGCGTCTGATTGGCTGGAGGTCATGATTGACTGATGTGCCCCGCCCCCCTTCATCTGTCTCTGTAAGGATAGGCCACTGACAGTTGATTGACAGGAGGCTAAGGGCCAAAAAGATGAGAACGATGGGCCAGACAGTCGAAAGGGTCACATGGAAGTCTGGAGTTGGCCGCAGGTATCTGGTCCTCTTGAAGAGCTAACAACACATTAGGACTACCAAGAGACAAACGGCACAGCCAGAAGAGAGAAAAAAGAGAAACAGAGACCATAAGTTGCTGTAAAATGAAATCGCCATATTCTGTTCCCTGTTAATATTGAGGAATTGCTATAGAAAAAGAATCATGTAAATAATTCATTCAGTAGCTCTGACATAAGCATTAACTCACTTTTGACAGACACACAGGGGCACATGCAAAAGCTAGTAGCTTTTAAGCAGGCAAAGTATTTGGGAAGAAGAAAGGAATGTTGTCGGCACAGGGATGAGAGGGCATCTTCATTTTTTATTTGCATACACTACCGGTCAAAAGTTTGGAATAATTCAAATGTTAAAGAAGTCACTTTAACAGTCGACTCACCAAGGCAGCATTTATGTGCTGTTCTGTATTGAAATACATATTAAAATGTAAATTATTCCTGTATTATTTCCAGCAGCCATTACTCCAGACTTCAGTGTCACATGATCCTTCAGAAATCATTCTAATAGGCTGATTTGGTACATTTATTATTGGTGCTCAGTTAATAATAACGGTAAAGTAGAAATCTTTTGTTACTTTATAAATGTGTTTACTGTCACTTTTAAACAATTTCATGCATCTTTTTTTTGTTTTAAACCGTAAAACTTTTAAATGGTAGTGTATCACGGTTTACATTTTCTCAACATTGATAATGATAAAAAAAAAATCTTAAGCACCAAATCAGCATATTAGAATAATTTCCGAAGGATCATCATCAACATTTTTTTTTAATCAGTAGTGTTTTTCAATTGCATTGTAAAAGTGTGACCAAGTGGGTGGTGCTGTTAACAATACTTGTGACTGCATGGCCCTACAGTAGGTGTGACATCTTTCTTTGTGAGAAATAGAGTGAGAGGACGCAGCATAGAGCAAGTTCCTCCAAAGGACGGGTTACCTGTGGCCCGTAGATGCCCTCCCGCGCCTCAGTTGTGGGGAGGTTGGCGGTACTGAGGCAGAAGGCTGCTGACAATCTAAGAGAGACTGATAAATTAGACAGATATACAGAGGTGTGACAGTCAGGGTTAGTGACACAAACACAGACATAAACGGGCACAGAGGAAAATATGACATGGCCTAACAAGCATGGGTGTGATTCTGTGTTAATCTCATGCAGAATCACACGCAGAGCATGTAGAATGAGAGAAAGTAACACGATATTATGAGCTGTTATACTAACTAACACCTAATATAATATTTGCGTACATTCATGACGAATGCCAGGTGCAGAGATAGAAGGAAAGCAAGGTGGATTAACCTTCTGTTAAACAGAGAAACACTATCGTTCCAAAGTTTGGGGTCGGTAAGATTTTTGTAATGTTTTTGAAAGAAGTCCTTATGCTCACTAAAGCTGTATTTGTTTGATTAAAAATGCAGTAAAAACAGTTAAATTGTGAAATATAATTACAAATTAAAATAACCGTTTTTATTTTTAAATATTTTTAAATGTAATTTATTGCTGTGATGGTAAAGCTGAATTTTCAGCATCATTACTCCAGTCTTTAGTGTCACATGATCCTTCAGAAATGATTTGATGCTCATTGCTTAGCAATGTTGAAAACAGTTGTGCTGCATAATATTTTTGTGGAAACCGATACTTTTTTTCAGGATTCTTTGATGAATAGAAAGTTCATATTCAACAGTATGTTGTATATTCAAAAAATGTCATTACCGCCACTTTCAATTAATTTAATGCATCTTTTCCAATTAAATGTATTAGTTTCTTAAAAAAAAATATATATATACAGACTTCAAACTTTTAAACGTCAGGCACAAATGATATACAACAGTGCTGCAGCTTTGTTAATGAGAGAGTGCATATACACACGTTTACATTTTTAACAAGACAAAAAGTAAGGTTTAAAACATTATAGGTGATGCTGTCTAGCTAAGAGCACATATAAACATCTAGAGCAATATATAGACATTTAAATAATTTTTAATTTTTTAATTTTACCATTTCAATGTGCGTAGTTCTTGTGCAAAACTCGTCGTCATGATGCTAGTGTTTTATGTGTGGTTGTCAGGGCATTGCTAGCATTACCAGTATACATTTTTGAAAACGTTGCTATGCACTTGTTAGGTTGGAATGGGTTGTTGTTTGTATAAAGGCATTACGGACATAACCATCTCCATACTGCAAACAATTATAACTACAGCCCCAATATGATAAAAAAAACTACTATTGCTCTGTGGTTTGATTAACATGGGCAAAACAGCATTTGACACGTTCAGTAATGGGCAAAGGTTGTGAAATTTAGAAACACTGACACCCGCAGGCAGAGATTGGAAACGTCCACTGCTCTTTCAGGGGCAATACCAGGAATAATAAAAAGTGTTTTTATGTTACGGGGTATCGTTACTGTTGTAATCTATTTATAAAAGTGTTACGCCTCTAGAGCATGAATGTAATCGATTTATTTGACATACTGTACATTGTGACATATTACTTCAAGGTGACACAGGTGAAGCGGATCAGACTGGTTTCCATTACACTACTAACACTATCTACTGAGTCACATTATACACAATACACATCACATATCTTTAAGCAAGGCACAGGAAACAGCAAATTTAGAAAACGAAACTAGACCTGAAATCTCTGATCACTCGTAGGAAAAACACCTCTCTTTTCCAAAGGCTTGTCTTTACATGTAAATTGAACCGCTTTCTACCATCAGAACTGCATGATAGCATAATACCACAGAACTGTGGTATCTCGGTCAGTCTTGATTGAGCAATACTAACACAGATGTTCTGAACCTTCGACTTGTCAAATGCTTTTTGGCCCACAGCTTCTTAAACAAAGGTCATTCTAAAAAGCGAGTGCCATTTTTGTATTATATATGAAAGTAAAAGTTGTCATCCATTATTTGTTGCAAATTTTTCTGGCATTCTCCTTGCTACATTAGCAAATATTCACATTTTGATGAAGAAATATGTAAATAAAAAGTAGCATTTCTCTCTATATTTTTTTTATTCATTTAATAAATGAGTGAGTGGACAATAAGTGTTAATTTCCTGAAAAGATTAATGGGATTACATTTATTTAATATTCATTGATTTAAAAAAACAAACAAAAAACAGTAATATAAATATAAACATTGATCAGCGAACATAAACAGAAGCTCAACCACACTTGCTTGATGCGTTAGAACAAATCTCATTGGTTCTTGCAGAAGTTCAAACGTGCTGCGTAACACAAGAATGAACCTCATTGGTTCTCGCACATCAAGCGTACAAGCTTGAGCCTCGTTTACAACAACTGATGTGTGAGTTGATGAATGTTTTATTATGTTCATCATATAAAGCGATTGTGTCTCTTCATAAAATTTGGGCATCTCTTTATGAACTTTTTGAAGCGTCAAAGTGGTAGTTGCGTAAAGCGTAGCTTGTCAATGGAAGGACAGAAAGCTCTCAGATTTCATCAAAAAGATCTTCATTTGTGTTCCGAAGATGAACGAAAGTCTTATGTGTTTGCAACGACATGAGGGTCAGTAATTAATGACAGAATTAAATTTTTTGGGTGAACTAACCCGTTTAACCTTGTTAAAATACATTAAAATTCATACATTTAGCTTGAGATGGCACAATACATTTGTTTAAAACTTAAACACATGAGCATGAGAGAATGTTTAAAATCATTAAGAAATTTACTTTATAAAAATCCTTATCAAACTTGAAAAGGCACCAGTTTCTTAGAATGACTCATGAATGAATGACAAATTTGATGTGGCTACAGCTCAGTGAAATGCAGTAGCTGGGCAGCAGGCAGCATATGCAAGAACCCATCCCCGCATTTGCATATGGCAGATCCTGCATTGCCATATGCCGCGTCCATGAATAGAACAGCTCTCTCTGGCACATTTTATCATACAGGGTGCCTTGGGATCTGAGCATTTTCTGTTAGCTGGCACAGCAGTTTGAATTTATCTTTAGAACAGGTTTAATGTGATTATAGATAGGCTACTCCTCATGATTCCAATATAAATCACATTGAAACACTCACAAAGCTTCAAGACTGATGTAATATGGATATAAAGCCAAAGGTAACTGTTCTATCCTTAAATGCACACTGTCACCAGTGGATGGAGCTATAGTTATGTCATATGTGTTGCTTGCTAATGCAAAAAAATGAACTGAAAACTCCATCACACAAACTAACTCCTTGGCATGCAGTATGTAGCACCCATTTCATCGAGCCATGAAATGGAAGCACACATGCAGGGATGATATTCCAATAGATACATGCACCCATCAATACCTGTTTCGCTTTAAGGAATAATTCTTCCAATATGATCCGACATTACTGATGCAGATTCCAGCTATTATGCTAGGAAAACCTGTTTTCTTACCCAGTCCACAAAAAATACATCAAACACAGGTACTGCAATTTCTGATTTAATCTTATTTTATACATTATTATATTAATAAGTACCATCCCACAAAGCCATTATGTGACCCAAATGTATCTAGAGTTAGCAAAACATAATTGTTGAAATTTCAAGTAGTATCAATTATATCCCTGAGTTGAATCAAACATTCATATAAGATGGAAACCAGTCTGTCCTTAAACTGTGTCACCTACTGAGGGTCAGTACTAGGGATTCTGGTAACCCCAGGCTGGACTAGAGAGTTTCTTGACGTAGCCGAAGGCGTGAACTGAGTCACATTGGAGCGCATGCGAGATCTCACGGAACGTGGCGACGGTTGGCGAGCGCCCAGGACAGGAGAACGGTAAGGGGAAGTCGGAGCAGACCTGGGAACGTGAGCATCAGATTGGCCAGAGTCTCCACTATGAACAATATGACAAAACTCTATACTCAACGTCTGTGGGTCTAAGACCAAAGTCTGAGTGCCCAGGTTCCACTGCGACTGGCCGAGGAAAAACGGCTGGGCTGAGGAGGTCCAGGAGGAGGATGGAGAAGGAACATCCAGTGAAGGAGAGCTACAGGCTGATGCAACCGTATTGTTTTGGAACAGACAGGAAGGAGGCTTTGAAACCGATGCAGTGGGACTAGGGGGAGCAGTGAGTGCAGTTCGATGACTTACTTTTTGAGGGCTGCTCTTAATTCTTGGCACTTTTCCTCCACGGCCACAGTACGACTGCTCGTGGTCAAACTCCAGGTCCTCCAGGCGTTGTGTGAGGGCCAGTTTCTGCTGAATGGCCATTCGCAGGAGGGAGTTCAGAGTCTTCTTTTCATCTTCAGCGGCAGCCAGCTGCCTCTGCATCTCATCCAGTTGAATTACGTACTCGTCACATCTAGAGAAAGAGGGAGAGAGAAACTCAAAATGACTCGGATTAAACAAAACATCAGAACACGCTGTACAACAGTGGTTCTCAATCTGGGGGCCTTAGAATGATAAAAAGACAAAACAAGCTTTTAGATATTTTTTATTTTAATTCAACCGATCAAAAACCTTTTTTTTAACATTATTTCCTACCTAGGTGATTTCAGACGAACAGACACGTAGTTTAAGAGTTAGAGCAAGTAGATTTTAAAGAAAGATTGCAAAGATAAAATATTTTTTGAAGAATCATGGAATAATAGGGTCAGGAATGTGTATGTAAAAAGAAAATATTTACAATTTGGATGTCCTCAATTATATTAGACCATAATGGCCGGAAATGTACCTTGTGGCAAACATTGCCCTCAGTGAGGAAAAGGTGGCTGCGTCTTCTTTGAGGGCCTTCAGTTCATTTCTAAGCTTCATCATTGTCTCCGTCACCATGCACTTTTCATTTTCATATTTGCTCTTCAGGTTCGCCAGGGCCACCTCGGCAGTCTAAAAAGAAGTTGTGCGTATGCTTTTCTTTGAGACCAAACACAACAGGAGATATTGGGATGTGTAGCAAAAAACATATAAACTTGACCTTCTACAGTACCTGTTTGTTGGCTTTCAGGACAAGACGCAAGGTGGCGATCTGCTCTCTTTTGGTGCTCAAGAGGGATTTGAGTTTCAGGATCTCCTCCATGCAAATCTCCTTGTCCTTATCGAGGATGGGCGCCAACTCTCGTGCCGCAGCCCTCTGCCTAGACAACTGGAGCGAGCGGTCCACAGCTTTCTGCAGGTGCCTGATCTGGTCACGGATGATCGCGTTGAGGTTATAGATGTTCATGGGCTCCCTGCGGAGATCACCTGTCTCTGGTATTGGGGAGGGCGAATGAGATGAACCATTTATTGGCGAACCAAAGGGGGTTCTGTTGGGACTTCCTGCTTCCCCTTTAGTTCCTTCTCCAAGGGGTTCCTTTGATGGAGAGTCTTGAGGACTCTTGGACATGTCTGAGGAGTTAGCAGCCGCGAGACGGCGAGCTAAACGTGGAGAAAGCAGGGCTCTTGGGTCCTCGGGGCCTTTGAGACTGCCGCTACGCGTGACCCGGCTCTGGCGGTAGTAGTCCAGCATGACGCGGTTCGGCGTCTCGTTGTTGCACAAGCAGACATGGTGGTAGAGCTGAGCAAGTTCCTCACTAAATGTAACCAGCTCGTCCTGAGCTGCGTTCAGCATACCGTTACTTTCGCTAGCCATACCCGAAGCGCACCGGAGCTCTGCTTCCAGACTGCTAACCCGCTCGCGGCCCTCACGGCAGGCTTTCTCCAAACATTTCATCTGCTCTTCGAGAGCCTGGACCTTCCCTTCGCTGTGGTTGCTTTCTTCTGATTGGCTCTCCACAGACTGGTTATATTTTTCCTTCAAAGCCTTAAGCTCCGCCTTCAAGTCAATGACCTCAGTCACGGCAACTCTGTATTTGCACTCCAGAAGCTCTATTCCATTGATGTCCGTCTCATACTCGCAGCAACCGTTTATGGGCCCGTCGGCCTTCTCAGACTCCTCAGTGTCAAACTCCTTGTCGCTGTGTCGCTTCATAGCATTGACACACTCCGTAAGACGGTGAACGCGACTGTGTTGCTCAGTTAAGGCGCCCTGCGTGTGCTGCAGTTGAGTTTGAGATTCCTGCAGGTTGGCAAGCAGAACCGCCTTCTCTCGCTCAACCTAGTAGACAAGAAGACACAGCTAGTTAGCAAATACCAAGAAGGTCTAAAATACTATCGTTAGCATAGCCATTTATTTACACTACCGTTAAAAATGTTGGGATCAGTAAGAGTATTTTTCAAATTAATTAAATACTTTCATTCAGCAAGGATGCAGTAAATCGGTCAAAAGTGACAGTAATTGAGTCATGTCATTTATAATGTTACAAAAGATAAATAAATGCAGTTCAACAACATTGATAATAATAATAAATATTCAGTGAACATCAAATCAGCATATACACGGGTTTCTGTGCAACGTCATCACATAGATGCGTGCATCTAAGAGGCAGAAAGCAACACTCTTTACGGCTATATCTAGCAGAAGCAGAGATGACCCGGAGCTGTTGTGCTGTAAACTAACCTAAATAAATAGAGTATGTCAGGTTTTTATGATTCGCAAACTTAGTTGGACAATTTCATACTAGTCAACTAACTAACGTTTTACATAATGTTATATTAATATGCAAATGAAACACAAGCAAACAGATTCAACTCTGAAATTGCAGTTTATTATTGAGTCAACAAGAATTTACAAACAATGCAAAATCTACGTTAATTACAATGTTCTTTTACAGAACTCGGCATAACATATAGCGGTCTTGCCTCTAGAATGCGCGCGCATCCGGTATTGTTTGTATACAAGAAACCTGTATATTAGAATGACTTCTGAAGGATCATGTGACACTGAGGACTGGAGTAATGATGCTGAAAATGTATCTCTCCGTCACAGTAATAAATTACATTTTAAAATATATTAAAATAGAAAATAGTTATTTTAAATTATACAAATATTTCATAATATACTGTTTTCGATCACATAAATGCAGCCTTGGTGAGCATAATAGATTTTTTCAAAAACATAAAAAAAATCTTACTGACCCCAAACGTATGCAGTCATATTTATCCAAAGTAACTTACAAATGACAAACATCACAAGCCATTTATAATATGTCAAGAATATTTGCAGTACACAATGCCAAGTTTCAAGTACAAACTAAAGTAGTACACGAGTTAATACAAAGAAATGCAGCTCGGCTGGCTATAATACTGTAATATAATGAAAAATTCTTATGTATGCTGCTTCACATCTTATCCCATCTGAACACAGCTACTTTTCAATTGCTGCCAATGGACAAAGATGATTTTTTCGGTCCAGATAATGTAAAGATTTACCGGCAGGTGAGTAAGTGATACTTACCAACCAAACCTTGACTCCTTGGCAAATAAATACAAGGGTTGGATTTCAAAGAAGTGTAGGCTTGAACAATATTTTCTCAAGAATGGTTAGTCCCACTCCCACTAATCACAGAAATGTCAACAAAAAGGCAACCGTCCGTCATTGAATTACATGATACCTTTAAAAAGAGCTTTTCATAGGAGCCTAATTTAATTTAATTCACTTTCTCTAGTAAAGACCTTATCTACAATATTATTGATAGAACATTTTTAAACCAAAAAAACATGGAATATTTCACTTCATCTGAAATTCCACGCAACAGACAGGTGTGATAGTTAGGTGTGTAAGCTTGCTTGTCACAAATTTAGCATAAATGCAGACATGTGATTCCTGTCATTGAGCTCAAGTGCTGCTTAATTGCTTTTTGATCACTCATTGTATCAGAAGCGTCAGCCATCTAATGCTTGAGGCTGAGATAGCGAAACCCAATCGATTATTCACTGGAGAGGATCCAAGAAGAACAATATAGGGGAGGATGAGGAAACACTTTTTGTTTGGATACATGCCAGGCAATTACAGTTGCTTGAGGGGTGAGAAAACAATTCATTATAGCCAAGCAGTGATATAAATGTGTAAAATGCTCATCTAAATAGGAACTAATACTGTGGCAGCTAATTTGTCCAATAGGAGGCTGCAATAACAGGCTTCTGGCTATGTATTTGATGGGAATCCCACATAGCTAGAGAAAACACGACTGCAGCCACATTCCCCAGAGGAGACCATTAAATGCTATATAATGTTATATAATACTTATCATGAAATTGATCTGTTTAGACTATGTGGATGAATTTATGTGTGGTAACATTTTTTTTTTTTTAAATCATACATGACCAAATGGCCATAGTGTTTTCAACCGATCATTACAGATACAGGTAGATGTAATTAATTTGATCTTAAAATTCAAATGATACATTTTAATAAATTATATATTGTTTTATATAATATATGTTTTTATTATATTTAAACATGTACCATTACATTTACTCCTTTAAGCAGCTGATGCGCTCTATGTTTCTGTGTCCGCACTGGCAGATTTTCTATTCTTGTCCCATGCTGTCTTTCTTGCTGAATATGCCCGTGGCGCGCGCGCGCACACACACACACACACACACACACACACACACACACACACACACACACACACACACACACACACACACACACACACACACACACACACACACACACACACACACACACACACACACACACACACACACACATTTCTGTGTCCCGCTTTTACATGGACAGTCACAAAGCACTCGCTCATAATTGTAATCA